>NC_143580.1:84154884-84465176 GCF_048544385.1 Mastigoproctus giganteus | reverse complement strand
AAGCAAGTGTATGAACTTATGTAACATTAGCCAAAAAAAAAAAAAAAAATTCACACACCATTTCCTCTAAACGTTTGTCCAGTTCCTCCTTGAATTTCTTTAAGCTATCAACTTCCACAATGACAGATGGAAGTTTGTTCCAGCAATTAACCACTCGGTGGCTAAAGGCAAATTTCTGCACATCTATTCTAAAGCTGTCCTTCCTCAATTTCAATTTATGCCCGCCTAGGTTCATAATCTGAGCAAGCGGAAGAATCCCATCAGAATTCAGCGTGCTCTACCCAATAAAGGCCTTATACACCTCAATCAGATCACATTGCAGGTGTCTATTCTCCAGCCGCTGCAATTTGCAGAACCTAACTCTCTCTCTTGGTAAGAGGACCCCTTTGTTCCCCTCACCAATCTTGTTGCCCTTGTCTGTACACACACAAGCAAATCTACATCCTTCCTAAAATGAGGTCCCCAGACCTGTACGCAGTACTCAAGACGTGGCCTGACCACTGCCTTATACAAAGGGATAATCACCTTTTCCCTGCTAGCAAAATTCCAACACATTGACAAAACTCCATGACCTGCTCTTGCTGCCTGTCTGCATTGCTCAGTTAACTTCATATCTGACTGCACAATTACTCCCAGGTCTTTTTCATTTTCTACCACCTTAAGTGTAGTACCACACAGTTCATACGTTCCTCTGGGGTTACTTCTACCCATATGCAGTACTTTGCATTTATCAATGTTAAACTTCAGTTGCCACTTTTCAGCCCATCTGTCCAAATTTTCTAGATCTTGTTGCATTAGTACACTGTCATTAACAACCCTGCCAACCTTTGTATCATCTTCAAACTTCGACACTAAGCCTGATATACCTTCATCAATATGATTGATAAATATACAAACCAACAGTGAACCCAACACCGAACCCTGTGGGACTCCACTAATAACATTAGTCCATGAAGAGCAGTGCCCATTGATTACCACCCTCTCTTCTCCCACTCAACCATCCTTTTCTCCATTGTAGCAACTTATCCTTAATACCATTCTGTTCCAATTTGTACAGTAGTCTTCCATGCGCAATAGTGTCAAAAGAATTCGTGAAATCCAAGTACATGATATCAAAATTATTTTTTGCATCCAATTCCTTTTGTAACCACATCATAATATCCAATCAAATTTGTCAGACAGGACTTTCCTCTTATCTGTAACCTCTTCGTATGATTCGTCTTTTTCAAATCCTTCAGAGCCTTTTAAGTGCAATGGGCATATTTTCTTCCACATGCCATTTAAACAATTTTTAGTAATTTCTACCTAGGCCTTATTAAGATGGAATATAGGCCATATATAAGATGGCGATGGCACATTGGCCATTATTATGATGGTGATGGTGCATTGGCCATTATTAAATGGCGTATTGTTTAAGATGCCGTGGTAAATATTGTAAGATTTCCAAAAGTTTCTTAACATAAAATATTTCTCATTGTCTACTGCAGACAATGCCTGAGTAAATGTGCATAAATAGTATGCTTTTAAATTCGAAATAACACCCTGATCCATAGTTCGGATGAGTGAAGTAGTGTTTGGTGGTAGAAAAATGACTCTCACATTTGAATTGAAATCATCTAGATGCACAGGATGTCCAAGAGCATTATCTAATATAATGCAAAATCTTGAAAGGAACGTCATTGTCTTTACAATATTTTTCAACCTCGGGAATAAAACAGCATATAAACCAATCCTCAAAGAGAAATACTGTTATCCATGCTCTCTGGTTTGATCGGAAATGCACAGGTAGGGTGGCTTTATTGATGCCCTTAAATGCACAAGGATTTCAAGAATGGTACACAAGCAGTGGTTTTAAACTGTAATCTCCCACAGTATTAGTCCCAAGCAAGAGCGTGGTCTTATCTTTTGACACCTTGAAACCTGGTATTGTATTTTCCTCTTTTGGCAATGAATGTTCGATCCGGCAGTTTTTTCCAATATAGAGCAGTCTCATCAACGTTAAAAGTTTGCTGCGTTGAATAGCCGCCTTCATCAATCATTTTTTTCCAACACATCACAAAATTTCTCTGCAGCTGCAGAATCAACAGTGGTGACTTCACCGCATACTTTAATGTTGTGGAAACCAGCGTGATGCTTGAAACTATTAAACCACCTGTTGCTTGCCACGAACTTGGGTATGGGTTCACCATACTTATCCTTAATATCTTTATAATTACTTGCTTTTTATTGAATGTTCATTAGACTCAGGGGCACTCACTTCTAAATGATTTTCCATACATATTATTAACATCTTCAATATAGCACCTAAACGCTGTTTTGTGATCACTGTTGATCTTAAGTGTGTCGATCCTTTAGCATGTTCTTTTATATGCCCACTGTCCTTTAAAATAGTATTCACTATTGAAGCAGCAAGACCTAATTCCCCAAGGCATCTCCGTATCCAGGTGAGCAGGAGCAGCAGCGCGTAGCACAAGCTTCTTAATTAGATCGGGATTCGAAATTGTGCCCACCAAATACGGAGGATGTGGAAAGGTCAGGGAATGACCACCGCATATCCCCGGAGCAATATGGCCTTAGTTGCTAATGCTCCTAAAAAAAAAAAAAAAAAAAAAAAAATATAACCTAATTACCTTGCAATAGATAACAAACTTTGTCCTTACTTCGTACTTCTTAATCATTTCATCTTCATTTCAAAATCAGTTTTGTTTCGTTTCCTGGCTACCACCACCACTTTTACATTTCATTAGTCACTTTCCCTTCATCATTGTAATACGTGAATAGGAATGAAGGGAAGTTTCTGAAAATTTGTTTTTTATGATTGAAGATTTTGGTGAAGGGAAACACATTTCGCCAGAATACTGTAACGTAAAAACTCACAGAATTCCAGTTATCAGGATTATCGCAAATGCAATAAGATTGAGTTTACTACTGTTTTATAATTAGATGCACTAACAGAAAAGCCCAATAAACCAGAAAGTGCAAATTGTTTTTATTGTTTTTTGGTCATGATCTCCAGAAATGTGCTTTAGAAAATATCACAAAAGCGTTCAAAATTTATTTTTATAACGGGAACCATCGTTATCCTATGTTCCATAGGATAACGACGAAAGGGTAATGCAATTTCCATTATAAAAATGACCTCTTAGAGAGATATAAATAGCTTAGTAATATAGAGAAATTTAACTTCAAGGACTTGGAACAAATTACAAAAAAAAAAAAAAAAAAAAAAAAAAAAAAAAAAACACAGAAATATATTATTTTATCGGGTTCGCATTACAATATTTTCACGATACCTCCATTTATTCCTACAGGATGCAAAATACGTTTCCACAATTTTTTTTAAGCTTGCACCGGCCAGCAAAAACTTGCATAAAGTCAAATTTTCGTAAGTCAGGGAGTTCCTGTACAGAATTTTGTACCATAATAGTAGTGCCATGTGATGCAAGAAAGCAAGTGTATGAGCTTATGCAGCTTCAGCCAAAAAAAAAAAAAAAACAGCATTCCCTCCAAATGCCTGTCCAGTTACTCCTTAAATTTATTTAAGATATCAACTTCCACGACACATGAAAGTTTGTTCCTGCAATTAACCACCCGCCGGCTAAAGGCAAATATCCGCACATCTATTCTACATCTGTCTTTTCTTAATTTGAATTTATGCCCCCTTAGATTCGTAATCTGAACAAGTGGAAGGTTTGATTGATTGATTTGATTTGGTAGTTGTTGGCGCATCGGCTTCTGTGGCCATATTGCACCTCCCAAGGTTTTTGCAGTACTTTGATCCAAGCCCCAGGCGGGAATCGAACCCGCGACCTTTGGGTTGCCGGGCAGGTACTTTACCCACTCGGCTAGCCCGGTCGGCACAAGTGGAAGGATCCCATCAGAATTCAGCGTGCTCAATCCAGTCAAGGCCTTTTATACACCTCAATCAGATCACTGCGCAGGTGCCTAGTCTCCAGCCACTGCAATTTGCAGAACTTAAGCCTCTCTTGGTAAGAGGATCCCTTCATTCCCCTCACCAAACTTGCTGCCCTTCTCTGTACATGCTCAAACAAATTTACATCCTTCCTAAAATGAGGCCTCCAGACCTGTATGCAGTACTCAAGGCGTGGCCTGACCATTGCCTTATACAGAGGGACAATCACCTCCTTTTCCCTGATAGCAAAATTCCTATACAGTGAAACTTCCCTTTAACGGACAGCCATGGGGAACGAAAATGTGTCCATTAGAGAGAAGTGTCTGCTAACAAGAAGTCTGAGAGAGAAAAAAAAAAAAAAAGAAAGAAAAATCGTTAAACGTTTAATGTAAAATTAAATTAAATTATATACAGATTTTGCACAATATTTTTGTAAATAATATACATACAATTGTGCTATGCATATTATGACTTTATCTTAAGAAAAATGCATACAGTAATCACTTATTTTCTTCTGCACCTTCTTCCGGCTGATAATTTTGTTTTCAACATTTGTTTGGAGTGAAGAAACCATCGAAAGTCCTTCAGCATCTTCTTCAGCGGCGAAAAACATTTTTAAACGATTGGTTTCTATGAGCGCTTCTATTTTCATCGGTGTTTCTTCGTTAATATGTTCTTCGACATAATGACCTCCTTCCATTTCTTCATCCTCATGAGGAACTTCTTGAAAAATAACGATGATAATGTCATTGATATCTAGAGCACCATCTTCTGTAGTGAGGTTTGAGTCTATATCTTTGTAGCCAGGGTCACTTGTAGCAGAAGTATCGTATACATTACCAATAGATGTTGAAGTTCTTGTTCTTCTTGGTGCTCCACATTTCTGTTCACAACTTCAATTTTTGCATTTGAGAAGCCAGACTTTACAAAACAGTTCACAACAGTTTGTTTTCTAATTGCATTTACTGAAGAGGAAATACACTGAATCGCATCTAGGATGCTGATTTTCTTTGCACGGTCACTCGCATATGTTATATCGTTCATGTTTGCAATGAGATGTCTTAAAACATGTTTTCTGTAGTGAAGTTTAAATTTTTTTATTATCCCTTGATCCAAGGGCTGACACTCTGCAGATGTGTTTGGTGGCAGAAAAATGATTTGAATGTTGGACAATTCAATGTGCGGGTGAGATCCAGCATTATCCATGAAAAGAATAATTTTTCTGTTTTGACGAATCATATTTTGGTTGAATCGACTTATCCATTCGCTCATGATATCTCGTGTCATCCACGCTTTTTTATTAGACTTCCAGTCAACATCCAAAAGATTCAACTTTATGCCCTTGAAACAACGAGGATTTTGTGGGTTTCCTATAACAAGAGGTTGTTCAAAGTCTCCCAGCATATTTGTACACAATAGTACAGTCAAGCGTTCCTTAGAAATTTTTCCGCCCTGGCACTTTTCGTTTTTTAGACTCGTTTTTTCAGGAAGAGCTTTAAAAAAAACAACCCTGTTTCGTCACAGTTGTAAATATCCTTAGCTTCAAAATCACGACATAAATCTTCCAATTTGACGGTCCACTCTGTTACAACCCCAGTATCAACAGCAACCTTCACCACTTACGGTTTTCCAAGAAATTTTATGCCGAGTTTTGAACTTGTCTAGCCACAGAAGCTTTGAACTCATTTACTCCCATAGATTTCGCAACCTCCAAAGCTTTTTCCCTAATAATAGGCCCATTAATGGGAATTTTTTAGCACGTGCGCGACAAATTTTAAGTCCAACAGTTTTCGGGAATGATTTTTGAACCTGATCATTTCCGTGTTGCCAAAATTGTTTGAGCAGATCATTTTTTTTTTCTTTAGGATGTCGCTTACCTGCGTCTTCCCGATTTTGAATTTTGCAGCAAGATTGCTAACACTATTTTTTAGCCGATCATACACATTAATGAGTTCGACTTTATCTTTTAAAGTTAAATGTTTACGAGAAGACATTGTGCACTTCACACGACACTGAACAAAACTGTAAACTGAAAAGACGAAAGGCCGACCATATTCCCCCCCCCCTGCACACACCGAATTCATCAGAAGTTTTACACATGCCTTAAAATTCTTGAAAAAGGGTTTAGAACCGCGACGTAAACCTTGATAAAATTCAGAGAATCGGAAATAGAAAATAAACACACGATTGAGGCAATACGTGGAAGAAACGTTCCTAGAAAAAGGGCCGTGAGCTCGCCCGCTGTCCGTTATGGGGAGATCAAATTAAGTGCTAATCTAAACGAAACAGTGCAGATTGCCTGTCCGCGTCCATTACAGAGAATGTCCGCTAGACAGAAGCTGCAAACACGTTAAAACCAATGGAGGTGAGTTGGGAAATTTGAAAATGTCCGTTGTAGAGAGATGTCCGTTAACAAGAGGTGTCCGTTAGAAGTTTCACTGTATATCATTGACAAAACCCCATGACCTGCCCTGGCAGCCTGTCTGCATTGCTCAGAAAACTTCATATCTGACTGCACAATTACTCCCAGGTCTTTTTCGTTTTCTACCACCTTAAGTGTAGTACCACACAGTTGGTACGTTTCTCTGGGGTTACTTCTACCCATATGCAGTACTTTGCATTTGTCAAGGTTAAACTTCAGTTGCCACTTCTTAGCCCATCTGCCCAAATTATCTAGATCCTGTTGCAGTAGCACACTGCCATTAACAACCCTGCCAACCTTTGTATCACCTGCAAACTTCGACAATAAGCATGATATACCTTCATCAATATCATTGTTAAATATACAAAACAACAGAGGACCCAACACCGAACCCTGTGGGACTCCACTAATAACATCAGTCCACGAAGAGCAGCACCCATTAATTACCACCCTCTGTCTTCTCCCACTCAACCATCCTTTTATCCATTGTAGCAACTTACCCTTAATACCATTCTGCTCCAATTTGTACAATAGTCTTCCATGCGCAACAGTGTCAAAAGCTTTCCTGAAATCCAAATATATGATATCAAAATTATTTTTTGCACCCAGTTCCTTTGTGGTTACATCATAATATCCTATCAAATTTGTCGCACAAGACTTTCCCTTAACGAACCCATGCTGTGTCTGAATTATTGCTGCAGTCTCGTCTAGATGATCCTGCAATGCATCTTTAACCAGTGACTCAATTATTTTACCAGGAACAGAAGTTAATCTAACTGGTCTGTAATTACTCGTGTCACCCTTCGATCCCCCTTTATTAAACATAATATCCTACAAAACCCTTCTATATCAATTATGGCTATATATTGATTCTGGCACTTTCCTTCAGATTCTTAATTTATATTTTACACGTAACTTTTACAGTGACTTCTTAATTTAAATGAAGGTCACATTCCAGAACGCTTCACACAATGTAAATAATCACCAAAAAAATGCAATGATAGGCCTATGAGAGTAACTCTTGCATCTAAGTTACTCCTACCGATACATGCCATAAGTTTTCTTTGGTTGGAAAGACTGGGCACTTTAAAGAAAATGATGAGCAACCAAAGAGATGCATTCATCTTTATTGATTTACTTATTTTTTTTTTTTTGTACAGTTAAATAAAGTATGTTGACTATAATCAACATAATAATTGAGAGAGAGAGATCTGGGTGAAGGGTGGCCTTAGGCAGACTGATGAAAGGGATCGTCACGGTCAGATTCCGTTCCCTCTGTTTCTGCCCAGATAGGTAGGAGTGGTGGTGTTACGGTAAACCATGAGGTGGAGGGTTGACTTCACTGATCCCTTGATTGCTTGAAAAAGGAATCCACACTTAGTTGCTCTGCACGTAACCTCTTCTCATGCAAGAACTCATAGTTGCAACCAAGTTTTAGCATAACTTTAGAGCTTCGTTCAAGATTAGGGTTTTAATCAGCTAACAGATTTAGGCCTTCATCTATAAGAGTTAATACTTTCGATATTCCATTCACTGTCAGACTGGTGCCTCCGTAGCCAGGTGGACAGGAGCAGCAGTGTGTAGCACACTCTTCTTGATTAGACCGGGGTTCAAGCCCATGATCCACCAAATATGGAGGATGCGGAAAGGTCAGGGAATGACCACCGCATATTCCCGGAGCAATATGGCCTTAGTTGCTAATGATCCTAAAAACCAAATAACAACAACTGTCAGGCTTCATTCTTGAACCTCTGTGCTTTTGCTTGCTGCTGCCTCCACCTCTTGAATGCAATGCTGCTCCAGGCAAGCAGATCTTCATTTGACAATTCTTGATGATGCAAATCAATTAAATCATCGAGATCAGTTTCCTCCACTTCAGTGAACCCTATCTTTTTAGTGAGTTTCATGCATTTATCTTTAGTTTATGCATGATCTTCATCAGTATCAGAGCCTTTGGAGGAGTTGCTAAGTTCTAGACATAACTTATGCCACAAACTTTGGATACAGTTATGCAGAACTTTACACCATGCAGCATCAATGAATTTTAAAGCATCTTTTCTACTGAAAACTTGCCAATATTGCTGCAAACTCATCTGTTCATGGGTGTTCTTGTCAATTAGATCAGCCAGAATGCACTTTAAATACTGAGCCTTAAAAGATTTAATCACATGTTGGTCTATTGGCTGGAGTACCGAGGTAGTATTTGCCGGGAAAAAAAACCAACCTTGATATTGGAACAGACGTTAACAATACTGGGTGAATGGCTTGAAGCATTATCAAGAATAAGTAAGACGTTGGATGTAATTCCTTCTGCCTTACATTTCGAATTTTGGCCGTAACTGAGAACTAAGATAACTTCTGAAAATAACGGCAGTCATCCACCCTTTAAGGTTTGAGTACCAGTACACGGGCATGTATGGGCAATCTTTAAGGGCAGGAAGGTTTTGATAATGGTAAATGCACACAGGTTTCAGTTTATGACCCTCTATATTAGCACCAAACAGAAGTTTAGCCAATCTTTCGCCATTAAAGCCAGGAACAGCCTTTTCAGCAAAGGAAATAAGTGCGATCAGGCATTTTTTTCCAATTTAAACCTGTTTCGTTGAGGCTATAAAAAGGTAATAATAAAAACAAAATAAGTAAAAATAAGCAAAAATTAAAAATAAAAAAAATTTTGCACTTCCAATAGATGGCAATCGTCAGCAAAACAAAATGAGAAAATGGTGGGTTATTGAGCTGGCCTCTCAACACTTTCTGTAAATGTGGTTGCAGCACATTCACATAATTTAAACATGCGAAAGGTAAGAAGTGACTGTATTACATTTTTCTTGCTGTGTTATTGAGTTAAAATGTTTTAAGTTTTATCTTAGATAACAGTAACTGATACTCGACTGCGATACAGTTATCAGATTTACACAAATCAGAAATAACCTTAACCCTTTATGGGATGGAGAGGGATCAAATGCTGATGAAATAAGTTAGGACTCTTACTTACATCATACACCATCAGGCATCTCTCATATTGCGGAGATATACTTCACAACTGTTTTGTCATCATTACATTACTTGGGTACCTACCCACCCACCAAAAAAGGGCCAAACAGCCCTGAAACAGTGCCGTCTGGGTGGTGGTGGCATCCACTGAGAAAAAGTAACAGTCTTCTCCTTCAGGTGAAGCGTTACTTATTCGAAGTAGTGCAATGTCATGGCAACTCGTCGTGAAGGTATTCACAATATGAGATGTAACTTAAACGATGCTGCTACTGCAAATTTGCTAATCTATAATTGGCTGTGTATATATGATGTAAGTGCACTAAGATATACATAGTCTAACTCTTTTGCAGCTTGAGGCATAAGCCCTTAATACATTAGGATATATTTCTGTTAATTCATAGCATCTACTCAAGTTAAAGAAGTTATTTGTATATTAAAGCTAATTCCAAAAAAGATAGATGTTATTGCTCACATGGCATATATCAAATGAACATTTAACCTCTTATAATTCTAATAAATCAAAATAAAACAGCATACTCTTAACATTAATTAGAGAAAATCATTCAGGAAATAAATGATGGTATTATAATATCCCAATAACTATTTTAAAAAAATAGATTTTATTAAAAAGCATTAACTGCAATGCTCGAAGATTTAACAATAGCAACTGCAGTCCACGCTGAAAACTCTGTTCCATCACAAAATAACTGACTGAAACTGATACAATAACAGCACAGTCAAACTGGATGATCAACTCTATAACTGCATGTTATGTTACAAGAAAAATAACCACAATGATTGCATATGTGTCAGGCTGTTTCATCTTAACTTACTTCATGGTGTTACTAGCTCTCCATATTTTATTCTATTTTTTGTGCCAGTAAAGCAAAATACTACTATTATAATCCTCAAAGCAGACACACCATAAAATCCCTATAGTAGACAGTAGATTTTTCTCTAAAAACTTGAATGGGCATGTCAGGCACTCTCATCAAGACATTTCATATAGAGAAAAAATGAATGAAACCGATATCTGGGATGTATGAAGTTTACTGCTGTACTCCGAAAATAAAATGCCACTGACGTTTTGTCCTCACTGTTGCCATCAAATATCTGTAGGTAAATATTGTGAAACACTGAACAACATGTTCACACTATACCATATCATAGTTTGTTACATACATGTAAATGGATATGTGCAGTGCTGGTGCCATGCTATTTTGCACCCTGGGCAAGGCAAACTACTTGCAACCCTCAAAAAAATTACCAACTTCAATTTTCAAAATCGGATGACTTGTAGAAAAAATGAAGAGCACAAAACTTGAAACTGCTAAATTTATTTTAAATTGCAAGAATATGTAATCTTTGATTATCTTTCTCATATACAAAAGAAAATGTTTTAGCACACAAATAATTTTTAATAATCTTGTGAATTGTGAATTTACATCTCTTAAGTTTCCATTTCATATGCAAAAAAAAATCATGTGAAAACTACACAAACACGCTGTTACTCACTCGATGATATGACATATTCAGCTGTAAACAACATGTTGCCAGCTAAGAAGAATAAGCGATTTTTCTTAGCCAAAAATATAATTAAACTTCAAAAATAAAAAGAGAACAACATACAGAAATTTTTTATAAGACTTTATAATTAATTAAACAGAAAAAAAATAAATTGTCAGTTACATTTTTTTACATGGCTTAAAAAACTAATCTACATAAAGCTGTGCCCCTCAAAGGTCAGTACTGCACATCTCTGATTGTTTTTTGTTTTGTTTTAGTTAGTTGTTGGCGCATTGGCTTCTGTTGCCATAATGCACCTCTCGAGGTTTTTGCAGTACTCTGATCCAAGCCAGAGGCGGGATTCGAAACCGCGACCTTTGGGTTGCCAGGCAGGCACTTTACCCACCCGGCTAGCCCGGTCGACCGCACCCCTCTGAGATCTGTGGCCTAAATGGCTGCCTAGTTGGCCTAATAGCACAGGCACATTGGATATATGTAACATCCTATAACACTGACACCTATATTATAGGATGTCTATTATATATTAGAATTCACAGAAATTTATCACTTATGCTTATCATTCTATTATTACTCAAGTCACGTTGATAGCATTAGTAGAGGCATACGATGCAAGCAAGCTGGCTTATGCAGCAGCAGCCAAAAAAAAAAAAACCAAAAAAAAAAACTCTTCCATTTCACCCCTCCATTCGTTCCAAACACCTGTCCAGCTCAGCCTTCAATTTATTTCGGCTATTAACTTCCACAACAAAAGATGGAAGTTTGTTCCACCAATCAACCACCCGCTGGCTAAAGGCAAAAACTTCCGCTCATCCATTCTACAACTGTCTCTCTTCAATTTGAATTTATGCCCACTCAGGTTTTTAATCTGAACAAGAGGAAGAATCCCATCAGCATTCAGCTTGCTCAACCCATTCGAGGCCTTACACACCTCAATCAGATCACCCTGCACGTGCCCAGTCTCCAGACACTGTAATTTGCAGAATTTAAGCCTTTCTTGGTAAGAGTACCCCTTTGTTCCCCTCACCAGTCTTGTTGCCTTTCTCTGTACTGGTTTCAGCAGCTCTATATCCTTCTTAAAATGAGGCCTCCAGAACTGTACACAGTACTCTAGGTGTGGCCTGACCATTGCCTTGTACAACGGGATAATCACCTCCCTGTTCTTGCTAGCAAAATTCCTATATATCATTGACAAGACTCCATGATCTGCCCTGGCAGCCCATCTGCACTGCTCAGCAAACTTCATATTTGACTGCACAATTACCCCAGGTCTTTTTCACATTCCACTTTCCTGAGTGTAGTACCACACAGTTGGTATGTTTCTCTTGGGTTATTGCTTCTAGGGTATATGCAGTACTTTGCATTTGACAATGTTAAACTTCAGCTGCAACTTCTCAGCCCCAGTGCTTTTTTTGTGACAGTATGCAACGGTATGGCGTACCGGCGCCTTTATTAACAATGACGTGTGACATTTGGATGCAATGCACTTTGAAATTTGTAATATTCCTTAAATTTTTTTCACATGTTTATCTACTATTCAAATAAGCTTAAAATTATTTAACTTAATTTACATTTTTCACTGTCTATTGTTAAGATATTTCCTATATAAAACTGTATAACCATTTTTATAATTCTAAATTACTCAGTCGGACCTCTGTTTAATTATTTTGAATTCCCCTTGGAAGTTACATTTAAAATAGTTTCGTTGAGCGAGAAAATTTTCATATAGCGAAACGGATTAGGAGAAAATTAACTCAGTACGCCCTGTTCGCATTTCTGGCCTTCAGGAAATTAGTGCTGCTCCGCAAATTAAGAGAGCTAAAGGGATTACCATTCTATAACTTAGTGGTACCTGGTAAAAACTATCCAATCACCCGTCCCACATACGGAAAAGTCGCGCTGGTCTGCACTGAGCAGATCAAGGTGTGTTCCCAATGGGCTCTGGCCCACCTTCTACTGCAGTTGTGTCCAAACATTTCCCGTACAGGGGCCATATTCAAAAAAATTCAAAGTTAGATTTCTTTAGTGTGTTACATTTTCCATATCTTGTTGCATGTAAAAGTAAAATTGAAAATATTCAAAAATTTTATTAAGTACAATACACAATTACATTTACTGAACAAAACATTTAATTAGATTTTTTTGATAATTAACAAAATTTAAAATGCTGTTTTAGTTCACTTTCTGGGCAGGCCATAGGTTGGACACCTTCGTGAATCAACCGTAAGCACCCCATTCGAGAATTAGAAAAGTGATTTTCTTTTACCCCGACAAATAATCATCTGTTGTTTTGCGGAAGTGTGTTATCCACCTTTTTCCGTAAATTTTACCTATCTCTGTTTACATGGTCACAGTATCTGAATATCCAAATGACACTGACATTTTGGACAGTTTCAAAAAAAAAAAAAAAAAAAAAAAAAAAAAAAAAAGAAACAATTCAAATTTAAGAACTAGTGACAATACCGATGACGAGAGAAGGAAAACGACGACAACGAGGTATTAAACCTTCTAAGCATGAATTGTTGGCAGTTGGTGAAAATAAAGTTAGAAAATTGTCAATTAGGTTACAGTTAAATGCAATTCGTGGACTTCAGGGGTACCTAATTGAAAAGATGGTTTCGGAAGAATTGAAGAATTGGATGGACGCTCTGAGTACAATACCAATTTCATCGAGTGAATGCGAACAAGGATTTTCACAAATGAATCTGATTGTCAGCCCAACCAGAGCTTCGTTGATGACAAAAACAAACAGTTTCTTCACTACTGTTTCTTAAAATTTTATGCCCACCGCTGACCCGCTTCGATCCCGCAAAATATGTCGATTCGTGGCTGATTCGGAAACATTCAGCAACCGACACACACAAAGAGGAAAAAAGAAGTCAGCATAGGGTGTCGTATGAAAACTTGATAAAAATTTGGAATATTCTACAAAAACTTTATTATAAAATTATTTTTACTTATTATTTTTAGGGGCCACAGTGTAACAAAGGACCCTTAAAATGTCACTCTGTTGTCTGTCTATCCGTCCATCTGTCACAGCATTGTATCTCTGGAACTACTCAACCTACTGACTAGAAATTTTGCATGGGTTGGCACATCAAGTGGGCCAACATAATGCCATTTGATCATTGTTGATAAAAATTTGTCTGAGAAATGGAGGGGGGTTAAAATGTAGGGGGATAAAAATGTTGTTGACAACCTATAGCTACACCGTTGGAAAGAGCTCAACGAGTACGTTTAAAATATAATTTTAAAATTAAAAATGGTGGCGCCAGACAGGAAAATATAATTTTCGTGTCCCCATCTCTATTTCAGTTGCTAACGGAGCAAAAAATTTAAAATTCACATTAGCTATGCGTTATTCGATGCTAATCATGGGAAAACTATTCTGATTGAAATCTATCATTTATAATTAAATGATAAATTATAAATGTGTTAAAATTAAAAAACCAAATTTTTTATTCCACTTTGATAGCACGCTTCTTTGTACTAAGTAACTCCTTTTGGTGACAAAAAGGTTGCTAAATAGTTAGTTAATAATTCTATAAAGGTCATTTATAAATTTTGCAACCAGAAGTACTTTTAACAATTTTCAAAGCTGGAGTTATCCCGGCAAGGAGATACTCAGAGAGCCAGTGTTGAGGCGGTGGTGGAGAGGTGCCTGCACGGAGTCATGCACGGCCCTCACCTGCCGAGACTTTAATTGCTTCTCTAGGAAGAAGTCTGAGTCGCTTTTCCCACCCCTGGCATTCACAACAACTGGAAAAACTTAAATAGAAAATGTTTTCGTTATTTCCTCAGTTTTAGGCCAAGCCGGGGGACTAGAAACTTTTTTCAGTTACCATAAAGCTCTATTTGAGATACTACAATAACGACCATTCATGTCACATGCTGAGTGCCCAGCACTCAGTAGCTGACCGATTTATTTACTTATTTTATTCACATTTTACTTATTTTTCTATATATACTTCAATAATTAATTTATACTTAATAAACTATGTTAATATACTAAATTTGTTGTTCTTATTCCAAAAACATTACTATGAAAGTAATTACAGGAAACCCTTGATTAATGCGGTTTTGAACAATGCGGTTTTAATTAGTGCGCAAAATTTTTTTGATACTATCCCCTTAATATATGCGTTATCAAATTTGATTAGTGCGCTGTTTTTTTCTTGCGGTGCTTGGCAACTCACAACGGCGCCTGAAGCGGCAAATACGTGACACGCACTCACCAGGGTCTTCCAACTTAAATGCATGGGAATAGACTCTGAAACGCTCGACAGCAGCACCCCATACCACTCTGAAATTGAAATTTGCTCTGGTAACTCATATTCTTGTATAATTTTAACGTTAACACAGATATTACATCATGCTAAATGTACAATTAATGTAGTTTAAGTAGTACATGATGTATGTTTGATTCTGTATTATTTTTGCTCTGATTTTTCACAATTTGTTCAATTTTAGTGATTCCTGTGTAGCGTTTAGCGAGGATCTGGAGCTAATTTCATCTTGTATGAAAGCTGTGGGAAAGTGGTCCGTAAAGTTCTCACTAGTTGCTGGGCAGTTCCTCAGCAATCCTCGACAAGTGCAGAAGTGCGGTAGTCTTATCGCTCATCCTACCAAAACAAATTTTTTTTTTAAATTACCTTTCATAGCTATGGACAGGAAAAAGGGTAATAAACGAAAATTCATCACTTTGGATACTAAACTTGACATCATTAAGAGATTTGATAATGGCAAAAGCAAAGCAAACATAGGTAGGGCACTAGGCTTTGGTGAGTCAACCATACGCACCGTTTTGAACAAAGCAGATGAGTATCGGGAAAAAGGCAAAATGGCATCTGCATCTTTAAATATGCAATGCACTAGGAATAGAAGTCCATTAATGATTGAAATGGAAGATTTGCTTTTTATTTGGTTAGAAGATTGTAATCAGAAACGCATTCCTATTGATGGAAATAACATCAAGATTAAAGCTTTGAGCCTTTTTTCTTCATTAAAAGAAAACAAATATCAAGGGAATACTTCAACATTCTCGGCTAGTAAAGGCTGGCTAGAAAATTTCAAAGCTCGATCTGGCATAAAAAATATTAAACTAACAGGTGAAGCAGCCAGTGCCGATAAAGATGCAGCAGCCAAATATCCCATTGAACTGAAGAAAATAATTGAAGAAAATGGGTATGATTATCGTCAGATTTTCAATGTCGACGAAACTGGCCTTTTATGGAAAAAAAGGCCAACAAGAACATTTTTGGCAAGAAAAGAAGCAACCGCACCAGGTCATAAAGCATCCAAAGATAGATTAACACTTCTACTTGGAGGTAACGCTGAAGGAGATTGCAAATTGAAACCGATGCTAATTTATTGTACAATGAACCCAAGAGCGTTAAAAGGCTGTAACAAGCAATCCCTTCCAGTAATTTGGAAATCAAATAAAAGGGTTTGGGTGACAAAGCAGTTGTTTGAAGAATGGTTCACTATGCATTTTTGTCCTGCAGTCGAAAAATACTGCAAGGCAAATAATTTAGATTTCAAGGTTCTTTTAATTTTAGATAATGCCCCTGGGCATCCTACCTCACTCACTGATTTAAATAACAATGTGAAGGTTATATTTCTACCACCAAATACGACTTCTTTACTCCAGCCAATGGACCAAGGAGTTATTTCTACATTCAAAGCATATTATTTGAGACGAACTTTTGCTCAGGCAATTCAAGCTACAACTGGAGATGACGCAATCACTCTCGATGAATTTTGGAAAAAACACGATATTAAAGAAGCAGTTGAGAACATACACAAATCGTGGGAAGAAATGACGAACAGCTGCATGAGAGCAGTCTAGCAGAATCTTTTGCCTGAATGCGCAAGTGATCTTTGCGGTTTCATTAATCCTGTCAACAAAGTTATTGATGAAATTACTACA
Source organism: Mastigoproctus giganteus (assembly GCF_048544385.1). Classification (NCBI taxonomy): domain Eukaryota; kingdom Metazoa; phylum Arthropoda; class Arachnida; order Uropygi; family Thelyphonidae; genus Mastigoproctus; species Mastigoproctus giganteus. The sequence continues at coordinate 84,448,394 of NC_143580.1, read as the reverse complement.
ATTGGAAAAGACCTCGGCTTTGAGGAAGTAGATTCAGAAAACGTTAGAGAATTACTGGAATCGCATTCAAAAGATTTAAGTAACGACGATCTTCTTGAAATTGAGCATCAACGTGCATACGAGGAAGAAGACGAAAATGAAGCAGAAGAAAAGCAATTTGCTCCCAAAGAAATTTCATTCAAAAAACTTGAACTATTTAATACACTTGAAAAAGCAAAAGAACTCATACTAGAGATTGATCCAGATGCAGAGAGAAGCATGAATGTTCATCGAGGATTAGATAAGCAAATTGATTGTTATCGCAAAATCATGGAGGAAAGGAAGAAAGCTACCACTGTTCAATCGAAGTTAGATACGTTTTTTTTGCAAAAAATAAAATTTAAATCATACTATCTGTGTTTAAATTTATTCCTTAATAATTTAAGAACTATGCAGTGCATTATAGGTACGTATTGAGTAAAAAAATATGTTTTTATAATTTTCAAGGATTCATTATAATTATTCCCATTGTTTCTTAAGTTTGATTAGTGCGGTTTTAATATGTGCGGTATATTTCAAGGATTCATTAACCGCACTAATCAAGGGTTTCCTGTATCAGGAAAAAAAAAAAAAAAATTTACAGTACTTTTCATATCCTTTTAATTTTCAATTTTTTCTTATAGCAAAGAATGAGTACCGGCACCTATTTTTTTTACAAAAAAAGCACTGCTCAGCCCATTTGCCCAACTTATCTAATCCAGTTGGAGTAGCATACTGTCTTTACTAGGGTTAACAACTTTGCCAACCTTTGTATCATCTGAAAACTTGGACATTAATTCTGATATACCTTCATCAATATCATTGATGAATACACAAAACAACAATGGGCCCAGCACTGAACCCTGGGGAACTCCACTAATAACATTTGTCCATGAAGAGCAGTGTCCATTGATTTCCACTCTGTTCTCTTCCACTCAACCATCCCTTTATCCATTGTAACAACTAACCCTTAATGCCATACCTCTCCAATTTTTACAGCAGTCTTCCATGTGCAAAAGAATCAAAAGCTTTCCTGATATCCAAGTACATGATATCAATTTTTAACATTCAGTTCCTTTGTGACCATATCATATTATCCGATCAAATTGGTCACACAAGACCTCCCTTTAACAAACCCATGCTGTGTCTTAACTATTAGTGCAGTCTTGTCTATATGATCCTGCAATGCTTCTTTAACCAGTGACTCCACTATTCTCCACGGAACACAACTAACAGGTCTATAGTTACCTGTGTCAACTTTTGAACCCCCTTTGTGAATTGTTGAAACATTTGCACACCTCCAGTCCATGGTGACCTCCCCTGAGTTCAAGGAAGCTCTCATAATTATGGCTAAGGGTTTGCTTACTTTCTTTGCTCCCTCTTTTAATATAACTGGATAGATCTGTTCCACCCCAGGTGCCTTCCTTATGTTTAACTTCAACAATTTCTCCTCCACTTTGCTCCCAGTTATTACAAAATCACTTAGCTCCCTGTTAGTTTGATAAACTTCTGGTATTCCTCGCATTGACTAATTCCTCATGTGTGAATGTCGAGGCAAAATACTTATTCAGTTTATCAGCTACCTGAGCATGATCAATAGTCAACCCATCTACGTAAAGTGGTACAATCTTTACTTATGTAAAGAGTTTTTTTACATAAGTAAAGACCTCTTTGCTGTCTTTCTTTGCATCCTTTGCCAAGGATTTCTCATAGCCTGCCTAACCTCCTTTGTGACTTGATTAGAGAAATTATATCTGCCATAGGCTTCTGTGTCACCTGATAATTTATATGCATTCCATACATTTTTCTTCTCTGCCACGAGCCTCATTAATTCATCTGACATCCATTTAGGTCTGAACCATGAACTGGAATGAAAAGCATAGTAACCTCCAAAATGAAGTCCCTGAAGGCTTCCCATTTAGAATTCAACATTGGTAACATCATCAGTTGATCCCACTGTACAGAATTTAAAAACTGTCTGTGACCACTCAGACAGTTTTAAATTCACCTTTACGAAAGCAAAAGGTCTTTCCCTTTAGCCTTGATGGCAGTTACATCTTTAAGTAATTCCCATATCAGTACATTGTGATCATTGTCACCCAGTGATTCTTTTATCTGCAAATTCTTAATGCATGAATAATCACTGCTGATAATCAGATTAAGAGTATTACTCCCTCTGATTGCTTCTCGAACATGCTGCTGTAGAAAACAGTCATCCAATAAATCCAAAAAAGTCTTGCTAGTGTGCGAGTGACCAACAAGTTCCAGTCAATATCTGGAAAGTTAAAAGTCGCCATTATAAGACATTCTGATTTACTGGCCCACTATTTCTCTGCACAATTGCTCATTATACTCATCAGATTCATCAGGCCTATAACACACACCTACTCTCAATTTTGCTTCCCCAGTGCTTATGTCACACCGAACAGAATCAACATTGCATTGTTCACCAACATCAACTGGATGCACGTCCTTCGATTTTATGTGTTTCTTTTCTAACAGTATAACCCCTCCTCCCTTCCTGTCTTGTCTATCCTTTCTGTACACATTGTACTCACCAAATTCCAATTCTGCACTGCTTATATCTGTGACACCACGTCTCTGATATGCCAACAATATCTGCCTTTGATGTCTTGACTAGCACTTCAAGCTCATCAAATTTATTAACTATACTCCTAGCATTGGTGTACATGCACCTGTTTTCTACTCTTAGTTACCCTAACACAGCCCATGTATTTATTTGTTCCACTATGATTCCCAACAGTCCTGGAAATTTCCATTACCTTGCTTTCCAGGCTGATGCTCATTCTAATAGAAACAGTGCAAGAATTACTTTTGCCTCTACCTGCGGCCATTGTTAACCTTTTAGCCTGTGTATCCCCCCCCCCCAAGCTAGCAGTTTTCCGATCCATCTAACACTGCCTCGATAGCATCAGCAAATATTCTTGCACCATTTCTATTTAAGTGTACCCCATCTCTGTAGAAGCAGTCTCTCCTGTCAACAAGCAGAGATTCATCTATATCTAGCAAAATTCATGTATATCATTGACAAAAACACCATGGGCTGTCCTGGCAGCCTGTCTGCACTGCTCAGAGAACTTCGTACCTAACCACACAATTTACCTCCAAGGTCTTTTTCATTCTCCACTACCCAGAGTGTAGTACCTCACAGCTGGTACATTACTCTGGGGTTACTGCTACCCATATTCAGTATTTTGCATTTGTCAGTGTTAAACTTCAGTTGTCACTTTCCTAGATCCTATTGAAGTAGCATACTGTCATTGAGAACCCTGCCAATCTTTATACCATCTGCAAACTTTGTCATTAAGACTGATATACCTTCATCAATATCACTGATGATACCTTTTAGTTAAGAAGCAAATTTTGGTAAAGTGCAATTTTAGCATTTCAAATTTTTCTTTGCAATACCTATGGACACGTATTGTGTCTTAGGAAGAGTGGCTCCCAAATGTTTGCTCATCTCCACCGTGGTATTTTCTGTAAAATGGACAGAAATGAGTATGGTGTTATGTTTGTGTTCTGTTTAGTTGGTTCTGGCCCTCGGGTTACCAGGAAGCAGCAATCACAAGGAAGGCTGCTTCCCAGTACATATAATGGAGAGGCAGTCTGCAACAGAGCACATACCAAATAATCCATAAGGACTACTCTATCGATCCTACATCTACAGAAAATCAGAAGCCAATCACATGTGAATTCACTACCACATAGGCAATACTGCCTGTGAATTGGTTACCACATTCACAGGTAGTATTGTCCTGTGTATTTGCAATACACTTCCATAATAAATTTCACTTCTCTACTGGTCACTCATCTTGCCAAACAAACGTAGTATTGTATTAGTATTATGCTGCTTGTTGCATTAAAGTTATCACTGTTACGGGTAAAATAATGGAGCCACTGGTTAAAGGTGCATTGCAGGATCATCTAGACAAGACTGCAGCAATAATTCAGACACAGCATGGGTTTGTTAAGGGAAAGTCTTGTCTGACAAATTTGATAGGATATTATGATGTGGTTACAAAGGAACTGGATGCAACAAATAATTTTGATTTCATATATTTAGATTTCAGGAAAGCTATTGACACTGTTGCACATGGAATACTATTGTACAAATTGGAGCAGAATGGTATCAAGGGTAAGTTGCTACAATGGATAAAAGGATGGTTAAGTGGGAGAAGACAGAGGGTGGTGATCACTGGGTGCTGATCTTCGTGGACTAATGTTATTAGTGGAGTCCCACAGGGTTCGGTGTTGGGTCCACTGTTTTGTATATTTATCAATGATATTGATGAAGGCATATCAGGCTTAATGTCAAAGTTTGCAGATGATACAAAGGTTGGCAGGGTTGTTAATGACAGTAATGGCAGTGTGCTACTGCAACAGGATCTAGATAATTTGGGTAGATGGGTTAAGAAGTGGCAACTGAAGTTTAACTTTGACAAATGCTATTTGTTTGTTATTTGGTTTTTAGGAGCATTAGCAACTAAGGCCATATTGCTCCGGGATTATGCGGTGGTCATTCCCTGACCTTTCCGCATCCTCAGTATTTGGTGGTGACGGGCTCGAACCCCGGTCTAATCAAGAAGCGTGTGCTACGCACTGTTGCCTCTTCCCACCTGGCTACGGAGGCGCCTTTGACAAATGCAAAGTACTGCATATGGGTAGAAGTAACCCCAGAGAAACGTACCAACTGTGTGGTAGAACACTTAAGGTGGTAGAAAATGAAAGACCTGGGAGTAATTGTGCAGTCAGATATCAAGTTTACTGAGCAATGCAGACAGGCTGCCAGGGCAGGTCATGGGGTTTTGTCAATGATATATAGGAATTTTGCTAGCAGGGAAAAGGAGGTAATTGTCCCTCTGCATAAGGCAATGGTCAGGCCATGCCTTGAGTACTGCGTACAGGTCTGGAGGCCTCATTTTAGGAAGGATGTAGATTTACTTGAGCATGTGCAGAGAAGGGCAACAAGATTGGTGAGGAGAATGAAGGGATACTCTTACCAAGAGAGGCTTAAGTTCTGCAAATTGCAGTGGCTGGAGACTAGGCACCTGCGCAGTGATCTGATTGAGGTGTATAAGGCCTTGAATGGGTTGAGCACACTGAATTCTGACGGGATCCTTCCACTTTTTCAGATTACGAACCTAGGGGGCATAAATTCAAATTAAGAAAGGACAGATGTAGAACAGATGTGTGGGAATTTGCCTTTAGCCAGAGGGTGGTTAATTGCAGGAGCAAACTTCCATCTGTCGTTGTGGAAGCTGATAGGTTGAATAAATTTAAGGAGGAACTGGACAGGCATTCGGAGGGAATGGTGCGATTTTTTTTTTTTTTGGCTGATGCATAAGCTCATACACTACTACTACTACTCATATACATATATGTTGAAATGGTCAGAAGGTTAGCAATCCAAGATCAAGAAATTCTCCGAATGGGATTTTATGGGGCACAACACCCTGGGGGGGGGGGGGTAGTGCTAGCATCAATGGAAGAGAATGAGTCAAAACATATGCTCAGTGACTTCTCCCTCCTAAATGAGGGAACAAACACCTATACTAAGTGATTTGTGATAGAAAATAGCAATTATTATCTCTGCTGCTTGAGTTGATAAATGCTATTTCTGCTGACCCCAAAACACTTATATAGACCAGTCATACAATGATATGGCTGGTCGGTATAAGTCCATTTTGGAGTAACTTGCAATAACTACAACCAGAAAGAAATGGGAATAGTGATATTGGGAGTGGAATGGGATGGGATTGGAAAAAAAAAAAAGAAAAGATTTTTTGGTCTAACTTCCTGACAGCTGTCCTGAATAGATAAAAGCAATACGTGGGAAGCATGTTCTGCCTAGATCTCCTATAGCATCAGTTTGTTGGGAAACACATGCCAGATATTGGCATTAGTGGAAGCATATGATGCAAGAAAGCAAGCTTATATAGCATCAGTCAAAAAAAAAAAAAAAAAGTACCAGAATGGACAATACCAACCAGACAGGAAGCATTAAATTAAATTTTTATCATTATACACAAATTGGTACACTTACACAGATACAAGAGGGGGAAATTGGGAGGCGCATCTCTCCAAAGCCTGAAATAGGAACAAATATTGTATATTTTTTGATATTAAGCTGTACAGTAACTATTCATGACAAGTATATGAGATTGAGCCTATATGAGAGCTAGAAGGACAGGGTGGATGCCCGAAGGATCTAAAGTGAAGGGCCCATCAAGCTCTCAGCTGCCCACATCAACGCCACAGCTTGCACTTGATAATCACATAACACAGAAGCAACCCCCAAGGCAGAATGCGCTGGTCCCACAGGAACTAGCAGTTGTTGGTGACTCTATTGTCAGGGAAACGGGGAACATGGTATATAAAAAGGATAGGTGGAACAGGACCAGAGTATCTGCCAGGGGCAAAGGTTGATAATGTTTTTTTTTCTTTTCTTTTCTTGTAAACCTCAACACGAGAGGTGTTACAATCTATAGTACTTAGTACCGTGCTTGGGTTGGAGGTTGAAAAGACGAAAGAAGATATTTGTTGACATTGGACTTGAACTTCTGTAGACTGTAATTTTCGGGAAATACGTATGAAGGAAGGTTGTTCCAGAAAACGGCAGTTGAATGAATAAACGAGTAAGATGAAAAGTTGGTTCTGTGAGTTTGAAGTTGGACAGTAAATGGATGTTGGCTGGTGGCGGCACGTGTTCGGACTGTTTTGAAAGAGAGCAGGAATTAGAGAAGCCAATTCAGAAGAACAGTGCCCATGGAAGTATCTGTAGAAGAGACATGCAGCAGAAACAGTATGTCTATGAGACAGCAAGTGGAGAGACTGTTAGAGATGAGTCATTAATTAACCTAACTGCTCTCTTCTGAATGGAATCAAGAAGCCTGAGAGAGGTTTTGGGGGCACCACCCCAGATGTGGGAACAATATTTCATGTCAGGGCGGATTTGCGATTTATACAGAGTGAGCAGCTGTTTGGAAGAAAAGTAATGCTGAGAGCAAAAGAGAAAACCAAGGTTTTTAGATGCAGAAGAAGCAATATTTGTAATATGCTTGTGCCAAGAGAGATTAGAATTCAGGGTAATCCCCAAAAGAGATATATCATTTTGCCTAGAAATTGGAGTGTCACTAAAGATATATAAAAAGTTTTCTGCTTATATACACTAAAGATATATATAAGCAGAAAACCAAGGTTTTTAGATGCAGAAGAAGCAATATTTGTAATATGCTTGTGCCAAGAGAGATTAGAATTCAGGGTAATCCCCAAAAGAGATATATCATTTTGCCTAGAAATTGGAGTGTCACTAAAGATAAGCATAGGAGCAGAAGAATCCATTTTGCAAGACATAAGACAAGACTGAGTTTTAGAAGGGTTGAAATCAACTAAGTTGTGTTTGCCCCACTGGAGAATTACCTGATGATCGGCATTTAAGGAATTGGTAGCAGATTTGAGAAGTTGAAGCTTATTGAGCAGGACAAGGTTTCTCAAAATGGAAAGTTGATTGATTGATTGATTGATTTTGGGTTTATTGGCACAAAAACAACTAAGGTTATACTGCGCCAAGAAACGATTAAAATAACAATAAAGATAAATTCTGGTAACCTTTAAAAATGTTACCTAGTCAAATTGTTATTTATATATGTGGGTATATATTAATAGCTTTTAAAAATTTAAAAACTGCCGACACGTGGTCGTTGTCTGATAAAATCTGACTGAGTGTATAAGGCTCAGTCGGATGAGTAAAAGCGGTAAAATGTATATTGCGAACATGGGTAAAATGAACGCAATCTATTAAAATATGCTTTAGAGTTAAAACGGTGTTGCAAGACTCGCACATAGGAAGGTCATCCGCCCTCAGCAGAAAAGAATGTGTCAAATGACTGTGTCCTATGCGGAGTCGGGCAAGAACAACTTCCTCGCTCCGATTCCTACGCAGACTAGACTGCTTTTTTTCTATTACAGGCTTTATTTGGTATAATTTATTTGTTCTCTGTCTGTGCCATAGTTCTTGCCATTGAGAATATATCTTGTTGCGTATTATTTGCCTGTAGTCTGTATAGGGGACTGACAGGCAACAATTATGAGTGGGTGTTGCTGATTTGGCTGCAGCGTCAGCCAAATCATTTCCCTTTATCCCAATGTGGCTAGGAATCCAGCACAAGCGGATATCAAACTTGTATTCATGAAGAGAATGTATCTTCTGCTGAACCCGACAAAGAACTGGATGAGAATTGTGTCTCGGAGATAATAAAGCCTGTAATACACTCAAAGAGTCAGAATATATTATTGACCTTTGGAATTGACAAGTTCGAATGTGATCCAAGGCTAGCTCTATAGCATACAGCTCTGCAGTGTATATGCTGGATTCAGGAGGAATCTGCTGAGATATTATAGTGTCCGGAAAGACAGCAGCAGATCCTACACACGATTCAGACTTCGAGCCGTCTGTGTAAACGGGCAGGAAGTCTGAGTACTCAGCTTGGTGTGCAGAGTAGAGCTTCTGGTAGACAGATGATGAGGTCTCAGACTTTACCCATTTCTTAAGGGAAAAGTCGCACGGTGGGGGATGAGCATGCCAGAATGGAGGAATTTCTTTTCGTGTTTGTGCAACCTTGTCTACCATGATGTTAAACTCTCTGAATAGCTCTTGGACACGAATGCCAAAAGGTCGGTTGGCAGTCTTACGGGTATTGTACAAGTTTTCCCAACGTGGCTCAAAAACGGATGTCCACGTAGGATGGTCTGGCAGGGATTTCAACTTTAAAGCATAGTTTAAAGACAACTGCTTACGTCGAAGGGATAATGATGGTTCGTTTGCGTCGACGTATAGGCTGTTGTTATTTGGTTTTTAGGAGCATTAGCAACTAAGGCCATATTGCTCCGGGATATACGGTGGTCATTCCATGACCTTTCCGCATTCTCCATATTTGGTGGTGACGGGCTCGAACCCCGGTCTAATCAAGAAGCGTGTGCTACGCACTGCTGCTCCTTCCCACCTGGCTACGGAGGCGCCTGTCGACGTATAGGCTCTGGACAGGAGATGTGCGATATGCTTCAGTAGCGATACGGATGGCCTGATGATGAACAGGGTCAAGCCATCGAAGGGCACTGTCTCTGGCTGAGGAGTATACCTGGGCCCCGTAGAATAATTTGGGTCATACAAGTGCACGGTAAAGCCGTAGTAGGGTGCATCGATCTGCTCCCCGACGCGTTGAGGAGAGAGAGCGGAGAATATTGAGTCCCCTCGTGCATTTTGTACGAAGTTGACGAATATGTTCGAGAAAGGTCAACTTTTTATCAAACAAGTCCCAAGAATTTTGTGTCTGACACTACTGGAATAACATTTTGTCCGAGCCTTAATTCAGGTTCAGGATGAAGATTACGCTTGCGACAAAAGTGTACGCAAACGGTCTTCTCTGGCGAGAACCTGAAGCCATCAAAATGGAAAGTGGAATGCAATGTGCTATCATCGGCAAAACTAAGGATAGGATTTCCAGTCAATGGAAGAAGGTCATTAATATACAAGAGGAAAAGAGTGGGGGAAAGAACTGAACCTTGGGGGACACCGGCATTAGTGGAGAAGTTAGAGGACAGAGCCATCTACCATCACCCTCAGTGAGTGATCAGAGAGAAAACTGGATAACCAATTACTAAAAACAGTTGGCAAACCATAAGGTGGAAGCTTGTTTAGAAGACCTTTATGGCAAACACGATCGAAAGCCTTTGAGATGTCAAGAGCAACTACTTGAGTTTCACCAAAGATTTCCATTGAATTAGTCCATAAATGGGTAACATAAGCCAGAATATCACCAGTGGATTGACATTGACGGAATCCATACTGGCGATCGTTGATCAGACGGAAGATTTCTAGGTAGTTTAAAATTTGACGGTTCATTGATTTCTCCATTACTTTAGAAAGAGTAGAAGTAATTGCAATGGGAGGAATTTGTCACTCTTTTTAGGAACTGGCTGGATATGAGCAAATTTCCAAGCAGAAGGAAAAACACGTTTGGAATAAGAAAGTGAAAAAAGGCGGCAAAGAATAGGAGTAAGTTCAAGAGCACAGGTTTTGAGAACAAGTGGAGAAATACCATCGGGACCTGGAGCTTTCTTAGCATCAAGCTTCGTCAAAATCCTTCTGACATCCTTTTGACGAAAGATCACAGGAGGCAGTGAATGGAGCGTGTTGGGAATGGTGGGAGGTGTTTTACCAAGATCATTAATGCACGAGTTGGAAGAAAAATGGGATGCTAGCAGGTCAGCTTTATCGTTGGCTGAAGTGACAACAGAACCATCTGGTTTGGACAGAGGTGGGAGCAGAGATGGGCAAAAGTTGCGGCCAATAGCTTTGGCAAGAGACCAGAATGATCGGCTACCATTAGGACAAGAAGCAACTTTTCTACTCTTAGCCTGTTCAAAATCTAGTTTGGACTGGTTAATAACTGCTTTACAATTGTTGCGAGCTTTGGTGTAGGCAGGAAATGAAACTGAAGAATTAGAAACAAGCCAATTACGATATGCAACATTCTTCTCTTGAATAGCCTTAGCACATTTATTGGAAAACCAAGGTTTAGATAAAGGACAAGATTTTAAAGTGGAGTGTGGGATAAAGGATTCCATTCCTGCAAGAATAATTTCACTGACACGATCTGAGCAAATGTTGACATCAGAACTTTTGAAACAGTAATCCGACCAAAGAAAAGAAGTCTCGCAGGTCATCCCATTTTGCATTCTTGTAATGCCAAACAATATGAGGTTGGGAATAGCCATGAGATAAAGGATCCATTGGAGAAGAGACAATCACCAAGTTGTGATCTGAAGTGCCTAAAGAACCTCTCACTTCGACCGTGTACTTAGAAGGGTTGTTTGTGAGAAAAAGATCAAATGAACAATCTGTGCAAGGTGATTAGTAATGGCAAAAGCCTCCACATCTCGACCAGCTTGGTCTGTGTGACTAGAAAACAGAAGCCGGCTGGAGTTGTGAACATTAAAATCACCAAGGAAAATTACCTCATTGTTAGGAAAGTTAGACTGAAGAAATTCAAGTTGCAAAGAGAGGAAGTCAAGGAGCTCCAAGTGATTAGTGGAGTTAGGAGAATGGTAAAGACAACAGAAGAATGACACAATGAGGTAGAGAGATTTTAAGCCAGAGAAGATCAAAAAGAGGAGATTCGAAATTACGAAGTCTCTGACAGGGAATATCAGAATGGACATATGCACAGGTACCACCTTTTAGGCGAAAGGAATCATACAGTGAATAGTTTGGGCAATTGACATGAGTAGTAGTTGAATCATCTGATAACAGATTCTGTCAGAAAAAGTCAAAGCGGGGTTTGGCAGAGTGCAAGTGGACATCGTTGATATTAGAATTGACACGTATATTTGTGAAATGAACTACCAAGTGTTTTATCCCTGCTAGCAAAATTCCTGTATATCACTGACAATACACCATGCAGCTACTCTTGCCACCTTTTCTGCACTGTTCAGAAAACTTCACAACCTGACTGCACAATTACCCCCAGGCCCTTTTCATTCTCCACTACCCACAGTGGAGTACCACCCAGTTGATACATTAATGTGGGGTTAATGCTATCTATATGCAGTACTTTACATTTGTCAATGTTAAGCTTCTCAGTTGCCACTGCTCAAGCCCATCTGCTGAACTTTTCCAGATCCGGTTACAGTAGTGTACTATCATTACTGTCGTTTACAAACCTGCCAACATTCATATCGTATGCAAACTTAGACATTAACCCTAATATACCTTCATCAATATCATTGATAATACTGAAAACAACAATGGGCCCAAAACCAAACACTGGGTGAACTCCACTAAAAACAATAGTCCATGAAGAGCAGTATCCATTCATAATTACATCAGTCTTTTAAAGCAAGAAAACCAAAAAACTCTTTGAAGCAAGATTATCAACTAAACTCACTCATCGGTGAAGACAGGATATTACAGTTGGAAAAGGAATTAGAAAATGTGAATTGGAATATCATCGGTTTGGCTGAAACAAGAAGAAGAAATGAATCACTTATAACTTTATCAAGTGGAAATCTGCTGCACACCAATGGAAACAGTGAAAGGAGTGAAGGTGGAGTTGGCTTTCTGTTCCATAAAGATTTTAAAAACAACATTTTGGAATTCAAAAGTATATCACCAAGGGTGTCAAGACTAATACTCAAGATTTCTAAGGAGGTACAAGCTAAAGATTATAATGATTTATGCACCACCATCGAGCCATGATGAACAGGTTCAAGAAATGTACACCGAAATTGAGTCTTCTAGATGAGCAGAAAACCCACTACACTATTATTATGGGGGACTTCAATGCTAAGGTTGGAAAAAGACAAAACAGTGCAGAAAGAGGAACTATAGGAAATTTTGGAATTGGTGAAAGAAATGAAAGAGGTGAAAGACTTGTGGAATTTGCAGAATCTCAAGGACTGTCAGTAATGAACACTTTTTTCAAGAAAAGTGGATAACAGAAAGAGGACATGGAAGAGTCCGAATGGATTAACAACTAATGAAATCGACTTCATCCTCACTAACAGAAGATATATTGTAAATGATGTTACCGTCCTGAATAAGGTAAATGTTAGAGGTTATCACAGAATGGTAAGATGTATACTTGATACAGATGTAGGAAAGGAAAAAACTGACTCGAGTAAATAATACAAAGGTCTTTGAGATAATACAGGAGGAGAATAAGCAGTATGTACTAGAACTTAAGAACAAGTCTGAGCTTCTGCAGACTGTTCAGGACCAAGATATCAACGAGGAATATTACAACTTTCTGGAAATGATAAAGCCGAAGAAACCTATAGGTAAAAAGAAATCCAAAGAAAAAAATCAGTCAAGAAACACTTGTCATGATGAACCGAAGACGACAAATGAAGAGCAAGAAAAACACTGACAGGGAGAAAATTGAGTATACTGAATTATGCAAAGCCATTAGAAAGAGACTCAGGGAGGACATAAGATTTAACCCAAGAAAAGTAGAGCAAGCATTAAGGGAAATCAAAGGATTTAAATCAGCAGCCATGAGCAGTAATACAGAAAGACAAATGATACTGAAACTGAAGAATAGCGACGGTGTACTTATAAACAGCAGAGAAGGCATAATTCAAATAGCAGAAGACTATTATAGAGAATTATACAAGGAGCGAGGGAATGATGCCAGCAGTGGAGAAGATGGACTGCAAAGTAGCAACACATACGACATACCCGATATTCTTCCTGATGAGGTAGAACATGCATTGAAGAAAATGAAGAATCAGAAAGCCCCGGGGGGAAGATGAAGTTACTGTAGAGTTGTTAAAATTGGGAGGAAGAGACATAACGCAAAAACTGGCAAGGCTCTTCACAAAGTGCATTAGAAAAGGTGTGACGCCTAAGCAGTGGACTAATGCAATAGTTTTGCTGCATAAGAAAGGAGATAAATCAGAAATTGGAAATTATAGACCAATTGGCTTGTTATCTCACATCTACAAGTTGTTCACAAGGGTCATTACTAACAGATTAGAAAGAATATTGATGAGAATCAAACGAAAGCGCAAGCTGGCTTTAGGACAGGATTCTGAACTGTGGATCACCTTCACGTAATGTCACAGCTAATGGAGAAAGCAAATGAATATAAAACACCATTATGCCTGGCATTTGTGGATTATGAAAAGGCAATTGACTCCATACAGCATAAGGCAATGTTTCGGGCACTGGAAAGACAAGGCATAGATACCCCATATATTATGATTTTGAAGAAAATATGAGAGTGCTACCTCCTTTATCAGACAAGACAAAGACAGTAGGAAATTTAAAATCGAGAAAAGAGTTTGATAAGGAGACAATATCTCCGAAGCTGTTTACTGCTGCCCTTGAGGAAGCTTTCAGAAAATTAGACTGGTCGCAGAAAGGAGTCAATGTGAACAGAGAGTACCTAAACCATTTACGATTTGCAGATAACATTGTGGTCATAAGACACGATCCCAAAGAATTACAGGAAAATGTTAATCAGTTATGCACAGTTAGTAAGGATTTTGGACTAAAGATGAATATGGCTAAAACAAAAGTAATGATGAACATGTATGCCACAGAAAGGGAAATAATGATTGAAGGAGCAGTAATTGAAAAGTTGGAGTCATATACTTATCTGGCACAAGTTATTAGCTGTAATAATGATAAATGGCTGGAAGTCAAGAGAAGAATAAATTTTGGATGGATAGCATTCAGGAAATATAGTCACATACTGAAGAGCAATATCCCAGTTTGTCTGAAACCTAAAATAATGAACCAATGTATACTCCCCACCATGACTTATGGAAGTGAAACTTGGGCACTCACTTAAAGAATGGAAGAGAAGCTGAGAACTACACAGCGAAGAATGGAACGAATTATATTGGGAATCAGACTGTTAGATAACAAGAGAAACACATGGATTAGGCAGCAAACTCAAGTAAAGGACATTCTTATCAAAACTAAAGAACTAAAATGGTCTTGGGCAGGACACTTAGCTCGAAGACATGATGACAGATGGACTAAGAAAATAACAGAATGGTACCCAAGAGGAGCTAGAAGAAAACCTGGAAGACAAAGGCAGAGATGGATAGATGAAATTCATGAGTTTTTGGGTAGTAAATGGATGGTCAGTGCTCAAAAAAGAAGGAACTGCAAAGTTGCTGGAGAGGCCTTCATCCTGCAGTGGATTGAAAATGGCTGATGATGATGATCAACTAAACGGCATTGCAATTCAATTGCGCACCAAGTGAGATGATGATCACGTAAAAAATACGAATATCGCACAGTTTTGAGTACTTGAAAAACAAAACTTAGAAGCAACAGTATTTAAAAAAAAAAAAAAAAAATTCAAGCACAGTTCTGCAAGCTTGGTTCTAAAGCCCCAGTGTCAATTTTTATGCATACTGTGTTCATAGTATGACTGAAATATTATTAGTTATTTTGTTGTGTCTTGCTTATCTTAAAATGCCAACGTCCTGCTCTCTTCTATTACTAAGAGTGCTGGACAATGGCTATATTTAATAGTTTAACCATTACTCCAGGAGCTCACATCTGGTGAGTATGGGCTTAGCACACCAAAGGTCCTGAGCTGGATATCATAATTCTTCCCTTCCTTGGTGACTCCCTTCTACTTACGACTCTTGTTCTCTCTCTCTCTCTCAGGGAATTGAGAATTTTTTTTTTTTTTTTTTTTTGCTGATGCCGCAAAAGCCTTGGGCTTCCTTGCACCATATTGCTAATAGTAATACTATGAACGAGGCGTGCACAAATCGGCCACTAGCACTTTAGGAACCAAAACAGAGAACTATCATCACATTAAACCCCAGGGGCTCACATCCGGTGAGTATGGGCTTGGCAAACCCAGGGTCCTGAGCTGGATATCATCATTCTCCTCTTTCTTGGTGATGCCTTTCTACTTCTCTCTCTCTCTCACACAGGGGGGTAACTCTGGAATTTTTTTTTTTTTTTTTTTTTTGGCTGGTGCAGCATAAGCCTCAGGCTTCCTTGTACCATATGGCTAATAATAATCTGCAAGAGTTTCTGACCTTTGTGGGCAATTATATCAATATGCATACATTGCAGCTTTTATATCTTTTGCAACTTGCATCTCGTTTTTTTTAATAATTAAATTACGTTCTATATTGAAATGTTTTAATCAATTGATAAGTAAATAAAAATATATGATAAAAGTTATTAAAAATACACAAACACCAGACAAATCTTGATCAATAACGCAGACCACAAGCAGCGAGGCCAGCGGCGGAAACACATTTTCCCGATGCTGCAATGAAATGAATGTAGCAAGAAAAAAAACAAAAAAACTACGGCAAATTAGTATTTCATTTACTTTTCAAGAAATGTCAACGTTGGCCAAAACATCCATTTTTTTTTTTTTTTTTGAACCGCTCTTTCTGCATTTTTAAAATCGGACACTGGTTTAAGAAGTATTATGAAAGGGATTCACTAGAATTCAAGAACTGTGCATGTTTCTATCCCTGCTAGATCTAGGTTATTTTTCAATTCATTACACCACACAGTAATTTATTTTTCGCAATAAACACAATGCTGTATATTCAAATACCAGCTGAACAGACTGTTAGTCTGGTTCAAAATTAACACAACAGCATACCAAAATAAAAAAAAAAATACATTAACAACTAAACACTTTATAATATCAACAAGATCGCTTACTTTGCATATGCGCCTACAAACGGAATTAAATTCTGACATTTAGCATAGTACCACACAAACCACTCATCTTACTGAACATATAACTTTGACGTAAAATATCATAATATTAGAGTGCCACCTTTACAAACAGCACATCAGAGAATTAAATTTTATTCCAAAACCAACACTACAAGACAATTCACAATAAACTCCAGTTGTAATACTCTGTCTTATAAGCATTCTTAGCGCACTTTCTGGTGGTCAAATCTTCAATCCCATGCAATGCAAACCATTTATTATCTATAGTGATACCGTTTAAAACGCTTTTCACCTTATATCGCTCCTTTTTTTTTTTTTTTTTTTTTAACAAACAGGAATAAATCCAGTTATAACCTTTCCAATATTTGGGTTTTTCATTTTGGGAAAGGGAAAATTTTAGGAATCATTTATATCGGAATTTGCATACATCATTGGAAACGTTTCTGGTGCGAATGACCTTTATTTCATGTTTAACTTTATTTCAAAATAAAATAAACCTTTGAAACTGGAAAACAGGCCCTAAGCTTCTGGTTGCATATCACAAAACTTTGTAGCGACGACGGACAAACTGAATTAAAATAAATTTATTAAAATAAATGAATAATCTCTACATAAAATAATAAAAGAGAGAAAATATAAAATAAAAAAGGACTAAAACAATAAGATGAAAGCGTAAAAATACAATAAAAATATGGATAAACTAATAAAATATACAGTAGCTTTCAACACGAAGTGCCTCTTCATTAGTTTAGTTGGTGTATGGCAGTATATTATTATTATTATTAATATCCATATGATGCAAGGAAGCCTGAGGCTTATGCTGCACTAGTTAAAAAAAAAAAAAGAAAGTTCCCGAGTAACCTTGAGAGAGAGAGAGAGAGAGAGAGAGAGAGAGAGAGAGAGAGAGCGTCAAAAGTAGAAGGGAATCACCAAGAAAGAGAAGAATGATGATATCCAGCTCAGGACCCTGGGTATGCCAAGCCCATACTCACAAGATGTGAGCCCTCGGGGTTGTATATTAAATGAAAGTTTGCGTTGATGCAAAAAGAATGTATGATGTATTCACACACACACACACACGCACACACACACACACACACATATATACATGGGACACGTTCTTTGAGTAGTAGTAGTAGTAGTGGCATGTGATACAAGAAAGCAAATGTATGAGCTTATGCAGCATCAGCCAAAAAAAAAAAAAAAAAAAATCACACCATTCCCTCCAAATGCCTGTCCAGTTCCTCCTTAAATTTATTCAACCTATCAACTTCCACAACGACCGGTGGAAGTTTGTTCCAGCAATTAACCACCCTCTGGCTAAAGGCAAATTTCCGCACATCTATTCTACATCTGTCCTTTCTTAATTTGAATTTATGCCCCCTTAGGTTCGTAATCTGAATAAGTGGAAGGATCCCATCAGAGTACACCGGGGTTCAAGCCCTGACTGCTAAATATCTCCCAACCTGCACTGGACCAGTGTGATAGATTATGGTCTGTGTCTCTCAGCATGAATTGTTGAGGAGGCTTCCACCATCCTGCAGTGGATTAATAATGGCTGCAGTTTACTTTACTTTATATATATATATATATAAATTTGTTGGTTACAACATATTTGTATATATGTTGGTTACAACAGCAAAAGTCAGAGGAGCGTGATCCTGCATCACGAGTCTGGTGACGGCACAGCAGAATTACGTACACGTTAGGATCGCCAGCGCTCATCGAACTGCAAAACAGTAGATTCCACCGTAATGGGATGCAAATGCACTCCCCTAGTGCGATTCATGATACTATGTGGTGTTAGAGTAACAATGTGCACTGCCTCAAGACATGCGCTCTGGCTGTAATCACGAGAATAGTCGAACATAAACAGGTAAGGGACATGATATTGCCAAGGGGAATGTCTTTGTGCCTGCGCAATGCAACGAGTGTGAGGAAATCAGGCAACAACTCAGGGTTGTTATGGGCCTATATATATCGGCGAGGGGCAAACGTTATGGACGTTGTAGACCAGATATCATCTTTTAAGAGCACAAAAGGTGATATTGTTGTACACGTTGGCACTAATGATATTAAGAGAAGGAGACCGGCTGAATTACTTAAAAAGTAGTTAAGATTTAATAACTTAACTGCTAGTTTGGGGGAGCTACACGGAATAATAGATTAAGAGAAGCCGCTGGAAGAGGAGAGAGTGAAAGAGATTCTTCCACTGCTTCTATTGGAATAAGCAGCAGCCTGGAAAACAAGATGCAGGATATTTCAGAGACTGCTGGGAGTCATTGGGATACAAATAAACACATAGGTTGTGTTAGGGTAGCTAACAATAGGAACAGGTGCATGTATACTTGCGTGTACACCAATGCTAGGAGTTTGGTAAATAAATTTGATAAATTTCAGGTGTTGGTCAAACATTACAGGCTGATATCGCTGGGATATCAGAGACATGGTGTCACACAGATATAAGGATTCCAGAACTGGAATTTAGGGAGTACAATTTCTACAGGCAGGATAGGAAGATAGGAGGGGAATTGCTATTAGTTACGAAACACATAAAATCAAAGGAGGTACACCCAGTCGACTTCGCTGAATATTGCAAAGTAGAGTCAGTTTGCTGTGACATAAGCATTGGGAAATCAAAATTGAGAGTAGACGTGTGTTATAGGCCTAATGAATCCGATGGGTATAATAAAAAACTGTACAGGGAAAGAAAGTGCGACAGTAAATCAGGGAGTCTTATAATGTGGGACATTAATTTCCCAGATATTCAGTGGAATTTGTTCGTTGGTCACTTACACACTAGCCAGCCTTTTGTGGATTTATTGGATGAGCGTTTCCTACATCAGCATATTCAGGAGGTAACTAGAGTGAGTAATACTCTTGAATTGATTATCAGTAGCAATTCTTCATGCGTTTCGAATCTGCAGATAAAGGTTCCACTACGTGGGAGTGATCAGAGTGTGCTGAAGTGGGATTTATTCATAGAGGAAACTACCATCAGGGGTAAATGAAAGGGGTTTGCTTTCATAAAGGCGACTACGAAGGTCTGAGCCAGTATTTAAATTCTATACGGTGGGAACAACTGATGATGTTACCAATAGCAAATTCAAAATGGGAAGCATTCAAGGAATTAAAATAATACTAAGAAATATTGTGAAAGGTTTAGGCAAAGAGGAATGTCAGGTAAAGTAATGAGACATGTGACTGGAAAGAAAAATGCATGGGACACATGTAAATTATTTGCTGAAATGGAACTCAATGACAGATATAGGCTGGTCTATAAACGACTCACAACGGAGGTCGGCAAGCAAAGGAAGATTTTGAGAAATCTTTCGCGAAAGACGCAAAGAAAAACAGCAGAGATTTCTTTACGTATGTAAATTCTAGAAGGAACGGGATGAATCAGATTACTCAACTGGATATCGATGGTTCAGCTGTTGATAATCCTCCTGAGGTGGCTAACAAACTAAATGAGTATTTTGCATCTGCATACAGGAAGAGTTATTCGGTGAGAGGAATGCAAGAGGTGATCTAAACTCTGGCAGTGAGCTGGATGATTTTGCAGTAACTGACAGGAAAGTGGAGAAGAAATTGTTGAGGATAAACATAAAAAAAAACACCCGGAGTGGATGGAATCTATCCAGTTATATTAATGGAGCCAGCAAAGGAAGCAAGCAAATCCTTAACCATAAAAATGAGTGTTTCCTTGGATTCAGTGGGGGTACCCATGAACTGGAGTGTGCAAATGTGACCGAAATTCAAAAAGGAGGACAAAGGGGGACAAATATAATTACAGACCTTTTAGTTTAACTTCTGTTCAGGGAAATTAATGGAGGCACTGGTTAAAGGAAGCACTGCAGAATCAACTAGCCAACACGTCAGTTATAGCTCGGACACAAAATGGGTTTGTAAAGGGGAAGCCTTGTCTGACCAATTTGATTGGATACTATGATTTGATCACAAAGGGACTGGATGCAGGGAGTAACTTTGATATCATATATTTGGATCTTAGAAAGTCTTTTCACACTGTTCCACATAGAACACTGCTAAAATAACTGGAGCAGTGGGGCATTGGAGGCAAATTTCTGCCACGGATAAAGGGATGGTTGAGTGGTAGAAGAGAGAGAGAGTGGTAATCAATGGATACTGCTCTTCATGGACTAATGTCATTAGTAGAGTCCCTGAAGGTTCAGTGTTGGGTCCATTGTATTCTGTATTTATAAATGATTTTGATGATGGTGTATCAGTCTTAATGTCCAAGTTTGCAGATTGATAAGTAGGTTGTTAATGACACTAAAGGCAGTATGCTGCTGCACCGGGGTCTAGAAAGGTTGAGAAGATGTGCTGACCGGTGGCAAATAAAGTTTAACATTGACAAAAGTAAATACTACATATGGGAAGCAGAAAGCCAAGAGTAACGTATCATCTCTATGGTACTAAAATGACAGTGGTTAAGAATGAAAAGGACCTGGGGGTTATTTTGCAGGAAGACATGAAATTGTCTTAGCAGTACAGACTGTCTGCAAAACGGTCTCCTCATGGTGTGTTGTCAATGATACGCAGGAATTTTTGTAACAGGGATGAGGAGGTGTATATCCAATAGAATAAGGCGATGGACAGGCCACACCTTGAGGATTATATGCAGGTCTGGAGGCCTCATTTCAAAAAGGATGTAGCGCTGCTGGAATCAGTACAGATTAGTAATTGGAACAAAGGGTTGCTTTTAAGAAGAAATGAATAAGATTTACGGATTACAGTGTTTGTAGACTAGACACCTGCTAGGTCATCTGATTGAGGTGTATAAAGCCTTGAATGGTTTGAACATGCCCAATGCTGATGGGATTCTTCCTCTTGCTCAGAATAATCACCTGAGTGTGCTTAAATTCAAATTCAGGAAAGAAAGTTGTAGGATCGATGTGCGGAAATTTGCCTTTACCTAGCGGGTGGTTGATTGGTGGAAGAGACTTCCATCTTTTGTTGTGGAAGTTGATAGTCTAAGTAAATTTTAGGATAAGCTGGACAGCTATTTGGAACTAGTGGAGCAATGAAATCTGAGCTTTTTTTTTTTTTTTTTTGGTTGATGCTGCATAAGCTTTATTTCTCCCATCGTGTGCCTCTACCTATGTGAATGATAGGTACAGGTCCCTGTTGAAAAAAAGCCATGAACTAGATTTAAATTTGAAAATGTCTTCAATTCTATAATGTGTTCATCCTACCATACACGATAGGAGGGAGTATATAATGAGAGCCTTGTCGAGCAATTCGGAACTGGAGAGATTGTGCAGGGCTCGAGAAATAGAATTTTTCGCAGCCTGGTCTGTCCTTTTTTACAGGAGAGTCTGTTTCTAAAGGGATAGGATACACTTAAATAGAATGGGTGCAAGAATATTTACTGATGATGATACACTTAAATAGAATGGGTGCATGAATATTTACTGAAGCTATCGAGGCAGTGTTAAGTGCTTTGGAAAAACTGCTAGATCCGGAGAATACACGGACTAATTGATTAAGAGTAGCTGCTGGCAGATGTGAAAGTGAAAGTGATTCTTGCATTACTTCTATTGGAATGAGCAGCAGCCTGAAAAACAAGAGGCCGGATATTTCAGAGACTGCTGGGGGTCATTGCGTTGCAAGTAAACACATGGCTTGTGTTAGGGTAGCTAAGAATAGGAACAGGTGCATGAATTCTTGCGTGTACACCAAGGCTAGGAGTTTGGTAAATAAATTTGATGAATTTGAGGTATGGCTCAAACCATCAAAGGCAGAGATTGTTGGATATCAGAGACGTGGTGTCACACAGTTATAAGGAATGCAGAACTGGAATTTGGGGAGTACAATGTGTACATAAAGGATAGACAAGATAGGAAGGGAGGAGGGGTTATGGTATTATTTAAGAAACACAAATTAAATCCAAGGAAGTGAAGCCAATCGACATCGCTGGATAGTGCAGTGTCGAGTCACTTTAGTATGACGCAAACACTGGGAAATCAAAATTTAGAGTAGGAGTGTATTTTAGCCCTAATGATTCTGATGAGTATAATGAAAAACTGTACCGGGAATTAAAATATGCAAGTAAATCACAGAGTCTTATAACGGGGAATTTTAATTTACCGGATATTGACTGGAATTATGATCTGGTCATTCACCCAATAACAAGGCTTTTTTTGGATTTATTGGATGATTGTTTTCTATATCAGCATGTTCGGGACAGTACTAGAGTGAGTAATACTCTTGATCTGATTATTATTATTATTATGATTATTATTAATATCGATATGATGCAACGAAGCCGGAAGCTTATGCTGCACAAGGAGAAAAAAATGTTCACGAGTAACCCTGAGAGAGAGAGAGAGAGAGAGAGAGAGAGAGAGAGAGAGAGAGAGAGAGAGAGAGAGAGAGTCAAAAGTAGAGGGGAATCTCCAAAAAAGAGAAGAATGATGAGAATGATGATATGCAGCTGAGGACCCTGTGTGTGCCAAGCCCATACTCACCGCATGTGAGCCCCCGGGGTTAAATCATCAGTAATGATTCTTTTTGCATTATGAAACAGCACATAAAGGAACGACTATGAGGCAGTGATCACAGTGTGCTGAAGTGGATTTACTCAATGAGTTAACTGCCATGCAAGGTAAAGAGAAGGGTTTTTGTTTTCGTACAGAAGTCTACTGAGGTCACTGTCAGTATTTAAATTCCATACTGTGGGACCAACTCATGATGTTACCAACATCAAATTCAAAATAGGAAGCATTCAAGGAATTAATCTTGGAAGATACTAGGATTTATATACCAACTAAGAAATATTGTTCAAGGTTTAGGCCTAAATGGATATCAAATTAAATAATTCGACATGTGCCAAAGAAGAAAATGCATGGAATACATAAAAATTAATCGGTGACTTGGAAGCCTATGATAGATATAAACTGGTCTGTAACCGACCCACAAAGAAGGTTATGCCCGCAATATGAGAAATCTTTTGCAAACTATGCAAAGAAACATAGTAAAAGGTCCTTTACCAATGTAAATTATAGTAGGAATGGGATGAATCAGATTGTTCCACTGGATATCGATGATTCAACTGTTGATGATCCTGCCCAGGTGGCTAAAAAAATAATGAGTATTTTGAATCTACATTCACACGTGAGGAGTTATTCAGGGTGGGGAATGCCAGAGGTGAACTGAACTCTGGCAGTGAGTTAAATGATTTTGTAATAGCTGAGAGGAAAGTGGAGGAGAATTTGTTGAAGATAAACATAAAAAAGGCATCTAGGTTGGTTGGGATCTAACTAGTTTGATTAAAGGAGGCAGCAAAAGAAGTAAGCAAACCCAGAGCCATAATTATGAGACCATCCTTGGAATCAGGGGAGGTAATCATGGATTGGAGATGTGCAAGTGTTACAACAATTCACAAAGGGGACAAAAGGTGACACACTTAACTATAGACCTGTTAGTTTAACATTTGTCCCGGAGAAAATAAAGGAATCACTGGTTAAAAAACCATTGCAGGATCATCCAGAGAAGTCTGCAGTAATAGTTAGGACACAGCATGGGTTTGTTAAAGGATGGTCATGGCTGAACAATTTCATTGGATACTGTGATCTGGTCACAAAAGATCTGATGCAAAAAATAATTTTGCTAACATAAACTTTGATTTCAGGAAAGCTTTTGATACTCTTGCCCATAGAAGACTGCTATACAAATTGAAGATGTATAGCATTTAGTATAAGTTGCTACAATGGATAAAGAAATGGTTGAGTGGGAGACTACAGAGAGTGGTAATCAATGGACACTTTTTTTTCGTAGACTAATTTTATTATTGGAGTTCCCCAGGGTTCAGTGTTAGGCCCATTATTGTTCCTTATAATTTCCAATGGTATTGATAAAGGTATATAAGGAATAATGTTCAAGTTTGCAGATGATACATTGGTTGGCAGGGTTGCAAACCGCAGTAAAGACAGTATGTTACTCGAAGGGGACTAGATAAGTTGGACAACTGAGTGAAAAGTGGCAAATGAAGTTTAAACGTTTAACTTTGACAAATGCAAAGTGTTGCATATGGGTAGCAATAGCCGAAAAGAAACGTACCAACAGTGTTGCACTAAACTAAGGGAAGTGGAAAGTGAAAAAGTTCCGGAGGTAATTGTGTGGTCAAAAATGAAGTTCGCTGAGCAGTGCAGAAGGGCTGCCAGGCAGGTCATGGTGTCTTATCAATGATAGATGGGAACTTTGCTGGCAGGGACAAGAAGTTGAATATCCAGTTTTACGAATCGATGGTCAGGCCACACCTAGGTACTCTAACAGTTCTGGAGGCCTCATTTTAGGAAGGATGAAGAGTTGCTAGAACGAGTTCAAAGAAGGGCAACAATATTGGTGAGGGGAAAATTGGAGAGTAGGCACCTCTGAGGTGATCTGATTTGGAGTGTAAAGCCTTGAATGGATTGAGTAAGCTGAATGCTGATGGGACTCTTCCTCTTTCTCAGATTAAGAAACTGAGGGGGCACAGATTTAAATTGAGGAAAGAGCGTTGTAGAATATATGTGCGGAAATTTGCCTTTAGATAGCGTGGAATTGATTCGTGCAGCTGACTTACATTTTTTTGTTGTGGAAGCCTAAATAAATTTAACGATACATTTAAGGATACTGAGCTGGAGAGGCATTTGGAAGGAATGGAGGGGGGGGGGGAAATGGGCGGGTGTTTTTTTTTTTTTTTTTTTTTCGGCTGATGCTGCAGCAAGTTTCTTTTTTGCATCGTATGCCTCCAATAATGCTAATGCTATTTCTAATTTCGATATCCTGTCGGGGATAATTTTGCTGCTCAACCTAATACTCTTCGGCGACCGTAGGGTGTTAAAAATTAGCGGTTCGAAGCAGGGTCGGATTTAAACTTGTTGTGCCCCTAAGTTATAACGTGAATGTGGCCCTTCTCTCTTACAGTTCACCCACGACAATATTAATAAAAAAGATTTTTGAAGCTTGAGCGAGATCCGTTGTAACATTAGGCCCTAAGCTATAACATGTATGAGGCCCTTCTGTCTTACAGTTCAGCTCTGACAATATTAAAAAAAAATGGATTTTTAAAGATAGAGCGAGGCCCCTTATAATCTGAGACTCTAATCTGTAGCTCGTTTAGCTTATGTGTAAATCCAGCCTTGGTTCGAATTGTTACATCATGTTTAGGAACCCATCTTTCAATCTCCTGCCTGAATGACCTACATAAAAATCGCCCACTGTCCAGATATGTATTGCGGTATACAGAACAGTTCCATAGAAGTGGAGGAATAGGCGTTTTCACCTTAGAAATAATAGACTATAATTTCCTCCCTGAAGTTGCACACATCGTATATGGTTGAGGCTCAAAATCCTAACATGATGCTCCTTTACGCCCGGATAAAATGGGATGTATGCGGTAGAAATGAATTCATTGACGCTAGGAGGGCTAGATTGCCCAACAAATTCGTGAACTTGGAGCTGACATCTACCTAGAACCTGAAGAGGATAATCGCAATCTGAACGATCCGCCCTAATTTTGAATATCTCCAATTGCCTGTCACCAATCGAACTATAGTGCGTCCAAGCGCAGGAGAAAAGAGTGAGAGCAGTGCCACGCAAATGGCCAGGGCCGTCCGCAAACTCATAATTGGTAAATTGGCCTGCGCACATTGACTTCCAAAAAACGTAGTTGCAAAACTCGAACCCATGCGTTAGATTAAAACATCCACAAAAGAACGAGTATTATCGATTTTCAGTTCAATCAAAAACTCAATGAAAGGTGATAAGGAATTGAGATATTGGAGCAGTCGAGTTTCTGATCCCCGAGGGATAATGGCGAAGATGATAGGAAGAGGTAAGTTCAAGAAATGTGACTCTGAAGTTCTTCCATGGCGCTATTGGCCACGTAACAACTAACAGGGGCACCCATATCTGTGCCCTGTATTTGCTGAAACAGGAGTCCTTGAACATGATCACGCATCCCGTTAAACGCGTCTGCGCGTGTAGCACAGTGGTATCATCACCGTCCTCACCACACCGGGTGGAAAAGGCCTGGGTTCGAATCCTGTCGATGACGCTAGGAACTTTAATGGGCTTTTTTCACTCCGTGGCTGAGTTAGTCGGTCTCAGGCGTAGATAGCAAGGTTTTTCTCCCCAGAAACTGGGTTTTTTTCGTCCAGCAAAACAGGCAAATCGACCATAGAACATACACAATTTACAGACACAAATACTGGTCAATGTATTTAATTACGGGCAACCCTAAAATAATAATAATAATAATATCCCGTTAAACGCAGATTGAGAGCGGTAGAAACATCGTCTGAGAGAGCGATTTTCTGTTTCCAATGGAAACAGAAAATCGCTCTCTGAAAATTCAGAGAGCGATTCTGGTATCTCCGCTCAAAAGATGTCACGCACAAACTTTTATAGTACAGGAACAGAAGTGAACAGAGAAACCACATCAAAGGAGATTATAACCTCCATCTCAGAAATAGTAAAATCTTTAATAATAAGCAAAAAATGAGTATTACTAGAAACAGTGTAAACAGTTTTTCAACATGGTGTGCTAATTACTTGGCAACATATTTAGAAAGTTCATGCGTAGTTGTATTAATAGAAGAAACAATGGGCCGCAAAGGCACATCAAGTTTATGGAATTTGGTAGCCCACAAAACTGCGGGACTCGACAATCTGTCGCATGACGCTTCCAGCGAAGGTTTTTGGTAATCTTTTTAGCTAAAAACCAGGAATGCACAAGTTTGTTTAATTTAGATTCCAACTTTTCCAACACTTTAACACGGTAGTCTTGCTCAGTTTCATAAACTTCCCGAACGTGCAATAGAGCGAGAACTTTGCGAAGATACTCGGACTTTTCGAGGACAACAAGATCCCGTTCCCTCAATAGAGCGAAAGCTTTACGAAGATACTCGGACTCTTACGAAGACTTCAGGGGCTCATTTGAAGAACAGGAAAAGACCGAGGACCAGAGCAATATGGCGTTAGTCGCTGATGCTCCCTAAAGCATATTACAACATCCTTGCATCCTGCGAGCCAACTAATCGGCCAACTGGTGGCTAAAGGGCTGTCTGGTGCGCATTCTTCTGGTTGACTATTTCTGTTAATTTCTTGGTTAACTAATTTTTCAGCCCAGATTTTAATTACTTATTTTGTAAATATTGTATATTTTACTCTCTGCTTGTGCAGTGTAATTTGTTAATATGTTTACTGCTATGTTTCATATCGCTGACATAAGTATTTATTATTTATCTTAATTTATTCTTTTAAGTGGCTATCTAATAGCCACTTGTACATTACCTATGTTCTTTCCTTGAGACTTTTCTTTTTCCCCTTGTCGGTCCAAGTTGGGCTTCCTTCCCGGCTAGGGGAATCTTTCTTTCAAAATTACAAGCCTTCAGGCTTCAAAATTTTACCTCTTCAAGCTCTCTCGCTTGTTAGATTTTCCAACTAGTGTTTTCCTCTTTCCTATTTCTTCTTTTTCCTGAGAGAGTGTTTTGCTCTCTTTTCTTCTTCTACTTTCTTTTCTCCTACTTTATCCTCCCTATTCCTTATTTATTATAACCGGGATTCCACTTGTTGGAATCCCACTAAGTGTAATTTAGATAGTTCCTGGAGCGCCTCCACGTGGCTAGGGACGGGAGTCGGGACGCAGGTAGCTTGCTCCCTGCCTCCCGGCTGCTAAGACTCCAGGGCCCGCAAACAACAACCATCACAACACACATATATACTTAAACACACACACACTTACACACACTTGCCGGCTATAAATAAACTACAGATGCTACAGCGGTATATAGGGGTAACCCTGGAAGCCGCAATCAATACAAGAATACCTTGTGCCTTGTCCTTGTCTGATGCGCAGGTCTGTGCGAGTAGCACAGTGGTATCATCTGTGAAAAATATTTTTCATTTTCAGCCCTTTCACTTATTTTCAAGAGGTATTTGGCCTAATAATGCCTGATATATTTTTCACGGCCTATACAACTAAATTATATAACGATAGCGTCACTTGAGCTAAGCTTTTACTTTCGAATTCAAACACCCCAGGGGTGCGCTCGCCGTAATACTACACCACAGTGACGTCACCCGTTCTCCTGAGCGGACAAGAATGTTGATCGAATGCAAAGGTCCGAAGAACGGTGAAAATTGTTATATGATATGAGTAGAAATTACCAGAACAAGACACAGCAGGTCTTGCATAACAAGACCTTTATAAAGATATTAATTGTCACTACGACTCCGTGCATGGTACAGTATCCATTTAATTCTTCCCCCCCCCCCACATAGTTGACTCGTGAGAATAAGACAATTCTTAGGGAGCGCAGTTGAGGGGATGCGGAGGTATATATTGGAAAAGGGGAAGAAAGACGGACACAGAGAGAGACACAGTGATCTTGGTGCAAGACATGACTGAAGAAAGAGTAGTGATAGTTTTGGCCGATTTTTGTCATTATGTGAAGAAGAGGTAAATTAATAATTAATAGGAAAAGATGAGAAAAGAATCGTATTGATGTCTGATACAGATTTCACCCCCCCAAGGCGTTGCAGAATATTTTCGGGTAAGTCAACCCCTATTGTTTGATAACAAACAGTATTAAATCACCCAAAAGCCGAATCCATTACCTGCATACGTTTAATGCATTTATAAGACATCATTCCTCACATAAATATATATAAATATACCCCGACAATTGTATTATTTTCTTAGTATTCAGTTTTAATGGAAAATGCGACTTATTAATTTAATGGTCGAATATTAATTACACTATTAAGTTAATATAATTACCTGTTCTAGTTTTTTCCTGTTAATATAATTCCCTGTTCTAGAATTTTGTACTTGATAGAGAATTAGTGTAAAAGTCACATGAAGAACATTACAAAATTATAATATTGCTAAAGCAAGATACTGCTTGTATCCAGTTAGTTTACTTAACAATTACATACCAACTAATCTAACTTATGTACCAGTTATATTGTACTCACTTGTATACATATATGTTAAATAAACCTTATTTTGTTTGTTATTATTTTGCGTTCTGATCATTCTTTCTAAATTACATACAATTCACTGAACAATAATTATTTTTAAGAATCATTTATGGCGGCATTTCGAACCAGCCCTTAGCTAAGAGTTGTTTCGGGATGAAACACACAACGCAATTCTGTCGCTGCGAGTACGCTCACTGTGACATGTTGAGTGAGACTTGAGGGCGCAGGATTTTGTCCTAATTTGAACCACTAGATAGATCATTCGAAACCCAGGCTTTTCTGGAATTCACATGATATTGTGCTGACTTGCTATAGCGAGGATTCACGAGTATATTGATAGGCAAGAGCATAATATGACGGAAAAGCCTGTGGAACACTGGTTGCTAATCGTGACCAGGATGAAATGTGCTTTTGCGGGATGAAAAACCTCTTTTTTTATATATGAAAGCTTGTGAGTTATGAGGATTACTGTAAACTGAAGAGCAAAGCACAACAAGAGTAACTAGTGAATAGAAGACAAATAAGGGATTAATGTGGTAATAGAATAAAAGGGAAACGTCTAACACTAGTGATTTTGTGTGTATACAGAGAATGGTTAGAGACATTTTATTATTATTTTTTTTCTTTTTCAGCAATACAAATAACATAGTCCTCAAGTACATACACAGTAGTAATACATACAACTAGAAGCATTTAGTAGTAGTTAATTGATTTGTCAAAACAAATAATAATAATAAATTACAAAAAAAAAAAAAATTCTAGTTGCTATATGTTAGAAACTCATTTTGTTTTTAGCATTGCTCAGTACTAACTGTTTAGTTCTGTTTCAGCTACGTAAAGGTAAGTACACTATTTTGGAGGGACCTTCCCACCCCGAATTTTACTCAAATATTAATAGAGTCACCTAATTTAACATAGACACTTATAAATCCAACATGGAAGAACAAATCCCACAAACTTCAACCGACCTTTCTGCCCCATTGTTTGATACGCAACAAACACAATCCCCTCCCGGATCTGACAGACTGCATGTGGCTAATATCTCAGGTTTTCTCGGCCTTGTGCCTACTTTTTTTGGTACAGATGAAGGTCCATCTGCCCAATATTTTTTTGAAACTTTAGAAAGCGTAGGGGAACTAGCATATTGGCGTGATTCCGAACTCATCTCGATTTGTCGAGCGAAATTTCGTTCTTTGGCTGCGGAATTTCTAGCACAATCCATTGAATTACGGAAGGAAAAAAATTATAACGTGTTCAAAAATGCTTTCTTAGCTCACTTTGAAAAAACGGAACCCATAGTCACTTGTTTAAGTGAATTCGCTAATACTGTGCAAAAACCTGACGAAAATGTCGCCAGCTTTGGAGCCCGAATTCAAAATCTGGCAAGAAAGGCGTTTAAGATACAAAATGAAACCCCTGAAGCAAAGTCGATTTTAGATCAGGCAATGTTAGCCCAATTTCTTAGGGGTGTTTCAAATAAAATTAAAAGGATAGTCTTGTCACAAAACCCCCTCACTTTCCATCAAGCAATTATTATTTCGAAACGAGAGGAGACAAATGAACTTATTACAGAAACAAAACATAAACCAGTTAATGCCATATATTGTCAATCTAATAATGAAGTCGATAGCCAGCAGGAAAATTATTTCGAAAAATTTATTAAACCTTTACAAGATCAAATACTAGATTTACAACAATCGTTTAAAGCCTTAGCTGTAAGTAACGCGACTTGTAATAATTTACAAACGCCAATTTACGAAACGGAACGATGTCAAAATTTTGATACTGCAGCTTATCCATATTTTTCACCCTACAATAATAGAGCGCCCAGTAGTTTTACGTATTCGCAGTCTGACGAACGAAGAGACGCTATGCCCTCAGGTGTCAGTAGCAATGAACTCGCCCAAAGTGAGAGACGCGTTCCTGCTCCGTGCTATGCTGGGAAGCATGTATACTGTAACCCTACATACGAAGCAAGACAGGCAGTAAGACGCTATGCCGCTTGCCGTCGTCCGAGCAGCTCCCGACCGACGCCAACTTATTCTAACCGTCCGTGCCCGAGTCGCGGAGCGCGCGAATACACTGAGTTACCAAAATATCGGACGCCTTATGTTAATACACAAAGTTGCAATTTTAATGGAAATGGGGTTAAAAATGCAAATAAAATGTATTATAATAATCAAAATAAGACAGATATGAACTCTTACACAGGGGCAACAAAAGAAATGCCTAGAAATAAGTTTAATCAGGGGCAAACTCACCCTAAAGCGATTTTTGGTAGGCAAATTAACCAGGTAGATAATGTAAGTTACAGACAAGGTAGAGATAGGTATTTCTGACATAAACGGATGTCAGAAGGAAATAGAAGGGACTATCTGCGTCATAGAAATGTGTTACCAGGTCAAAATTATTATAGAGGAGCTAAATCGTATGCCAACCACAAAAATGTGCAACATGGAGTTTATATCTTAGATAACGATTCTCAATTGCCGTTGATCATGGGATCAGTTCAAAATGTTGAGGCTAAATTTTTGGTAGATTCAGGCGCTAGCGTAACTTTAATTAGTACAGATTTATTTAATAAAATTAAAAAAGATAAATCTCTAAATCCAAGAGCTCCAGACTTGACGGTAACGGGTGTTTCTGGATATGTAGTGCCGATCCATACTGAAATTACAGTAAACATTAAACTGGATAATGCATGTTTTCAAGATAATGTTTTGGTAGCTAATGGAAATTTCACCGGACAATATAATGTTATATTAGGATTGAATGTTTTGAGACGTTTTTCGTTCATAATTGACTTAGGTAAAAAAATGGTTCGCTCAATCCCATTGAATATTTGTTTAAGAGAAGTAGGTGTTAAGGAACGAATTATGAGTTCTAAACCCGTGGTAGCAAAACTCACATGTAAACATGTACTACCAGGATCGTCCGAAAGGGTTTTGACAGCCTATTGTAACCAGCTTGCTGTTTCCACAGAACAACTGGTGTTAACAGAGCCTAATTATAACCTTGGTCATGAGGACTTAGCTGTCCGTTGTTCAGTGGACAAAGTACAGGCCGATGGATTAGTATCAGTCCTGGTGGCAAATTTGTCAACTGAGCCTTTATATCTTCCAAAGGGGATGGGTATTGCTAGTTTGGAAAGGGTTGAAATTAATCCAGTTACTTTTGCAGGTAAGGAAGTAGAAGACAATAAGACATCTCCTGTGACTTTAAATGACTTTAATCTTGATCATTTGACTGGTGATCAGAAACGTAAACTATCAGACTTGTTGTATGAATATAGAGACATTTTTGCCAAGTGTCCAGCTCAGCTAGGAAATTCAAAGGTATATAAACATAGAATTAAATTGACGGACAGTATACCGGTTAAGCAGTCAGCTTATAGAGTTCCTTTCTTGTTGAAAGATGAAGTTCGAAGGCAGGTGAATGAACTTTTGGAATCCAACATCATACAACCAAGCAACTCCCCATATTCAGCGCCAATTGTTTTGGTGCGCAAAAAGGACCAATCATATAGGCTTTGTATTGATTTTCGGAGATTGAATGAGAAAACGGTTTCAGATGCATATCCTGTCCCAGATTTAAATGAAATTCTCCAACTTTTAGGGAAAGCGCGCTACTTCTCTTCACTTGATTTGCGAAGTGGATTCCATCAAATTGAGGTGCACCCAGCTGACCGACACAAAACCGCCTTCACTACTGGAGAAGCCTTATTTGAGTTTTCTCGAATGCCACATGGATTAAAGAATGGATTTTCGTCATTCTTGAAAGCCTTATCATTAGTGCTTCATGGACTCGGTGAAGAATCGATTTTCGCTTACCTTGATCATATAATTATTGCATCGCCCAACCTTAATGAGCATCTCTTGAGGTTGCGAAAGGTTTTCCAGCGTCTGAGAGAATACGACCTTAAGCTAAAACCTAAGAAATGTGAGTTCCTGAAAGAACAGTTTAAATATGTTGGGCATTTAGTTAGTTCTGAAGGCATCCGTCCGGATCGAGAAAACTTAGTCGCCGTTCGAGACGCACGCCCCCCCCCCCGGTCCGTAAAACAAGTCCGATCATTTCTTGGAATGGCAGGTTTCTATAGGAAATTTATTCCCAATTATGCAGAGATAGCAAGACCTCTCACTTCGCTAACAAAAAAAGAAAAACCTTTTGTTTGGGACTGTTCCACGCAGCACGCTTTCGATCAACTGAAAACTGCCTTGACAACTGAACCTCTGTTGGTTTTTCCTGACTTTACAAAACCATTTCTCTTATCTACTGATGCCTCAGCGTACTGTGTAGGGGCCTGTCTCGAGCTTCAGATGGATGAAGATACAAGACAGCCAGTTGCCTATGCTTCTAGGCTATTAAAGGAGTCAGAATTGAATTATAGTACGACAGAGAAAGAAGCTTTGGCTATTGTTTTCGCAGTCACAAAGTTCAGACCTTTTTAGTGTCCAATCATTTCACCCTGATAACAGATCACCAACCCTTGAGTTATTTGCTCAATCTGAAGAATCCTTCTCCCCGCTTAGCGAGATGGAGTATGCTTTTACAAGAATACGACTTCCAAATTCAGTACCGTCCTGGTAAAGTACATTCAAACGCAGACTTTCTTTCAAGGCCAGTGTTAGAAGAGGATGAAAAGAAAAAAGGGCTAAGGAAGGCTAAAACAACTGAGTTAGTAGCTCCCATATCAGCTGATTTAACCATGGAATCATTGGTGATGCCCCAGCAACAAACCAGAAATTTAATTAAAACCCTGCAAAGAGAAGATCCAATTTTGCAAAACTTAATTGAACAATTGGAAGGAATACCCCAGGCATCAGCAAAAATCCCAGATTCCTTCTATTTATCGAAAGAGGGAATACTATATCATTACACTTTATCTGACCCTGGAGCGACAAGAGAAGAGCCAACAGAACAATTAGTGGTCCCCGTTGGCCTAAAGACAGAGGTATTGAAAGCATGCCACAACAACGGAGGCCATTGGTCTCTACAGAAGACATTAGAGAAGGTAAAAAGGAATTTTTTCTGGATTGGGATTTACAGCGACATTAAGAATTATATTGAGTCATGTCCATCGTGTTTGGAACGAAAAGGATACAATCCGAAAGCTAAAGCAGCTCTGATGAGAGTTCCCAGTGAAAATTCACCTTGGGTGCGAGTATCATTAGATATCCTAGGACCACTTCCTATGTCCTTGAGAGGACACAAATATTTATTGTTAGCAGTGGATAATTTCACGCGTTATGTTGAAGCAGTTCCACTCAAAACTCAGAAGGCAGATGAAGTAGCCACCGCATTTATAAACAATGTGATAGCGAGACATGGAATTCCTAAATACATACTCACCGATCAAGGTACAAATTTCATGTCCTCATTATTGCGACAAGTATGTGAAAAATTGAACATTCACCAAATTCATACCTCTCCGTTTCATGCACAGTGCAATGCCAAGGTGGAACGGTTAAACCGTACCTTAGCGAACATATTATCCAATGTCATAAATCAGACTCAGACTGACTGGGACGAAATGATTCCATTGGCTGTGGCTGTATATCATGCTGCAACTCACAGTTCTACTCAAGAAACACCCAACTTTTTAATCTATGGTAGAGATTTGGTGTTACCTTCAGATTTATGGCATGCAAAATTAAGGCCAAGTTACGCATCCTTAGAGAACTATTCAGAAGAAATGTGTGCACGACTCCGTAGAGCTTATGAAATGGTCTCTGAACATTTAGAAGAAGCAGTGCAGAAACAAGAACAGCGTAGAGCAGCAGTAGCTGTGGATAAGAATATTCGAGTAGGAAGTCTTGTTTACCTTTTCACTCCTAAGGTGAAAGCCGGTACCACGAAGAAACTGGCTCGATTGAGTACAGGACCTTACCGTGTGATCAATCAGACCTCTCCAGTCAATTTTGAAATACAGAATATAAATAAACCTAAGGACAAGCAGTTAGTGCATGTTGACAGATTGACAAAGGTGGTAAATAGGAAAGTGTTTCCTGAACTTAGAGTAGAAGAGTCAGAAGAATCAGAAGATGGTGAAATACAAGATCAACCTGGTACAGAGACAGTGCCAAAAGAAACATGGATCTTTGATGACCCCATAATAGAAGAATGTGATTTAATCCCACCCATAGACCCCCAACCTGTGTATTTGCAGCCAACCAGAACTGCACCTATTTCAGAACCTATGATGATGTCTCCAAAAGAGAACCAAAATAGGCCATCAGTGAGAAAACAGTCTGAGGAGACAGTTGAATCTACCCATAGGCCAGCACAGACACATGACTATAATTTGCGCAGTCGTAGTCGTGTAACTCACACACCATATGTGGTAACCCTCAATCCACCGTCACAAAATGAAGTGAGAATTCACGAATCAGCTTCTGACAGTAGAGTAGGAACAGAACATGGAAGCTCCTCTCATGAAACAGAGATGCAGAGAGGCGAATCTTCTGATCAAAATACAGAAGAACATGGAAGTGCAGATCACGCTGATCAACCCAGTGGATTAGATAGGACTATTCAGTGGATGTTGGGAAGTCCACTTACCGCGAGGTTAAATACACCAAATGATGACAGAGGCCTTGATTTGGCAGGTCTTATAAGAGATGCGTGGAGAGATTAAAACTATAAAGAAGCAAAATTGAAATTTGTGAGAAAGGGAAAACAGTATGAGGAAAAGTTTGTTATTGTGTTTCCTCCATCTTTAAAGAAAAGAAGTCAGTTCTTGGAGAGGGAAAGTTATATAAGAATAATGATTCCAGTATCATGCTAAATTGATGCATAGTGTCAGAAGATAAATATTGCCTTCGGTTGAAGATGTTTTGATTATAAGCTAAGAGATACATTAAATGAAGTTTCTGATTAATTAGAATATCAGACCCATGAAGTTTTTACTTATAAAGGGAACAGAAAGGTTAGTTCTCATCAAACTCTATCATTGTGTTTATCAGCAGTTATGTTAGGGATGATGTAGTGAGCACAGAGAATTAAAGGATACAGGTAGAGAACATGGAAAGAGAATCTGGATTTCAAATAAAAACAAGAGTTATTTTCAGGAGTTGTTTTAAAAAAAAAAAAAAAGAGAAGGTAAAAGAAGATAAATACTAGAACTCTTATTCAAATTTGACCATTGAGGAAAATATTTTCTTATGGAACCTATATTATCACCCTCATTCCACAAAACATGTTGCAATTGTATAGGCCAATTTTGAGAGGAAGGTTGCAGTGGATACTAGGGCCTTTTGGGTGCACCCCCTAGTTTCTTTTGTTTTCTCTCTCTCTCATTGCTGACTAAAATTTCACTACAAGAGAAAAGATTCTGGAAAAAAATATAAATATGTCCATATATATATATATTTAGGCTTTTCTTTTGAAGATCGGATGAAATAAGTGGACTGAGGACGGCTGGTTCCGCCCAGTTACTGCTTGTTTTGTCGTTCCTCCGAAGAGAAGAGTAGAGTGTAATAAATAGTAACACCTGTGTTTCTAGATGAAGATAGGAGAATCTTTCCTTGTACCATTTTGAAAAAGAATACTCAGCCTCATCCTGAGTTAAAGTTTTGATACCATATAAATCAGAGTTCTAGTTCCACAAATATTTTTTTTTTGGAAAGAAATTTATCCACCAATTGGAACTTTATCATGTATGACATTAGAAAGGTTAATGATATTGTATTAAAGTAAAGAGAGTTTGAATAGTACTCATACTTGGTCAATATCAACTACAATGAAAAGGGAACTGAAAGCAAACTGTTGAAGTATCAATCTTGTGCTCTTGCCTTTGATAATCCAAATAGCTGATGATTAAAATAGTGCACTGATTGAGCAGATCAGAGCTCATTTTCAAGTTTAGAGATTGGTTACCAATTCCTTTTATGGGAATCTTGTTTATCTGTCATGAGTGACTTGTGTGTTTCTGTTTTGAAAATAGAGAGAAAAATCCATTTATTGAAAAGAAATAAGGAGGTGACAGTTTTGGAAAGTGAACAAGTACAAGAAAAGTGAGTGGAAAGTCTATAGATGAAGGGTAAATGGCATGAGACCTCACCCCCTCTCCTACAAGTCAAAACAAATCTGAAAAGATGAATAAAGATTGTGAACATGACATTTGAACGTGTTGATCAAAAAAAAAGGGAAAGAAAGAAAGAGAAATGAGATCCACTTAACATTTTACCCTCTTCTTGCTCAGTTGCTTCGAGGAGATTTTTCAGGATGTCTTAGTTCTTTATTGTGCACAACAGATGACTTTCCTCTGAAGGCATGCAAAAAATTCTATTATTCAGAACTGTAGTGAACATTTAGTCTTTCTCATGCTCTGACATGGTGTTCCTGTTAATAGTGAAGGACTATCTCCATGAAATCACTCAAGGAATATGATGCAGTCTTCACAGCTGACAAGTGTACTCAGTGGCCTTAAACTTTAAGGATTTGTGAACCCCAGAACTCTCTCTGTCTGGAGAGTTAGTGAGATATTTTCCACAGATGATGGTTGCACCATCAGAAGGTGCTGAACAGTTAAACTATACAATTGGTCAGTTGATATAACTGCCTAAATTTTTACAGTTTTTTAATTGGTAGTCTTATAACTTTGCAAGAATAAGTTAGTACTTGTAGCCATATTTATTCAATGTATTCTTTGATTTTTTGTTCTTATTGCAAATTCTGTATATTAGTTGCAGGAATTTAATTATATTTGAGGATTTATATCATATAATCATTTAATGTTTGATGTCTGCTATGTTTTTCTTTAAAAAAAAAAAAAATAAATAAATAAATAAATAAATAAATAAGATAGCATAAGAAAAAAATGTTCACCTGTTAGAAGAATATTTTTTTTTTTGCTGTTTACTTGATATATTTTTAAATACATTTATTATAAAAGGATGTCATATGTATTGAACATTTGTGTTGTCTCAGTTGCTAACTGTCATAATGAATAGTATATCTAGTGTCATATTATACTAATTATGTTAAAAGGAATAGATACAGATTCTTTGATTTTTTTTGTTGCATGTAATACTATTGTGCGGAGTCAATGCTGTTATAAAGGAAATGTGACCAAAGAATTCTTTGAGAAGAAGTTTCAGTATTTTTCCCTGACCAACAATGAACAATCCTATCAGTATTCCAGTGCTTCAATTGTCCAGTTCAGACGTTTGTGTAGAGAACATTCAGTGCAACATACTACAACAATTTGTGTTAATACAAAAATAAACATTGCTACAATATAGACATTGCATATATGATAAACACCTCTTGTGAAAATTTACTTGCTAATATGGGATTTTGTTTAAGGTCTGCAGACCAAGTTGTTGGCTCATCCAAGGTAGGATTAGAGGACTCAGAAGATTTTGAAAAGTATGTAGACACATTTTTTCTTTTTGTTTGGGGTACCATTTATCATAGTGGAGAACAATCCGAATTCTGTAAGAGGAAAGATGTCTGTCACTTCATTTTTTTTTACACCGGTAGAATTCATGTTACACGTTTTTTTTTAAAAAAAAAAAAAAAAAAAAAAACTTGAGAAATTTTGAGCTTGTGAAATTCTCGGCGCTCAGAATTTCTTATCCGTAGGGGGAAGGTGTGTGAAAAATATTTTTCATTTTCAGCCCTTTCACTTATTTTCAAGAGGTATTTGGCCTAATAATGCCTGATATATTTTTCACGGCCTATACAACTAAATTATATAACGATAGCGTCACTTGAGCTAAGCTTTTACTTTCGAATTCAAACACCCCAGGGGTGCGCTCGCCGTAATACTACACCACAGTGACGTCACCCGTTCTCCTGAGCGGACAAGAATGTTGATCGAATGCAAAGGTCCGAAGAACGGTGAAAATTGTTATATGATATGAGTAGAAATTACCAGAACAAGACACAGCAGGTCTTGCATAACAAGACCTTTATAAAGATATTAATTGTCACTACGACTCCGTGCATGGTACAGTATCCATTTAATTCTTCCCCCCCCCCCACATAGTTGACTCGTGAGAATAAGACAATTCTTAGGGAGCGCAGTTGAGGGGATGCGGAGGTATATATTGGAAAAGGGGAAGAAAGACGGACACAGAGAGAGACACAGTGATCTTGGTGCAAGACATGACTGAAGAAAGAGTAGTGATAGTTTTGGCCGATTTTTGTCATTATGTGAAGAAGAGGTAAATTAATAATTAATAGGAAAAGATGAGAAAAGAATCGTATTGATGTCTGATACAGATTTCACCCCCCCAAGGCGTTGCAGAATATTTTCGGGTAAGTCAACCCCTATTGTTTGATAACAAACAGTATTAAATCACCCAAAAGCCGAATCCATTACCTGCATACGTTTAATGCATTTATAAGACATCATTCCTCACATAAATATATATAAATATACCCCGACAATTGTATTATTTTCTTAGTATTCAGTTTTAATGGAAAATGCGACTTATTAATTTAATGGTCGAATATTAATTACACTATTAAGTTAATATAATTACCTGTTCTAGTTTTTTCCTGTTAATATAATTCCCTGTTCTAGAATTTTGTACTTGATAGAGAATTAGTGTAAAAGTCACATGAAGAACATTACAAAATTATAATATTGCTAAAGCAAGATACTGCTTGTATCCAGTTAGTTTACTTAACAATTACATACCAACTAATCTAACTTATGTACCAGTTATATTGTACTCACTTGTATACATATATGTTAAATAAACCTTATTTTGTTTGTTATTATTTTGCGTTCTGATCATTCTTTCTAAATTACATACAATTCACTGAACAATAATTATTTTTAAGAATCATTTATGGCGGCATTTCGAACCAGCCCTTAGCTAAGAGTTGTTTCGGGATGAAAAACACAACGCAATTCTGTCGCTGCGAGTACGCTCACTGTGACATGTTGAGTGAGACTTGAGGGCGCAGGATTTTGTCCTAATTTGAACCACTAGATAGATCATTCGAAACCCAGGCTTTTCTGGAATTCACATGATATTGTGCTGACTTGCTATAGCGAGGATTCACGAGTATATTGATAGGCAAGAGCATAATATGACGGAAAAGCCTGTGGAACACATCACTGTCCTCCTCAATCCGGGTGGAAAAGGTCCGGATTCGAATCTCTTGGATGACTTGAGGAACTTTAATGGGCTTTTTTCACTCCGTGTCTGAATTAGTTGGTCTCAGGCGTAGATAAGAAGGATCTTTTCACAGAAACTGGGGTTTTTCGTCGAGTAAACAGAGAAATCGACCACAGAACACACAGAATTAACAGACATAAAGTACAGCACGGCAGATGAATTTAATTTTTCTGGTGGCCTAAATATAATAGTTTGTCTGGTGCGCAATGTTGGTGGGAATTCCTCTCTTTATGCGGTGTGCAATGCCGCGACGAATAACCTCTAGATCCAGAAGAAGAGTAATTCGCACAACCAGTAATCCTGCCCTGCTAAGATTTGCAGGGCAGGATTACTGATTGTGCGGCAAGTTCTGGTCACACTGAGTAGGATATTGCGTTGAAGCTATATACAATTCAACGCAATGTCTTTCTCTATCTAGTTAGTGATCTAAAAAACGAAATGAAACAGATTTCCACTAAGCTCTTGCAGCATTGGCAACGGCCTTGGGAGCAAACAGACAAAGGTGAAACAACTAAAAGATTTCTCCCAGAAGTTAATATCACTGCACCGAAACCTCCTCCGTGGTATTGACCCGTCCTTCACGTCTCGTTCTTCCTCACTGGTCATGGATCGTTCCGGGCAAGCTCCATGCCCTGGATTCCCCTCTCTGCCCTTGCGGTGACAATGAAGACTGGATTTACCTCACGTATAATTGCCTTCTTTATGATTTACCCAGAAGGCTCCTAATTACGAGAACTGGAAATATACCCCATGGGCAGGATCATCTCTACATAATTGACGAAACCAACAACAAAGCCTTCAGTACTTTTGCCCAGACTGTATTTGAAATGCGTCAAATCCTACAGCAAACTGTTCAGTGCACCTCCACCTTAAAATGGACTCAAAACCCAATTCAATGAACATATCCTGAATGGAATCAAAGAAAACACCAACAGGATATTGAACTTTTCCTGACATAACAGGAATCTCACGACGTTCACAAAGAAAATTTTCTGAGAAACCCACTAACCCAAAACGACTTTTCTACAATATACACAAGAACCCTAAGCAATTCTTGAGGTTCATGAATCCATGTGCCTCCTCTCATCGGCTAACTTGAGAAGATAATCCAAATCTATTTCCCAGCGTGGGACACTGCTCATAGCCTACAAGTGTTCCCTTAGCCAAAGAAGATTTAATTTATGACGCTTGGCCCTTGCCCACTTTGGGATCGTCTTCTCTTCGAGGTGTAGTACAATATCTGATTTTCTTACTTGAGTAGGAACTCACATAAATAAAATTTTTTTGGGCCTTCCTTGGGAAGCTCAGGCTAACCCCGGGGTTTGCCAGCCAGAGTTCTCTTCCTAATTGCCTGGTCCGGCTCCCAGAGCCAGTGACGGTAACTAGAGTTCTGTGCTGTTGCACAGACTCTAGGCTAAGCGGCCAGATGAACATCTTCACCCATATTAAGCAAGCGTAACATTCACTAACATATGCTAACTGGCCTTGAGAGTACTGTCTTACTTCCCAAGAGATCGAAATGCGGATCATGCGGAAACACCGGTGCTGCCTGTCAAAAAAACACTGTCACTACGTCTGGTGTTCCTGCGTGGGCACAGTGAAGCGTTCGTTTTTTGTGCTCCTGAAAGTCACATGATTTCTCTACTTGAAGTGAAGGTTTAAAGGTTTTCACACGTAACAGTGCAATGGCTGAATGGTTCTACATCTCTCGAAGTGAGAATCTACCCCATCTGCTAATTCTAACGCATTCAAATTGTGTGTAACAGTTATCGAACCAGGCACTTTCTGTTGTGGAAGATCGCCATTTTCAGCAGTTTGGATTTCTGCCTTCCTGATTACAGCCCTTCGGTTACACCCCCAATCAACGTCAGAGAGGAGTGATATTCACTCACTCGGGTGAAGTCTCTCAAAGCAAAGTTCATAAAAGAACCCCGCCGCAGGGTGATGCATCATAAAGCGTTAGGCACGTAGCCTTTGCACAGTATCTGAAATGTCTAATGGGAAAGACGGCCATGGGTACTTGGGAAGCTTTGACGATCCTCGCTCATACATATTTTTGTCGTTCAAAATGTACAACTATAGCGCTCCATTTGCTGAGTTGTCCGGTGAACTGAACTTTTCCCCTCTTCAAGGACCTTTAAACTCTACTCATACTTATAATTACTACCAAAACTCTGAACAAACTGGTAGTGCAGCTATTCTTGACTATATCTTTGGATTAAAACAAATATGCTAGATCCTTTTTTAGTGGGCTCCACTGTGACACCTCTTATTGTAGTTGAGATGGCCAAAAATTGGAACGATATCGAAAGGTTAGTGATAGACCTAACTATAGAGAATGAAAAGTTGAGAACAAAATTAAATTATCTTAAAGTTGACAAGAAACAACAAAATATCGTGCCAACCGTTTCGTCTTTCACCTATGTGGGTGTGGCTTCCTTAGGCGCTGGCAAACAATCTCACTGTGATGTTATCTTACCGGATGTAGAAATAAAGTACGTTCTTATAGTTAAAGCAAATGTAGATAATAATTGTAAAACTAGTGACGAAGTTAAAGCTGAAATTTCTAAAAACCATAAACCTGAATTTAAAAAATTAAGGATTAAATCAATCAGAAAAATAAGAGATAAGGGAATTTTAATTTAAACTGATAACGGCAAGGATCTTAATAAACTTAAATCATGTCCTAAGTTCAAGGACCTAAAATTTTCTGTAGATTTCCCCTAAAAAATTAAACCCAACAGTCATAATTTATGACATACATAAAGATGTCAATGATCCTGATTTTCTGGAGGACTTGTTCAATAAAAATCTGGTGTATCATGAAATTTCCTTGGGAAGGTTTCGACTCTGTTAAGGTTCGTTTTAAAATCAGATCCCGGAACAAAAACAAGCAACATTGGATCCTGGAAATTCCAATCAAAAGTCCAATTTGTACAGGAGTCTTCCATGTGCAACAGTCTCAAAAGCTTTCCTCAAATCAATGTATATGATATCAAAATTATTTTTTGAATCCAGTTCCTTTGTAACCTTAGTATCCAATCAATTTGATCAGACAAGACTTCTCCTTAATAAACCCATGATATGTCTGAATTATTGCTGCTGCCTTGTCTAGGTGATCCTGTATCACCTCTTTAACTAGTGACTCCATTATTTTCCTCGGAATAAAATTTAAACTGACGGGTCTTTTATTATTTGTATCACCTTTTGAACCCTCTTTTTGAATTGGGGATACACGTGCACATCTCCAGTCCATGGGGACATCCTCTGAATCTAAGGATGCGATGCTGTCATAATTATGGCTAAGGGCAGAGCTGGCCAAAGGATGGGGGGCGCAAACGGTGCGAGCGCACAATGCCCAGCGTTTCTGAAGGCCCCGCGCCGTTGACTGATTTTGCAAAATAAAAATGGTTTCATTTTTTTTTTTTTTTTTAATACTGTCGCAAAACTAGCGACCTCGCCAAAAATGGCCATATTTTTAATATACATAAGAAATAAAATATCAATAATCATGTTATTAACATTATCTGAAAGCCTGCCAAGAATTCTCCAAAGAAGACGGAAAATTTTTTATTTTCTTTCAAATATTGTATATTTAAAATATCTCTCCTTACAAATAAAAATAATAATTATATAATAATTTATTGGAGTTTCATTTGAAATTAATGAATAAATATTCCCCACAAATACTAATATATATATATATATATATATATATATATATATACTGTATTTTTTTGTGGGGGGGATTGGTTGTTGTTTTAATCCGCTTAAATTTTTGTGAAGTTATATTCAAAGTCTGAAAATTAAAAATTCAACAACCTGAAAATAAATTAAACCAACCACGTGTGAACTTTATCATTTCACAATTGTTCACGATCTTTAAAAGTCGAGATTTTTAAACAACGTGTTTGACTTAGTCGGTATCAGGCTAGCAGTGTAGGTTTTCCTCTCCCCTAAGGAAACTCACTTTCTCATCCTGCAAAACAAGAAAATGGCTGGGAATGCAATCAGTTTACAGGCACAAAATACTGACTCTTCACAGGATATGTCGCAGTGGTCTTAATACAGACCAAGAAGTTCATAATCACGCTAACAGGGAACTAAGAGATTTTGTGATAACTGAGAGCAAAGTGGAAAAGAAATTGTTGAAGGTAAACATCAAAACGGCACATGGAATCTATCCAGTTATAATGAAGGAGGCAGTAAGAGAAGTAAGCAAACCTTTAGCCAGGGCCGACCCGAACAAAAGTGGACCCAGTGCAAAGTTGACTTGCGGGGCCTTGATACAAATTTCGTACAACAAAATAATTTATTGCATTTTGATATTTATTACATTGCACAAATTGGTTTAGTAAGGATTACATGAAAATGATAAATAATTAAATTATTTTAATAAAATTAACATTTCAATCACAAAAAATTCTTTAA
Organism: Mastigoproctus giganteus; assembly: GCF_048544385.1. Taxonomy (NCBI): domain Eukaryota; kingdom Metazoa; phylum Arthropoda; class Arachnida; order Uropygi; family Thelyphonidae; genus Mastigoproctus; species Mastigoproctus giganteus. Next base: position 84,403,559 of record NC_143580.1, on the reverse strand, counting down.
TAAATCAGATAAGAAAATTAATTGCTTCATATACTTATAAAATACAATTTGGTATGCGACTTAATCGAATAAGGTCACAATATGTGATTTTTGATTCATTTTCTTACATATTTTATAGCAAATTCGTTGATAATATCATGATAATTTAGTTTTTTGGCTATTTCGGATTCGATAGATAAAATGGCTAAGGAGGTAAATCGTTCTTGATTAATGTTAGATCTCAAGTAATTTTTTATTATTTTCAATCTTGAGAAAGATCTCTCTGCAGATGCGACGGTAATTGGTAAGGTTAATATAATTTTCAGAACAGCAACAAAATTTGGATACAATTCAAATAAATTATTTTTCAGTAAATATTGTAATATTTGTAACATTGTGATCCTGGAAGGCAAAACTGGACGACAAATTTTGATTTCATTAAATAAATCAATGCCATCAATATCGTCTTGCAAGGTCGCATTTAAGTCTTTGGAACATTTAAGAAGATCGTTTTCAGTCAGTTTTTGAATATTATCCGAATTATGTAAAAAACCATATGATGTCTCATGTTCGTGATAAATTTCGAATCTTTTCTTAAAATAAATAATCGCACTATTGATTATGACTAGAAAATATTGAATTCTGAAATATTCTTCGCCTGGTGAAATAGGCTGATCGGTTCCTTCATAACAAAATTGCTTTGTTTTTCGTCCAGTTCTTTGATTCTTAAATTCAGATGTCACTTGTAATTCTACAGCTATTTCCTTTGCAGTTATTAAAGGAGATTTGAATCCCGATTCACGATACTGTTCAAAAAAATTTAAAAGGCCTTTTAAATGTGAATTTGCAGTACCGATATCTATATTTTAATTTTGAAATATCTTGCTCACAATATTTACTTAATTCAGTATGTCATACCAAAGGACCAAACTTAATAAAAATTCAAATGAAATAAGTTTATTTTCGATTGATTGGATTTCGTTTTCATGTCACTGGTATGTTCATAAAAGTATTTCAAAGCTAGAGAAAATTGTGGTACTTGGCATCTCACAGATTTCACACTTTCGAGGCGATATTCCCACCTAGTTTCTGACAGTGGTTTTGGAGAAAGATGTTTGACATGCTCTCTTAATATATCCCAGCGATATATTAAAATCACAGTTCTGTGATATTAATATACCAAAGAACTTGCAAAAATATTATATATGCTTTGTAAAGTCCCAAAAAATGGATTTGCAAGAGAAGATGATTTTGAAATGTCTCCAAGAACTAAATTCAAATTATGACTTCCGCAGGGAATATACTGTGCTTTGGAATTATTTTGCAGGATAAGTGCTTGCACACTTTTACATAAACCTCTCATATGAGCTCCGTTATCGTACCCCTATCCTCGACAGTTCCCTATATCTAATTCCTCCTTTTCTAATATGCTTTCTATTTTGGCCGATAACCCTTTTCCTGTCTAGTCTTTTACTGTTTCAAAACAAATAAATCGTTCTTGTATACTCACATCACTTTCAGCGTTATCTACATTAACATATCTTAAAATAACAGATAATTGTTCTTGATGGCTTACGTCTGGAGTGCAATCTAATACAATTGTGAAATACTTAACTTTCTTAACTGTATTTATGATTTCCTTTCTAACTTTTTTAGCCAAAGCAGAAATCAGTTCATCTTGTATTCTATGAGGTAAATAGGAACGCGATGCTGATTCTACGCACCGATCCAAATGTTGTTTCATGATTGGGTCAAATCTTGCAAGTAATTCTATGAGACCTAAGAAATTACCGATGTGCGGTTTATATAAAGCATCGCTCCTAACCCTGAACGCCAAATTATGCTCTGATACATATAAAATTGCAGCCACTATTCGTTCACAAACACATTTTAAACGCTGTGTTTCGTTTTTAATTATTTTTTCATGTTCTTTGTCAAAAGTGATTCCAAGTTTCAAATTCTTTTCAATTTCATTTCCGCGAGTTTGATCATCCAGTAACTGTGAATTATTCGTTTCTTCAGTTTGTTGCACATTTTCGGTTTTTAAAAATTTTGCGAGGGAGTTCCTCTGTTTTTCCGTAATTTCTTCTCTCTTTCTTTTTTTCTTTAATTTATCAGAGCCACACCTATACTTTCTTCCTGCATCTGTCTCTACTAGTCATGTTGCGAAATAGATACGAATTGCTTATTTATTTTCACACCTCGCGAATCGCGATAAAAACGTACGATGTACGATCAGCTGTCATATACAGGTAACCCTCGCTATTCGCGGGGGTTACGTTCCTGAGAAATGCCGCGAATACCGAAAACGCGAATACTGAGTTATGGCTCCCATAGTAATAAAGGGGTTCCGTTCCAAAGTATGAAATATATAAGAAAAACTAGTCTAAAATTTTGTCTTTGTATGTATTATATGTACCTTCATAATATGACTATATACATAGACAGTACATAGTGAAATGCAAGCATATGGCATCGAAATGAAAATAAGAAACAATTTAATATTAAATGTAATATTTATTAGCAATTTCAAACAAATCTTTCAAACCAGCGTCTTTGCTAGCTAAAAAACCTATCCCGCCAGTGCTATCACCAGTTTCGCTAAAGCGTTAATAAGGAGTTTTGCGTTTTCACGAATGATGAGTGAATTTAACCGAATTTTATTTTGAGTTTGGTCTTCTATCCACAGATTTAAAGCCTTTTCCATTTTTTCTAATTTAACATCACGAGTTACAGAGCAAATTTTTGAAGCAATTAGCGCGTTTTCACGGACACTACGGCGGATTTTTTCTTCCGATTTCTTGATTGATCGTACCGTTGACTCATTGATTTTATAATGTTTTGCCACTGAGGAATTAGAAATTTTATCTAATAACTCAATTTTATTCGCTAATGTCATCACCTTCTTTGATATTTTCACATTTCTCTTGTTATTCGTAGTGATATTTTTGTAGGGGTTAGAAAGAACTTGTCCACAACAAAGTCACTTTCTTCCGTTAACACACTCGAAAAAGTCTGTTTTTCACCGCAAAACGGTAGATTTATCACTTTTGTAAGCATATCAATTTATAAATTGATAAATTTATTCAATTTATAAGCATATAAATTAAAAGCAAACGACGAAACCTTCCATAACAAGCGCATAACACATATTGAACAAGGATTAGCGAGAAACATTCACGCTCGCGATTTTGTCCCCCCTCTCCCCCCACCCACTGAGCGCTGTTTTGACCGGGAAAGATAATTTTAGCCACTCCCATGTTTTTTTATGGCGGAAAATATTCACGGCGCTTTAAAATTCACATTTTTTAGGTTTCATTTTATATTAAATCGGCGATCGCGAATACGCGAAACTGCGAATACAGATACCGCGAATAGCGGGGGTTTACTGTATATATATACAGTACTGTGATGTCGAACTTCAAATTTAAAATTCATTACTGGCGCGTAGGAGAAAACATCTGTGGAACTGGGATTGCTATATTTTATTAACAATAATAACAGGTGAAGTGGTTTTATTCCAATTAAGCGTTACATATGCCTTTTTTTTTTGTGGCGTCGTAATTCTTTAGTTTAGATAACCCTTTTAGTCTCAGTATATTGCTGATCAAATTAGTTTATTTTTAGGTGGCGCTGGACGAAGATCAGCTGTGTAACTGTGATCTTTGTATAGCGCCATTTAGTAAGGTGGAACTATTTTTAAACGTTGGATTTGACACGTGGTGTTTATGTATTTTGGTGTTATTAGAGTTTTACTTTACTTAGAATTTTAGCACAGGAAAATAGAAAAAGGGAGAAAAATTATTTATTTGAAATGGTAAGACTAGAATTTAATAAATGAACTAACTGTAATTTAAGCTGTTACGGCTGATTAATACAATTCCTAAATTTTGAATAGATATAGTAGTAGTAGTAGTAATGGCATGTGATGCAAGAAAGCAACTGTATGAGCTTATGCAGCATCAGCCAAAAAAAAAATAAAAATAAAAAAATAAAAAAGAAATAATAAAATAAAAAATCACACCATTCCCTCCAAATGCCTGTCCAGTTCCTCCTTAAATTTATTTAACCTGGCAACTTCCACAACGACAGATGGAAGTTTGTTCCAGCAATTAACCACACGCTGGCTAAAGGCAAATTTCCGCACATCTGTTCTACATCTGTCTTTTCTTAATTTGAATTTATGCCCCCTTAGGTTCGTAATCTGAACAAGTGGAAGGATCCCATCAGAATTCAGCGTGCTCAGCCCATTCAAATCCTTATATACCTCAATCACATCACCGCGCAAGTGCCTAGTCTCCAGCCACTGCAATTTGCAGAACTTAAGCCTCTCTTGGTAAGAGGATCCCTTCATTCCCCTCACCAATCTTGTTGCCCTTCTCTGTACACTTCAAGTAAATCTACATCCTTCTAAAATGAGGCCTCCAGACCTGTACGCAGTACTCAAGGTGTGGCCTGACCATTGCCTTATACAGAGGATAATCACCTCCTTCTCCCTGCTAGCAAAATTCCTATATATCATTGACAAAATGCCATTACCTGCCCTGGCAGCATGTCTGCATTGCTCAGAAAACTTCATATCTGACTGCACAATTACTCCCAGATCTTTTTCATTTTCTACCACCTTAAGTGTAGTACCACACAGTTGGTATGTTTCTCTGGGGTTACTTCTACCCATATGCAGTACTTTGCATTTGTCAAGGTTAAACTTCAGTTGCCACTTCTTAGCCCATCTGCCCAAATTATCTAGATCCTATTGCAGTAGCACAATGCCATTACTGTTATTAACAACCCTGCCAACCTTTGTATCATCTGCAAACTTCGACATTAAGCCTGATATACCTTCATCAATATCATTGATAAATATACAAAACAACAGTGGACTCAACACCGAACCCTGTGGGACTCCACTAATAACATTAGTCCACGAAGAGCAGCACCCATTGATTACCACCCTCTGTCTTCTCCCACTTACCATCCTTTTATCCATTGTAGCAACTTACCCTTAATACCATTCTGCTCCAATTTGTACAATAGTCTTCCATGCGCAACAGTGTCAAAAGCATGGAAGACTATTGTACAAATTGGAGTATATGATTCCCTTCTACCGGCGTCATTTTGCCTAATTTTTATTATATGTGATTTAGTACTGGTTTAGGACCGGAAATATCCAGTTTTCAGAAACGAAATAACATGAATATTTCCGGTCAGGTTCAGCAGGAAATACGGACATCTCGCCTTCTAATTCACTACTGAAATCATTGTGAACAGGCCGTTTCCAAAATATGAAAAGAAAACCTTACTTGTTTAGTTGGCGTAGGACATTACTTAGTGTTTTTTTACCCGTAGAATTATACTTTTATTAATGATCACACTTATATCACGTGAATAGATTGGTTATTCGTTTTATAATTAAATTCCTGTACAAAATTCCTGTTGATAAAGGGAATGTTAAGTGGAAGAAGAAACAGTAATCAATGGGCACTGCTCTTTGTGGGCTAATGTTATCAGTTTAGGCCTCCAGCGGTCAGTAATGGGCCGTTTTTTTTTTTTCCTCGATATTTTTTAATTATGTGGATGAAGGTGTATCAGGCTTCATGTTAATGTTTGTTGGTGATACAAAAGTTGGCAAGGTAATGATAGTAAACAGGGTGAGCTACTGCAACAAGAACTGAACAGTTGGGATATTGGGCTGAGAAATGGCAGTTTAACATTGATAAATGCAAGGTACTGAATATTGATAACAATAATCCCAGAGTAATTTATCAACTGTGTAGTACTACACGTAGGGTATCGAAAAATGAAAAAGACCTGGGCTAATTGGGCAGTCAGATATGAAATTCTTTGAGCATTGCAGACATGCTGCCAGAACAGCTCATGGGGTTTTCTCAATGATATACCGAAATGTTAGTAGCAGAGATAAGGAGGTAATCATCCTTTTGTACAAAGTCCTGGTTAGTCTGCACCTTGAGTATTATATAAAGGTCTGGAGGCCTCACTTTAGGATGGATGTAGATCTGCTGGAATGGGGTAGAGAAGGGCCACTAGATTGGTGAAGAGGACAAAACAATGCTTTTGCCTTGAAAGGCTTAATTTCTACAAATTTGAACTTCTGGAGAATAGGCTCCATGGAGTGATCTATTTGAGGTGTTTAAGGCCTTGAATGGATTGATTAATGGCATTCTTCCACTTTTGGAGACCACACATGAGTTAGCATACGTTTTAGTTGAGGAAGGATGGTTGCAGGATAGTGGTGCAGAAGTTTACCTTCAACCAGCAGATGGTTGATTGTTGGAACAGGTTTCCATCTGTTGTTATAGAAGTGGACGGTTTAATAAATGCAGAAAGAGACAAATTATTGGAGGGTATGAATGGTAGAATTGCAGTGATTGCAAATGGCAGCGGTTTATCTCATATTGAGAATCTTCAAGTAAAGAAACACTAGGTGGCAGTGGTTATATGTTGTATTAATTATAGAGAAATAACTAATGTAAAGGAGGTTAGAGGAGATTAGACATTCTTAAAATCAGTAACAAAGTCTGTTGTGGTAAGAGTAAGATTTTCTTCTAGTTCCGAAAATTCTGAGTTCCATAATGTTTTGACACTGTGGAGTTCTACCTCTGTGTTCTTGACTAATCTGGTTGCTCTTCTCTTCAACCATTTCAAAAGATCCATTTTCTTCTTAAATTGAAGGTTTCAGTCCTGTATGTAGTACTCATGTAGTACATTTGGCCAAAGTATTGCTTATACAATGGGATAATGACTTTCTTGTCCCTGTAGTCACATTTGTGTATCATTGACAGAACCCCATGAGCTTTTCAGGCAGCTTGTGTCTACCGTTTGGAGTATTTCATGTCAGACTGTAGTTACCACTGTCTCTTTCATTCTCCACCACCTTGAATGTGGAACCACCCAGATGGTATGTTTTTCTGGGATTACTGCTGCCCATATACGGTATTATACATTTAATCAGTGTTAAACCGTGGTCACTTCTCAGCCCATCTGCCTACCTTATCTTAGTCTTGTTGCAGTATGTCTTGATTTTGTTTTTGGTCTAATCTGTATATGGAAAAATTAAGGAAATTTATAGAGTGGGTTTCTGCTTCAATTTCTAACTCAGATTTTAATCTCTGATGGATATTATTAAAAACCTATAGAATATTGCTTATGGTCAAGTGATCTGTGATAATTAGGATGTCATCCAGATATCTTCTGTAATATGTGATATAAATGGATCAAGATGGATCTTTTCTAATTTGTCCAAGTATAGTTCAGCAATGAGTCCACTGATGTTTAGGCCCATTGGGAAGACAAAAATCTGTCTGTATATTTTTTCTTGAAAGAGAAATTTCAACGCTGTTTATGTAGGATCTACCATGGGAGTGGCACAGCTTCGAGCAAAACAACACGAAGCTTCTGTGCGGGCGGGTCGTTCAAATGCATCGGAACTTTCGTTCCACACAATAAATGAACGACATTTATTCGGCTTTAATGAAACAAAAATTATAAATATTCAACACAACTACCACAAACTACTTATTGCGGAAACCTTAGAGATGAAACTTCAATCAATATCTGTAGACCATTCCTATTGTCCGACAATTGGTCACTTATACGCATGCGTGAAGGACAAACACTGATCGGTCCATATTTATTAAGCGGTTTAGACCTTCAAAATTAAATTTTATGTCAATCCACGTAATGGTTTCCTTGCTGTCAGAGGTATGGTGTTTGAAGACAGAAGTCTTGAGCGTTCAGTGTTGAGACTGAGGGGTCTGAACACTACGGTTCTGACAGTGGGGAAGATGTCCCACTTGTTTTGTAAAATTGATATCGCCTTCTCAAAGAATTATTAGAGAGTTGGACTAGGAGAGTTGGTTGGAAAAGAAGCTTCCTATATCTAAAATAAAGGTAATCCCTGTTGTTTCATAATATAATAGAATATAGGAATTATTGAGCACTTAATAGCTTTCTATTATCAAATCTATTAATAAACTAAACAGTAACAAGCCTAGCACTGACTCCTGAAGGACTCCACTAATGGTGTAAGTCCAAGAAGAGCAGTGCCTATTTATAGATACACCTCTGGCTTCTGCCAGTCAGCCATTCTTTTATCCTGACAACATGTTGTCCCTAAGGCCACACTTCCAATTTGTACAGCAGTATTTTGTATAGAATGTTGTCAAAATTTCTACTGAAATCTAAAGATATGATATCAGAATTATTGTTTGCATCCCATTATTGTGTCATAATATCTAATCATCATGATCCTGTCCTTAACAAATGCATGCTGTGATTTCCATATAATTCTATTCCTGTTAAGATGATCCTGCAATATTTCTTTAATCAGTGACTCCATTATTTTCCCTGGAACAAAAATCCAAGCTTACAGGTCTATATTTGCTCCCATCGTCCTTTCATACCCTTTGTGAGTAGGAGACACATTTGAACACCAATCTCTAGGAATCTCCTCTGGATACAAAGATGCTCTCATAATGCTCTCAGGATCATTTAGACAAGACTTCAGTTATGGCTCGGACACAGCATGGTTTTGTTAAGGGGAAGTCTTGCCTGACCAATTTGATTGGATACTATGATGCAGTCACAAAAGAACTGGATGCAGGGAATAACTTTGATATTATATACTTGGATCTTAGAAAGGCTTTTGATACTGTTGCACATGGAAGACTGCTGCACAAATTGGAGCAGTGTGACATTGGAGGCAAATTGCTGCTGTGGATAAAGGGGTGGCTGAGGGGGAGAAGACAGAGTGGTAATCAATGGACACTGCTCATCGTGGACTAATGTTATTAGTGGAGTCCCTCAGGGCTCAGTGTTGGGTCCATTATTGTTTTCTGTATTCATAAATGATATTGATGATGGTATATCAAGCTTAATGTCGAAGTTTGCAGACGATACAAAGGTAGGCAGGGTTGTCAAGGACACTACTGACACTATGCTGCTGCAACAGGATCTGGAAAGGTTGAGCAGATGGGCTGAGAGGTGGCAAATGAAGTTTAGCATTGACAAATGTAAAGTACTACACATGGGAAACAGCAACCCCAGAGCAACGTATCAACTCTGTGGTACTACACTGACAGTGTTGGAGAATGAAAGGGACCTGGGGGTGGTTGTGCAGGCAGATATGAAGTTCTCTGAGCAGTGCACACGGGCTGCAACAGTAGCTCATCGTGTATTGTCAATGGTATATAGGAATTTTTCTAGCAGTGATAAGGAGGTGATTATTCCCTTGTATAAGGCAATGGTCAGACCACACCTAGAGTACTGTATACAGGTCTGGAGGCCTCATTTCAAGAAGGATGTAGAGCTGCTGGAACAAGTACAGAGAAGGGCAACAAGATTAGTGAATGGAACAAAGGGGTGCTCTTACGAAGAAAGGCTTAAGTTTTGCAAATTACAGTGTCTGGAGACTAGGCACCAGCGAGGTGATCTGATAGAGGTGTATAAAGCATTGAATGGTTTGAGCATGCTCAATGCTGATGGGATTCTTCCTCTCGCTCAGAATAATCACCTGAGAGGGCATAAATTCAAATTGAGGAAAGACAGATGTAGGATAGACGTGCGGAAATTTGCCTTTAGCCAGCGAGTGGTTGGTTGGTGGAACAGACTTCCATCCCTTGTCGTGGAAGTTGATAGCCTAAATAAGTTTAAGGCTCAGCTGGACAGGTATTTTGAACAAACAGAGGGGTGAAGTGGAAGTGGTTTTTTTTTTTTTTTTGGCTGATGCTGCATAAGCTTGCTTTCTTGCATCAAATGCCTCTACTAATGCTAAATGCTAATTATTGTCAAGGGTGTGTGTACTTCTTTTGCTGCTGCTGCTGCTTTTAATATAACTGTATAATTCCCACCTCTCCAGGTGCATTATTGACTTTTAGCTTCAGCAGTTTCCTTCACTTCCTTTTCAGTTATAACAAAATCATTTAGCTACCATTTATAACTTGGCATACTTCTGTTGTTCCTATTCCGAAAAACTTCTTCACACATTTTCGCTAGGTGGTAGATGACTCTCAGCTGGTGCAATACCACCATTTTGCTTATTGGAGGCTTGATGTGGTGGAACCCATGTGTAGTCTCCAGAGCTAACTTCCGGCCAAACCTTTCCCATCTCTTCCATCATGCAGTATGACTGATGTCTTTTAAGGTTATGATGGACATACCAATCTTCCTTACATTTCAAGGGTACAGCTCTAAAATGGTGTTTGCAGGCCTGCTGCTAGTTAGTACACCGGACTGAACCTATTGGTAACTCTCTAGGAGGCTTCAAGATCAGCTAGTGTATAATCTTGCTATCTCTACTCTGCCAGATAGTGACTGGAGGGAGTCAGAGTAGTGTGTATGTGGGGGGGCATTGTCAAGGCAATGTTATGTCAAGGATCTGAGTATATTCTTATCATGTGTATACCATATCCAAAAATTTCATTACTTCATACACCATGCCCTCCCCCCACTTTTTCTTACTATTGAATAAACCATGAATTGTGAAACTAATAGAACAAGCTTATCTGTGTAAAGATCTAAAACTCCCAAACACTTCCTAGTTCATTTCATAAATGTACGTGGTCTCAGTTCTAATCTCAACAATTTCCACTTACAGTCTGCCAAATCCCATGTATTTTTTCTGCCAGAATCTCAGTTATCGGTTGTTTCAACCACTCCTCATCTCATTTATCCAAATTATTTGCTGTATGATTCCTTTCTTCTCAAAGGTGGTACTTGTGCATATTCCTTGCCAGAGACCTGGTAATTTGGAATCTCCTCTTTTCAATCATCTGGTAACACAAAGCCTATGGCAGATATAAGCTAGTCTGTAATCAAGTCACAAAGGAGGTTAGGCAGTCGAAGGCAGATTACGAGAAATCTTTGGCAAAGGATGATAAGAAAAACAGCAAGGATTTCTTTACTTATATAAACTCTAAAAGGAGGGGGATGAATCTGATTGGTCCACTTGATATCGATGGTTCGACTGTTGTTGATCCTGCTCAGGTAGCAAACAAACTGAATGAGTATATTGCATCTACATTCACACATGAGGAGTTATTAAGGTTTGAAAATGCCACAAGGTTATCAAATTGTAGCAGGGTGCTTAATGATTTTGTAATAACTGAGAGCAAATTGGAGGAGAAATTGTTGAAGTTAAACATAAGAAAGGCACCTGGAGTGGATGGGATCTATTCAGTTATATTAAAGGAGGCGGCAAAGGAAGTAAGCAAACCCTTAGCCATAATTATGAGAGCATTCTTGGACTCAGAGGAAGTCCCCACGTACTGGAGATGTGCAAATGTATTCCCAATTGACAATGGGGATCGAAGGGTGACATGAGGAATTACAGACCAGCTAGTTTAATTTCTGTTCCGGATAAAATAATGGAGTTGCTGGTTAAAGATGCATTGCATGATCATCTAAACAAGACTGCAAAATTAATTCAGACGCAGCATGGGTTTGGTAAGGAAAAGTCTCGTCTGACAAATTTGATTGGTTATTATGATGTGGTTACAAAGGAACTGGATGCAAAAAATACTTTTGATATCATATACTTGGATTTCATGAAAGCTTTTGAGACTGTTGCACATGGAAGACTATTGTACAAATTTGAGCCGAATGGTATTAAGGGTAAATTGCTACAATGGATAAAAGGATGGTTGAGTGGCAGAAGACAGAGGGTGATAATCAATGGGTGCTGCTCTTAGTGCACTAATGTGTTATTAGTGGAGTTCCACAGGATTTGGTGTTGGGTCCACAGTTGTGTATATTTATCAATGATGTTGATGAAGTTTGCGGATGAAGTATGCTTAGTGTCGAAGTTTGCAGATGATACAAAGGTTGGCAGGGTTGTTAATGATAGTAATGGCAGTGTGCTACTGCAACAGGATGTTGAAAATTTGGGAAGATGGGGTGAGAAGTGGAAACTGAAGTTTAACCTTGACAAATGCGAAGTACTACATATGCGTAGAAGTAACCCCAGAGAAACTTACCAACTGTGTGGTACTACACTTAAGGTGGTAGAAAATGAAAAAGATCTGGGAGTAATTGTGCAGTCAGATATGAAGTTTTCAGAGCAATGCAGACAGGCTGCCAGGGCAGGTCATTGGGTTTTGTCAATGATATATAGGAATTTTGCTAGCAGGGAAAAGGAGGTGATTGTCCCTCTGTATAAGGCAATGGTCAGGCCATGCCTTGAGTACTGTGTACAGGTCTGGAGGCAATTTTAGGAAGGATGTAGATTTCCTTGAGCATATACAGAGAAGGGCAGCAAGTTTGGTGAGGGGAATGAAGGGATCCTCTTACCAAGAGAGGCCTAAGTTGTGCAAATCGCATTGGCTGGAGACTAGGACCTGCATGGTGATCTGATTGAGGTGTATAAGGCCTTGAATGGATTGTGCACGCTGAATTCTGATGGGATTCTTCCACTTGTTCAGATTACGAACCTAAGGGGACATAAATTCAAATTAAGAAAAGACAGATGTAGAATAGATGTGTGGAAATTTGCCTTTAGCCATTGAGTGGTTAATTGCTGGAACGAACTTCCATCTGTTGTTGTGGAAGTTCATAGGTTAAATAAATTTAAGGAGGAACTGGACAAACATTTAGAGGGAATGTTTTTGTGAATTTTTTTTTTTTTTTGTTTTGGCTGATGCTGCATAAGCTGATACACTTGCTTTCTTGCAACACATGCCACTACTACTATCTCCAGCTTAAAATCGCTCTACATTATACTGTCAAATTTGTCTGTTTCTACTGTTTTCTCAACTCCACTAATCACTTGGAGTTCTAACTTCCTCTCTTTGTAACTTGACTTTCTGCGGTCCAACTTTCCTAACAGTGAGGTAAGTTTCCTTAGTGATTTTAACGTTCACAACTCCAGCTGGCTTCTGTTTTCTAGTCACACAGACCAAGCTGGTCGAGATGTGGAAGCTTTTGCAATTACTAATGACCTTGCACAGATTGTTCATTTACCTATCAGAATACCAGACAATCCTAACCATATAGCCAACATGCTTGATCTTTTTTTCTCACATACAACCCTTCTAAGTACATGGTCGAAGTGAGTGGTCCTTTAGGCAACTCAGATCACAACTTGGTGATTCTCTTCTCCAATGGAGCCTTTATTTCATGGCTATTTCCAATCTTGTGTTATTATTATTATTAGCCATATGGTGCAAGGAAGCCTGAGGCTTATGCTGCACCCGCCAAAAAAAAATTCCCGAGTTACCCAGAGAGAGAGAGAGAAGTCGAAAGGAATCACCAAGAAAGAGAAAATGATCATATCCAGCTCAGGACCCTGGGTGTGCCAAGCCCATACTCACCAGATGTGAGCCCCTGGGGGTATTTGTTGTTTGATATTACAAGAATGCAAAATGGGATGACCTGCGAGATTTCTGTTCTTATTTTCCTTAGTTGGAATACTGTTTCAAAACTTCTGATGTCAACGTTTGCTTGGATCGGGTCAGTGAAATTATTCTTGCAGAAATGGAATTCTTCATCCCACACTCCACTTTAAAATCTCGTCCTTCATTAAACCTTGGTTTTCCAATAAATGTGCTAAGGCTGTTCAGGAGAAGAATGTTGCATATCGTAATTGGCTTGTTTCTAATTCTTCAGTTTCATTTTCTGCCTACACCAAAGCTCGCAACAATTGTAAAGCAGTTATTAACCAGTCCAAACTAGATTTTGAACAGGCTAAGAGTAGAAAAGTTGCTTCTTGTCCTAATGGTAGCCGATCATTCTGGTCTCTTGCCAAAGCTAGTGGCCGCAACTTTTGCCCATCTCTGCTCCCACCTCTGTCCAAACCAGATGGTTCTGTTGTCACTTCAGCCAAGGATAAAGCTGACCTGATAGCATCCCATTTTTCTTCCAACTCGTGTATTAATGACCTTGGTAAGTCATCTCCCATTACCAACACGCTCTGTTCAATGCCTCCTGTGGTCTTCTGTGAAAAGGATATCACAAGGATTTTTACAAATCTTTATTCTAAGAAAGCTCCAGGTCCTGATATTAATTCTCCACTTGTTCTCAAAACCTGTCTTGTTCTTTGCCACATTTTGTTCACTTTCTTATTCCAAAGGTTGTTTTTCCTTCTACTTGGAAATTTTCTCATATCCAGCCAGTTCCAAAAAAGGGTGAAAATTTCCCCCATCAAATTATCTTCCCATTGCAATTACTTTTACTCTTTCTAAAATAATGGAGAGAAATCAATGAACCGCCAACTCTTAAACTACCTAGAAACCTTCCGTCTGATCAGTGATCGTCAGTATGGATTCCATCAGTGTCGATCCACTGGTGATATTCTGGCTTATTTCACTCATTTATTATGTTTGACAACTGTTTTTTGTAATTGGTTATGCAGTTTTTTCTCTGATCCCTCACTGAGAGTGATGGTAGATGGTTCTGTCTTCTAGCTTCTCCACTAATGCTGGTGTCTCCCAAGATTCAGTTCTTTCCCTCATTCTTTTCCTCTTGTATATTATTGACCTTCTTTCATTGACCGCAAATTCTATCCATACTTTTGGTGATGATAGCCCATTGCATTCTACCTTCCAGTTTGAGAAACCTTGTCATGCTCAATCAGCTGCAACTTCTCGAATATCCACTACCAATTCCTTAAATGTTGATCTCCAGTGGGGCAAAGACCACTTAGTTGATTTCAATCCTTCTAAAACTCAGTCTTGTCTTATATCTCTCAAAAAGGATTCTTCTGCTCCTATGCTTATGTTTGGTGACACTTCGATTTCTAGGCAAGATGATATCTCTTTTGGGAATTACCATGACTTGTGATCTCTCTTGGCACAAGCACATTACAAATATTGCTTCTTCTGCATCTAAAAAACTTGGTTTTCTCCTTTGCTCTCGACGTTACTTTTCCTCCAAGCAGTTCATGCTGTTCACGCTGTACAAATTGAAACTCGCCCTACCATGGAATATTGTTCCCACATCTGGGGCGGTGCTCCAAAACCTCTCTCAGACTTCTAGAGTCCATTCAGAAGAGGGCAGTTAGATTAATTATTGACTCATCTCAAACAGAGTATCTGCACTCGCTGTCTCATAGACGTGCTCTTTCTGCTGTATGCCTTTTCTACAGAAACTTTCATGGGCACTGTTCTTCTGAATTGGCTTCTATAATTCCCACTCTCTCTTTCAAAACAGTCCGAACATGTGCTGCCACCAGACAGCATACATTTACTGTTTAACTTCGAACTCATAGAATCAACTTTTCATATTCCTTGTTGATTCATTCATATGCCATTTTCTGGAATAACCTTCCTTCATATATATTTCCTAAAAATTTGAATCTACAGAAGTTTAATCTAATATCAACAAATGTCTTTCATCTTCTGAACGTTCAAGCCTTGCACGGTACTAAGTACTATAGGTTCTAATACCTCTCGTGTTTGGGGTTTTCATAAAAAAAAAAAAAAAAAAGAATGTTTATTTAGTTTGTCATCAGCCTGCACAGTTTCATCAACAGTTGTACCATTTCCGTGTAGCTGGACAACGTTTTTCATCCCATTCCATCTAATGGTAACATAAGGAAAGAATTCTTTGCTACTTTTCTTTGCATTCTTAACTAAGCACTGCTTATCTATCTTAGTTTGTCTAACTAACTTAGTGACCTGATTGCAGACAAATTTGTACTTAGCATTAGTAGAGGCATATGATGCAAGAAAGCAAGCTTATACAGCATAAGCCAAAAAAACCCCCTTTCCATTTCACTCATCCATTCGCTCCAAATGCTTGTCTAATTCTGTCATGAACTTACCGTATTTCCCCATGTATAAGACGCACCCTTTTTCGAAAAAGTTGGGGTCTAAAAACTGGGTGCGTCTTATACAGTGGTTGTAGATTTTTTTTACTTGCATTTCCTGCTTTTTCGCGTTTGTTGTCTTTGCACTCATTGTTTCGCACTTGTTACCGGTATATTAGGTTACGTTTTGCCACGTTCTGCCCAGAAATGCCTCAGAAAAGATTTTCGTACAGTGCTGAATTCAAGTTAAAGTGATCCAGTTTTGCAAAAGTGAATGGAAATCATGCTGCTGAACGTAAATTTGGTCCTTCTTCAAGTAAGGAGAAGGAGAAGGAAGGAGAAGCCCTACTGAAAGGAGAAGGAGAAGCTGGAAGGAGAAGCCCTACTGAAAATGCCACGGAAGAAGAAGGCCATGAGAGGCAAGTCAGCAAAATGGCTTGATTTAGAGAGGGAATTGAAGATATGGATTGAAGAGCAAAGGGCAATTGGAATTCCTGTGTCCACAAAGAATTGCTGATGAAAAAAAAGTTACTGATTTCAAAGGAGAACACAATTGGTGCTTCAGGTTCATGAAATGGAATGGACTAAGCATGCGTACACGCACCAGACATGCCCAAAAGATGCCTGAAAGCTATGAGCAGAAGGTCCTTGAATTTCATTGTTTTGTCATTCAATGTCGGAAGGCACATCAGTTTGAGTTGGGACAGATTGCAAATATGGACGAATTCCCCCTTCAATTTGATGTCCCAAGTAACAGAACTGTTGATAGAAGGGGGTGAAATATAACTGTGAAGACAAGTGGACATGAAAAGAGCCATTATATAGTTGTTCTAGCTTGTTGTGCCAACGGAACCAAGCTGCCTCCTATGGTGATTTTAAAACGCAAAAGAATGCCAAAAGAAGACATTCCTCGAGGAGTGATTGTCCATGTTCATGACAATGGTTGGATGGATCATGATGGGATGAAGATCTGGTTTGAGAAAGTTTGGAGCAGGAGACCAGGTGGGCTCTTACACAAACTTGCCCTATTGGTGCTTGATCAGTTCAGGGCACACATAACAAAAAACACAAAGAAGATTGCTGCAGAGCAAAAAACAAAACTTGCCGTCATACCTTGACATCCCAGCTCCAACCACTTGATGTGAGCATTAACAAACCCATCAAATCTGCCATGAGACGAATGGAACGAATGAATGAAGTCTTCTGGGGACAATTTTACACCAGCAGGAAGAGTGAAGAAACCAACTATAGGAGAAGTTTGTACCTGGGTGAAAAGATCCTGGGATAATATCAAGATTGAGATCGTTGTCAAGTCATTTAAGAAGTATGGCATTTCAAATGCCATAGATGCTGAGGACAAGGCAATATATGAAGACAGTGATTCGTCATCAGACACATGAGGACAAGCTAATGGATGGAAGTTTTGACAGTGATGAGGAGTTGTATGAATTTTATGATGAATAAAACCTGAGTTCAATAACTTTGTAATACATTTTTTTTCAAATTTCGGGCCCCAAAATTAAGGTGCGTCTTATACATGGGGAAATATGGTATTTAAGTTTTCGACCTCCACTATGACAGATGGAAGTTTGTTCCAACTCTCAACCACCTGCTGGCTAAAGGCCTATTTCTGCACATCTATTTTATGATTGTCATTCCTCAATTTGAATTTATATCGCCTCAGGTGAGTAATCTTAGCAAGAGAAAAAATCCCATCAGCATTGAGCTTGCTCAAACCATTCAAGACCTTATCCACCTCAATTTGAGTATCTCGCAGATGCCTAGTCTTCAGATGCTGCAATTTGCTTAACTTAAGCCTTGCTCTTGGTAAGAGCAACCCTTTGTTCCCCTCGCCAATCTCGTTGCCCTTCTGTACTTGTTCCAGCTGCTTTCCTAAAATGAGGCCTCCAGAGCTGTATGCTGTACTCAAGGTGTGCTTGATCATTGCCATTACTAGGGTATAATCACCTCCTTCTCCATGCTAGCAAAATTTCTGTATATCATTGACAAGACACCATGAGCTACTCTTGCAGCCTGTCTGCACTGATAAAAAAACTGCATATCTCACTGTACAATTACGCTCAGGTCCTTTTCTTTCTCTTCAGCCACAACAGAAAATCCACTAATGCTTACTTTACTTTTGGGCAATAAAACAAACGTCTCAAAGATTTTTACCTTTCTCAAAGTGATATGATAGTATGTATGCTATTTTTTTTATGGAACGAGACTCAGAAAACTGGTTTTTGACTAGCTAAAGGAGGTAGTACACAGACAATGTGTACTATGTCCTTTAGCTATTCAAAAACCAGTTTTCTGAGTCTCGTTCCGTAAAAAAAATAGCATACATACTATCATATGTATGGCGCACCATGGGCATAGATTCCCATGCACCTAAAAAATTCCCAAACAAACAAATAACCTTTTTTTTCCTTTACTACCCTGAGTGTAGTACCACACAGTTTGTACGTTACTCTGGGGTTGGTGCTACCCGTACACAGTACTTTACATTTTTCTATGTTAAATTTCAGTTGCCACCTCTCAGTCCATCTGCTCAACGTTTCTAGAGTTTGTTGCAGTAGTTTACTGTCATTAGTGTCATTAACAATATCCTGCCAACCTTCGTATCATCTGCAAACATAGACTTTGAGCCTGATATACCATCATCAATATCATTAATAAATACAGAAAACAACAATGGTCCTAACACTGAACCCTGGGGTACTCCATTAATAACATTAGTCCATGAACAGCAGTGCCCATTGATTACCACTCTGTCTTCTCCCACTCAACCACCCTTTTATTCATTGTAGTAACTTGCACTTAATGCCGTACTGCTCCAATCTTCTAATCTTTCTACGTTCAATGTGTCTTTAAACTGATATCCATCCCAACTATGAACATAATTACTAAGTGCATAAAATTATTTTAAGATTTCTATTACAAACTATAGATTAAGTGGTCTGTGAAACATTCTCCATTTATTTGTGAGAATTCCAAATATACTCAACATACTTACGATTGCAACTTGAACGATAATTAAATTCAGACGTTTTGTATGCTAGTGTAGAATCTTTATGGTGTGAGATGGAAGCAAAGGTATAATGAGAGTTGGAGTAATCTACAGGCTAGGTGATCATGAAGATTATGATGAGACCCTCTACATGCAAATGGAATGGGCAAGTAAGTGTGAATGTCTTATTATGGGTGATTTCAATTCGCCTCTAATTGATTGGAGCAAATGTGAAGGAAACTGCACATGAGGGACAAAAATTTTAAATCAACTAAATGATTGTTATTTGTATCAACATGTCAGGGAAAGTACTAGGGAGAAGAATACTCTAGATCTCATCATCAACCGTGAACCAAATGACTTAATAGGGCTGGCAGTAGCAGGAAGTGATCATGGAGTTTTAAGAATGACGATGAAGAGAGAGGTAGCAGTAGTTAAAGGCAAAGGAATGGGTTATAATTTCAGGAAAGGAAATCATGAAGCCTTAAGGTGTTACATGGCCTCTATTAACTGGGTAGATATCTCACAAGGAGCGAATACAATTGAATTATGGTATACCTTTAAAACATTAATCACAGAAGCCTTTAATGGTTATATACCATTTAAAAAATACTCCACGAGGAGGATTCCAAATTGGATGAATAATGAATTTCCAGATTACTTGAGCAGTAAAAGACAGCATGGAAAAGTTAGAGCAATAAAAGGTACTGAAGCCTATAACAGCTACAAATTGATCTGTAATAATGCCACTGAAAAGGTTAGGCTGGCAAAGGCAGATTGAAAAATCACTAGCAAAGAGGGGGGGGGGTGGGATTAGGAATTCTTCACATATATAAATGCAAAAACAGAAGGACAAACCAGATTGGATCCTTATGTAATGCAGTAGCTAAAGAAAAAAAGCAGTAGCAGTAGCTAAAGACAAAAGAATTGCCAAATTACTTGAGCAGAAAAAGATGGCATGGAAAAGGTAGAGCAATAAAAAGTACTAAAGGCTATAACAGCTACAAACTGATCTGTAATAATGCTACTGAAAAGGTTAGGTGGGCAAAGGCAGATGAGAAATTGCTGGCAAAGAGGGGGGGGGGTTAAGGAATTCTTCACATATATAAATGCAAAGATGAGGACAAACCAGATTGGATCCTTATGTAATGAACATGGGATAGTATTAAATACCCCAGCTGAAGTTGCAGATGAACTCAACAGTTACTTCGCATCGATATTTACAGAAGAAAAAGCCTTCACATCATTGAGAAATTCTGGGAGTGAAGATGAAGAAAATGTAATTAATGATGTTGAAATTTCACACATTTATTTAATGAAAAAAAAAACTTTAGAGCGTACAGGCCAGTAAGGCTCCTGGGGTTGATAGCATTTACCCTATAATCTTAAGGGAGGTGGCAAGTGAGTCCATTGAACCATTGGGGCTAATTATGAGAGCATCACTGGACTTGGGAGTGATTCTGTTGGATTGGAAAAGTGACAGTGTATCTCTAATACATAAGGGCTCTTCTAAAAGTGAAGTGGGAAATTACCGGCCGGTTAGTCTAACTTCAGTAGTAGGAAAAATCATGGAGACTATGATCAAGGGTGGAATTAAGGATCACTTAGATAGAAATGGAAATCTGAAGGATAGTCAGCATGGTTTTGTAAGGGGAAAATCATGTTTAACAAATCTGGTTAGCTATTTTGACAGGGTCATTTGTGAGCTGGATTTAAGGAATAATTTCGACATTGTTTATTTGGATTTCAGCAAAGCCTTTGACCCAGTCCCACATGAGCGGTTACTTTATAAGCTGGAACCGGTTGGAATCACACGGAAAATCTTTAGATGGATAGCAGGGTGGCTTCAGCGCAGGAGGCAGAGGGTTGTGATAAATGGTTATTCCTCAGATTGGGTTGATGTAAGAAATGGCGTTCCCCAAGGATCAATATTAGTACCATTGTTGTTTTTGATTTTCAAAAATGACATTGATGAAGGGATAGAGGGAGTGATGTCTAAATTTACAGATGATTAAAGATTGGTAAAGTAGTTAATGATCACTGCCAAACAGAGCATTCTTCAGAATGAAATAGATAGACTTCAGGGATGGTCACAGAAGTGGCAGTTCTGCATTAATTCAAAAAAATGCAAGGGTTTTACACCTGGCGAACAGTAATCCTAGAGTAAATGATACACTTGGCAGAGTTGAACTAAAGCCGATAGTGGAGGAAAGGGACTTGGGTATTACAATAGAGTCAGATATGAAGTTCTCCGAGCATTGTAGATTGGTTGTAAGGAGGGCTCGTGGTGTCCTATTGCTGATTTATAGAACAATCACTAGTAGAGATAAGCACATAATCCCATTATATAAGGGTATCGTTAGACCACACTTGGAATACTGCATTCGAGTATGGAGACCGCACGTAAAGGAAGACATCGTTTTTCTTGAAAGGGTCCAAAGATGGGTAACTCGGCTGGTGAAATTGGCAGAAGGGTGTCCATATGAAATAAGACTTTGAATATGTGGGTTGCACAGCTTGTAAACTAGGCACCTTAGAGGAGACTTGATTGAGGTGTTTAAGACTCCGAGAGGCATAAGCAAAATGAATAAGGACGAAATTTTCACGGTTATGATTCTGCAACTAGGGGCCATCAATTATAATTACGGGGGGGGGGGTTAAGCTGGATTGCGGGAAGTTTTATTTTAGTCAGCGAGTTATAAATTACTGGAATAAGTTATCTACATGGATGGTAGAGGCTGACAGTCTGGGGAAATTCAAAGGTCAGCTAGATAATTACCTAAGAGAGAAGGGAAATGTATATTTTGCCCATTTCCTTTTCTCTTATTAATTTTTATTATTATTATTTTTTTAAAATTTTCTTCTTATTATTAATTTGTTTTTATTCTTATTATTTTATTTTATGTAATTTTTGTTATTTTATTATTATTATTATTATTATTTTTTGGCTGGTGCAGCATAAGCCATAGGCTTCCTTGCACCATGTGGCCATTACTAATAATACTAATAAATATTGTCTTCTTGCGAATCAGTTTTCCACTATAATTTCAAAGCACGTTTTTTGTTAATCCAAATGCTTCATTACCAAGTGCATTATAGCCAAAGCAGCATATGCGCCATCAAACCCCCATAATAACAGCTTTATTACCAACAAATATATAAAGCATAACAGGTCCTTCTGTTCCTGCCCGTGGTTTACCTCTTGGAATAGTAAGAACATTATTTTCGAGGTGTTTATAGAAATTTGAATTTTGAGAAATAGTACTGTTAGAATATATTGTCAAATGATTCAATATCAGTATAAATAAGTTTATAATTTGCTTCAGTTACAGCCAGTGATATTATTGAATAGAAATACTTGTAATTATAATATAAGCAATTGCTCATTTTTGGTCAGACAATCATCATATGCCTCCCATCAATGGCTGCTATGCAGTTTGGGTAATTGGCATATTTTTCGAAAGACAAAAGTTTCAGCCCACTCTTCTTTTGTGATTATAGGAAAACATTCCTCTTTCAAGTTATTCCAAATTTCCTTGGCTATTTTGCTTACTGTCGAATGTCTAGCTCTGTATGAATAATGTAGATCTACAAGACTTCCTTCAAAATGCCTAAAAAAAATTATTGCAAGTTTAAATATTAGTAATTTAAAGCTGATAACAAATTAAATGCAAAATAATAATAATAAAAACACTTGTAAAATAATTTTGAAAATTAAATGTTTTAAATTTTAGTGTAAAACTTAAATACTTCTTAATATAAAAGTTATATGTACTTTATATGTACTAATGAAACTATGTTTTAGGCAAGAAGTATATGAGTAGATGGAAAAACATTCAGGGAAATTTTACGCATAACCTCTGGAAGAAAACTGCTGGTTCTGAGTGGCAGTATGCTTATCTGTAGTGTTAGGCTGTGTAGTTTTCTTGCAGCAATTCAAGTGAATCAGTGAAACTCAATTAAGCCTCATTCTCATTGCAAATGTTGTTTCTGAGGAAACAATTTCTGCTGCTGAAGCAGAAGGAAGCCCTAGTACTTGCCCCTTGGCCAATGAACCACCTACCAAATGCCAGAAGGATACATAAGACAATAATAGAATTTATGAAACTGCTTATCTCTTGTCCATCTCCTGAATTTGATGAGGACAAGGCATTTTTGAATTCCCTACCATAAAAAAAGTTCAGTGTTGACCTGAATTAAAGAGTGAGGTAATAAAGTTGGTCAGAAAAATTAGATTGTCAGCAAGTCAACCTCCTCATCCACCTCATTTTTCTCTGTATAATCCACATTATCATTGCCTCCCTGTATCAGTATCATCCTGCCTCTCCTTATCAGGTTTATCCATCACCAAGTTTTCCAGCCCCATTCATTTCATAATCCATACAATCCCTAACCAAGCAACACCACTGTATCATTTGAAGATAGTGGAGAATCAGCAGATCTTTTTTCTTTATATTAAATAAATAAAAGAATAATTTTGAAAGGATTATTGCATTACTTACATTAATGTTACAGCCACCATTTCTACCAGAGGTATTGCAAGTCTCATGTTTGCATCTTCTGCCTTGATTACATCATAGTCTTGCTGTTAGTTCATCGAATGGCTTTATACTCATTCGGAAATAGTTGAAAAATTTTGCCTTGTCATTTCTTAAATCTCTAAATATAAATGAAAGTACAACTTTCAGAAGGCATGTATTAACAAAAGGATGAACCCTGTGTTTCCTCTTTTTCTTAAAAAAATAAGCGAATGGTATGCATTTTTTACAATAAAATTTAAAACATCACTTCCATGGTTTAAATGAATAGGACCAGAATTGGACATAAAGTCCGAGAGACCTGAATACTGGAGTTCAGGAAGGGTATTCAGCAGCAAAACAATGCTTGGTGTTGTTATGCCGCTGTGTATGCACTACTGCCCAGCATCACCACTGCATCCATTGTTGCTTGTGTGCACTGAGGCTAACACAGCCTTGATATCTCAAGCAGATATTCTTGTACCTCTTCTATTTAAGTGTGTACCCCATCTCTGTAAAACCGATCTCTCCTGTTAACAAGCACAGACCACACTGTGAAAAATTGTACCCCATAAACCTTGCACAGTCTCTCCAGTGCTGAATTGAATGACAATGCTCTCACATGTACTCACTCTTATTCTGTCTGCATAGAATTGCAGATACTTTCAAATTTATTCATAACTTGCAACCTCTTTCAGCATTGCCCTGTACTTGTTAAGTATTCTCAGATCTCTTAATATTATTAGTACCAACATGTACAACAATATCAGCTTTTGTGTCCTTTAAAAATGATAGCTGCTCTTCAACATCAACAATTTTAGCTACTGGCAGACGTACCCTAGTCCTATTCTATCTGTTCTTTTTATGCAGTATATTTCCCCTTTCCCCGCCAATAGTCACTGATTACTGTTACTCTCCTGTGGGATCAGAAATCTTTGCTTTTGAGGATGTTATTGTGTTGTGTATTGCTTGGGCATGGGCTCAAGTCAAGAGAGTAGTTATAAATGGCCTTCTCTCAACTCCTTTTTAGGAGCCGAAATTTTGGCCACAGATTTTTAATATTTATTAATGATATTGATGTAGATATTTCATATTTAATGTCTAAGTTGCTGAAAAGTGGAGAGGATAATTGAAATTAATCAGGTATGCTACTTCAGTAAGACTGATAAATTATATCGATGGACTGAGAAAGGGCAATTTTTTAACACTGAAAAATGCATTACTCTTGCACTTGTGTAGCAGTAATTTCAAAATAATACACCACACACAAGATAATAAAAAGAACAACTTGCTAATACTTGTTTGTAATATGATTTTTTTTACAAAAATAGGCTTCATTGCCAGCATACAGACCTATTAAAGTGAATGCAAGTGCAAACCTCAAATTCCATAGGCAGCTTGTAGAGGAACTATTTTCTGTGCCAATTCCGAATCTAATCTGCAATTTTGTTAAGATGTGTAGTGTCCGGCTCTTGTAACCAGTTGTTTAATTCATGCTATTTTCGTTTAGTTTATTTTTGTCATTTAGCCAAATAGTAATACAGTAAAACCCATCACTTTAATAGATTTTAATGGGTAAGGCCTGAATTGAAATAAGTGTAGATATGAGAAAGTGCTGTACTGTTAAATTAAAAAAAAATAAAAAATAAAAAATAAATGTTGTTATAGCGTATTTTACTGGAATTATTGTGTGGAGAAACATGAAATTTTTTGTTCTTTAGCTGCAGTGGAAACTGACTAAAGCTTCTTCATAAACCGAAGGTCTCTTGAGTATCCTTGCAGCAGGTTCAGATGTTTAACTTTGACGAATTGACATTGGCTGATTCTGCATAAGCTTGCTTTCTTGCATCATATGCATCTACTAATGATAAATACAAGGAATATGCATATGGTAATAATCCCAGGTTAACATACCACCTGTGTGGGTACTATACTCAGGGTACTGGAAAATGAAAAAGACCTAGCGTGTAATTGTACAGTCAGACATGAAGTTCTCTGAGCAGTGCAGGCAGGTAGCCAAGACAGCTCATGGGGTTTTGCCAATGATATACAGGAACTTTGCTAGCAGGGATAAGGAGGTAATTATCCCATTGTACAAGGCAATGGTTAGGCTGCATCTTGATTATGGTATATGGATCTGGGGCCTCCTTCTAGGAAGGAGTATATCTGCTGAAATGTATGCATAGAGGGGCAATGAGATTGGTGAAGGGAACAAAAGGCTGGTCTTACCAAGAAAGGTTTCAGTTCATAAAGTTTCGGCACTTAGACTAGGTACCTGCGAGTCATCTGATTGAGGAGTTTAAGGTGTTTGAGCTTGCTCAGACTATGTATATGAGGGGGCATAAAGTTCAAATTGAGGAAGGATGGTCGAAGGATAAATGTGGATAAGTTTTCCTTCAGTTAGCAGGTGGTTGATTGTTGAAGCAAACATCCATCTGTTGTGAAGTGGTTAGTTTGAATAAATTTTAAGAACTAGAACAAATTATTGGAGGGGAGGGGCAAGTGATGTTGGAAGTTTTTTTGAGAGGGGTGATGCTTTATATAAGCTTGCTTTCTTGCATCACTTGACATTAATACTAATATTTTAACGGATGGTAAATTCCATCAGGCTGTATCATTACTAGGTTCCATATGGACAAAAATATTGCATTCATTAGATGTTGTTTGTTATTTCTGAACTCTTAAATGGAGACGGGCAGACTGCCCATAAGACTTAACGGGGGAACCCCGGTGTGATTTCTGCCATAAACAATATGACCAGAAACACTAGTATGAGCCGGCTGCAAGTTTTCCCCCGGTAAGAATTTTTGATCCAGTCTGCCTCTGAATGGAGACCCATTATGGGGGTTTCCTATAATTTATTGAGAAACTGCACACATTTCTTTTTAGATACATATAAAATTTTATTATTTTCAGGATCAAGATAATAATGAAACAGAAAAAGATATTTGGAATTTCTTAAGTGATCGAAAGATAAATAACAAAAAGTCTGGAGGATTTCAGTCTATGGGTAGGTATTTGGAAAACAAACTATCATTATTATTCTGTTAAAGTTACTTATTGCTTCTTTTCTTGTTTTTTAGGCATAGAAACAAGATGGAAAAGAAACAGTAAACTAGAAATATAGGTAGTGATTGCGTGATGTTGATGAGGGTCTGGGAAATCTGATTACCTTCAATGCATGTTAGGCAGAACAATTTCCTATAGTTTCATTATAACTTGCTTTTAGATTCTGTTAGTATTGATGTTTAATGCAGAGTGGTTATGACCTTTTTGCACATGTTATAAGCCCTTGTAACATTCACTTGTAAACCAAAACATTATGATCAGCCCTGCCTCCATGAGTGGACACTTCCCATAGCACTTAGAAGTAATCTAACCAACTATGGCAACATATAATGATGGCATGGGTGGTGCCTCTCAGTTTGTTAGTAAGAAGCTGTTACAATAGAGAAAGACCTAATGGCCTGATGGAGTTTGAACGGTTAAAGATTCGTGCTGCTAGGAAGGTAAAGGGCAACGTCCAAGGGTTACTGTAGTGAAAGTGGGGTGGGAATGGTCTGAACAGAGAGAGAGAGAGAGAGAGAGAGACGGGGGAGACAACCACTGGCTGCCAGTCGAGGTAAATGGCAGTTGGCACATTCTGTTCTGAACAACAGATAGCTCAACAGAAGACCCTTAGTTAATGGCAAAATACAACCAGGGCTTACAGAGAAACATTTCCAAGCACATCATCCAGTGGGATTCTTGCGGATAGGCCTGTGGGATTGGTGTCCTGTTTACATGCCTGTGTTGACTGACCATCATCAACACCCTGCCTGCAATGGGCATGTGAGCACCAATCCTGGACATTGGACAACTGGGAAAGTCATATGGTCTTGAAGAATTAAGGTTCCAACTCCATTCCAATGGACAGGTGCATATTTGCTGGCAAGCAAGTGAACAGCTGCAACCAGACTGTATGGTTGGACAAAAACAGGCCAGCAGCAGTTTGCAGTATTGGTTTGAGGGTCTTGTGCAAGCATTTCAGGTGCTCCTCTGTCTGCCAAATTCCACTGATATCAACACTTTTGCATGTTTGTGAAATGGAATACAGCATTTGCCAGTACCTTACTTTGTTGCCAAGCTCCTCAATATCTTTCTGGTCAGCTGGTTCAGCATGTCTGAGTACAATTTTTGCAGTCTTGTGGAGTCTGCTTCAATGAGTGCAAGCGGTTATCATAGCAAAAGGTGGCCCAATGTGCTATTAGGTAGGTGGTCCTAATTTTTGGCCCATGAGTGTAAATTGTGATATTGTTACATACAAATGTATTGTCAAAGGTGTCTTATATAACTGTATTCTGGCATTTAAGTTATTTTATTTTTTTGCCCAAAATTTGTGCTGAATCATATCTTCACTTATAGGTTGACCCCACCACTCCCTTTTTGCACTCATCTTTCTCATATTGCTAGTGATGTGTGTGACAAAATCTGGATTAAGAACTAATGTTTACATTTTAATTCAGTTATTTCTGCTCTATTTTTAAAAGAGTTCTGTTACAGTTACATTGCATAGTAAGCTTTAGAGAAAGTGGTAAGCATGTACGAAATATTCGAATGTAGTAAGTAATGTAATAACATGGTCATCATGAAACCAAAACCTACGGGCACAAATTATGTTGTGCTTGTTTGATGCTGATTTAAGGATGAGAATATCCAAGTGCTAGTCAAAGAATTTTCAGCTCCAAGAAACTGATAAGATTTTGAAGAAATTTGACAATTTTTTTGACCTAATTGTCATATTAATTGCTACTCTAAAAGTAGCATTATAGTCCTAGTTGCGCTCATTATTTTATTTAGTTTACAACGTAATATACATGGAACCTTTTATTGTTCGAATCTTGATGCCATTGTTATAGTTAGAGTGCGTGGTAGAGGAATTCTCATTTTTTGATTGTGTTAAAAAGGTAGTTCTGAAGTTCAAATCACTTAGGCCAGCATTAGTTGGATAATTTTGTTATACAGGGTTATTCAAAATGAAGTCCGGGGTTTCAGATTTTTTTTTTTGGGAAAGCGCATGTGTCATAGTCATTTGTAGCCATCTCGAAAGAATGCATAATATCTCAAGTTTCATTCCCACGCTCGCGATGTTCAGTCTTCATTTTGAATAACTCTGTATATGGGTAGATGTAATCATTTACGGATGACCCCGGACTTCATTTTGGATAACTCTGTATATGGGTAGATGTAATCATTTACGGATGACCCTGGACTTCATTTTGAATAACCCTGTATTATAATTAACTTTTAACTTTCAAGCGTAATGGTATAGCTTAATCTATATAATGCAAACTTGGTAGCATAGTAGTGTTATTGCTGTGTAACAGGTGTATAAATTCAAATTAACACCATCGGTTTTCCTTTGCAACCTGTCTATAATGCTTGAGAACTTCATGTCTGACCATATCGTAACACCCAAGTCACTTTCCTCCACTACTGGTTTTAGTTCAACTCCACCAAGTGTATAAGTTATTTTGGGGTTACTATTCCCCAGGTGTAATACCTTACACTTTGCTGAATTAAAGCATAGCTGCCATTTTTCTGACCATCCCTGAAGTCTATCTAGGTCACTCTGAAGAAGATCTGCTTGGTGGTGATCATTAACTACTTTACCAATCTTTACATCATCTGCAAATTTAGACATCATGCCCTCTATCTCTACATAGATGTCATTTAAGATAATCAAAAACAACAGTGGTCCCAATACTGATCCTTGGGTAATCCCACTTCTTACATTAACTCAATCTGAGGAATAACCATTTATCACAACCCTCTGCCTCTTGCCCTGAAGCCATCCAGCTATCCATGTAAGGATGTTCAACCTGTTCCAACTTATAAAGTAACCACCCATGTGGGAATGAGTCTAATGGTTTGCTGAAATCCAAATAAACAATGTCGAAATTATTTCCTAAATCCCAGCTGTTGGGTGATCCTGTCAAAATAGCTAACCAGAGTAGTTAAACATGATTTTCCCTTTACAAAACCATGCTGTGTATCCTTCAGAATTCCTTTACTATCTAAATGATCCTGAATTCTACTCTTGATCATTGTCTCCATGATTTTCCCTACTACTGAAACTAGACTAACTGGCTGCTAATTTCCCACTTCACTTTTAGAACTGCCCTTATATATTAGAGATGTGTTGGCATTTTTCCAATCCAGTTGAATCACTGATGCTCTTATAATTAGCCTCATTGGTTCAATGCATTCACTTGACACCTCTCTTAAGATTATAGGGTATATGCCAGGAGCCTTACTGGCCTGTAGGCCCAAGTTTTTCACATTAAATAAATGTGAAATTTCAACATCAGTAATTGCAGTTTTTTCAACCTCACTCCCTAATATCTCATTGCGTAAAGGGTTTTTCTTCTGTAAATATCGATGCAAAGTAACTGTTGAGTTGTAGTAGTAATAATAGAGGCATGTGATGCAAGAAATCAAGTATGAGCTTATGTAGCATCAGCCAAAAAAAAAATTTATATGCAAATTCAGCTGGGGTATCTAATACTATCCCATGTCCATTACATAAAGGTCCAATCTGGTTTGTCCTTCTCTTCTTTGCATTTATATATGTTGAAGAATTTCCTTATCCCCACTCATTGCTCTCTTTGCCAGCAATTTCTTATCTGCCTTTTCCAGCCTAACCTTTTCTGTGGCACTATTACAGAACAATTTGTAGCTGTTTTAGGCTTCAGTACTTTTTATTGCTCTGTAACTTTTCCATGCCGTCTTTTTCTGTTCAAATAATCTGGCAACTTCTTTATTCATCCTACTTGGAATCTTCATCATGGAGTATTTTTTAATGGTATATAAACATTCAAGTCTTCCGTACTTTTAAAGGTACACCAAAATTCCATTGTGTTGGCTCTATGCGATATCTACCCAATAAGTTATAGTGGAATTATTACCAAATACAAGGTCATGGTGGAATTAAAGGCAGCCAAATCAGCAGAGTTCCTTGAACATTGTTTTTTTTTTTTTTTTTTTGTCCTGTGTGCAGAGCATAAACTGATAATCTGTTAAAAATGTTTTGCACATTGGCAAATATTATGGAATGAACAAGTGATAAACTATATCAGTTTAAAGTCAATAATCATGGCATGGAATCCCATCTCTGTAAAACCTGCTCTAGTTTCTGCAAAATGTGCAGTGAAGAAATTATCCTGGTGGAATTCATATTGGAAATAGTGCCAGCATTCAAACACATTCTTTCTTGCTGAAGGCCCCTGATCTCACCCCCCCCACCACTTGTCAATCCAGCATACCGCTGTTTGACTTCCCACAATTTAGAAATGATCAATATACCTCATTTACCAGTTGGATACCTCTTCCTAAGCCCTCTATACTTAGGCAGATTTTCACTGGCAATGACAGTGTGTTTGATGTTTATACCTTTTAAGACTGACAAACGTGCAGAACTAGATTAAGCAGATCATGGACCCCATGCACAGCTTGTTTAGGAGCCCACCAAATCATAAATGTTAAACAAAATGTTAGGAAATTAAGCATTTGAATTATTATTGCATTCTGCTTTTAAGACTAAATTACAGCTCATAAAAATAAATAAAATATATATATTTGGCTTGCATGACCACCCCACCACTTCCCAATGAATTATTAAGCTGTATTATTAAATATTTCTGAAAAGAATATTTTCAAGGTGATTTATGCATCATTCAAAACCACTTCACTTTGGAAAGAAACATTTTCAAAATATGGTAACTATGACTGTAGATATGATATTATTTCTAAAAAAATTTTTTTTATATATATAAATTAAAAAAAAAAAAAAATTCAGTTCAATTTAATTTAAATTTGTGTGCTAAACTATGCACAAAAGTTTATTTATTTTATTTTTATGGTGTGTGTGTGTGTGTGTGTGTGTGTGTGTGTGTGTGTGTGTGTGTGTGTGTTAGTTATGAGATTTTTCTCCCTATGTTGTTTCTGTAATTGGGTATATCTACTGGCCTATTTTATGGCTAGCTGCAAAGACAAAATATGGTAGTATATCTTATATATTCAGTCAGATATGCTATAACGAACAGTTTTTATCAATAAAATCAGGATGCTACAATGAACGCCGAGGAATACTATCGGCTGACATAGCACATACGTGCGCATGACATGTCGGAGCCTTCCCGCTTTGATTAGAGCGTCAGTTATCATCTTTGTTATTGTTTGTAAGGTTCAGTTATCTGCTTATTTGCCCTTTAGCAATGAAAATATATTTTTTAATTATTCTGCTATATAATTTTAGCCACGAGCCGGCAGAATAGTGAGAAAGCTAATTAACTTAGACATTAAGAAAGAAATAATTTCTAAGCGAGAAAGTGGAAAAAGTGTAGTTGATCTAAGTGCTGAATATGGTATGGCTAAATCAACAATCAATATTTTAAAAAACAAGGAAGAAATAAAAAGTGAACAAGTTGCGAAGGGAATCTCTAGGTTAAGCAGTTCACGTTGTAATATCATGGAAAAGATGGTAACTCTTCTATTAGTGTGGATTAATGAAAACCAAATGGCAGGTGATAGTGTCAGTGAGGTGATTATTTGTGAAAAGTCCAAACAATTGCTTGAGCAACTTGGTGCTAAGGCTTCTAGTACAAGTACTGGTTCTGTGAAGCAGTTTTTTTTTCACCAAGGGGTGGTTTACAGGATTTAGGAAAAGGACTAGATTACACAATGTTGTGAGGTATGGTGAGACTGCCAGTGCAGATAGGGATGCTGCTGAGCAATGTTGTGAGAAATTTTAGAAAATAATTGTGGATGGAGGCTTTCTTTCGCAGCAGGTGTTTAACTGCAACAAAACTGGCCTTTTCTGGAAGAGAATGCCACGCAGAACATATATCACGAAGGAGGAGACCACTTTGTCTGGCCATAAGCCAACGAAAGACTGGCCTACATTGCTCTTTTGTGCCAATGCTTCGGGGGACTGCAAACCACTGCTCGTATACCATTCGGAGAACCCCAGAGTTTTTAAAAAATCAGGAAAAACCGCCTTGGAGTTTTGTGGTGTTCCAACCACGAAGCTTTGGTGACCAGGAGTCTTTTCTCCGACTGGGTGACCGAAGTGTTTGGCCCCACTGTCTGCTACTACCTTAGGGAGTTAGGCCGGGGTTCGAGCCCATCACCACCAAATACGGAGGATGCAGAAAGGTCAGGGAATAACCACTGCATATCCCGGAGCAATATGGCCTTAGTTGCTAATGCTCCTAAAAACCTAACAATAACCTTAGGGAGAAGGATCTTCCATTGTAGGTTCTTTTGGTCATGGACAGTGCTCCAGCCCACCCTCCTAATTTGATGGAAGAAATCCAAGATGAGTTCAGTTTTATCTAGGTTCACTTCTTGTTGCCTAATACGATACCTCTCCTCCAGCCTAAGGACCAGCAGGTGATCACAAATTTTAGAAAACTCTACACTAAGGCACTGTTCAGGAAATGTTTTGAGGTCACTTCTTCCAGTGATATGACTCTGAAGGACTTGGAAGGGTCACTTCAATTTAGTGGCTGCTGGTTTTCTAATTGTGGTTGCGTGGAAGGAGGTGTTAGGTGCTTGAATTCGGCTTGGAGGCCATTGTTGCCTGATGCTGTGGCTCCAAGGGACTTCAAAAGGCTTTCAACAGTTGGAGGAAGAGCCTGTTATGCAGGAAATTGTGTCTGGGCAGTTCCATGGGCCTGGAAATCAATGTGGAGGAATTGGTGGAGGACCACAGGAAGAAGCTATCATTTGAGGAGCTAGTAGAGCTTCACCAATGAAGAGGCAGAGGCACTGAAGAAGAGGAAAGCTTTCGGGACAAGGAAAACAGTCAGAGCATTCCAGCTGAGGACTTTAAAGAGATGTTCTCTTGCTGGAATAAACTGTCCAAACTTATAAAAGATTATCACCCGGATATTTCCACTATGGAAATGGGTTTTAATCATTTTAATGACACCTTGATGGCCCATTTTTGAAGTGTCCAAAAATCCAGGATAAAACAGTCAACCCTGGATTCATTCTTCAAAAACGTGGACAAATGCCCTCCAGCTGATGAACCTCCCACAGGACTGTCACCCAAGATGAGCAGGAACAATGACTCCTCTCCTTTCACCTCTGTGATTTTTTTTTATGATTTTTATTAGGGAAATTTTGTTTATATTTTCATTATGGAAAGATTGTTTATCCTTTTCATGTGCATTAGATTGTTTATGCTTTTTATTAGGGAAAGTTTGTTCATATTTTTCACTAAGGAAACATTATTTATGCTTTTCAAATTTTATGTACTGTGTATAAAAGTTAAATAAATTAATTTTATATTATTTTTACACATATTTTTTCTGTTTAAATTGTTGTATTGGATGGTAACTTTGCTCTAGACTGTGGTACTGGAACGGATTATCCCTAAATACATATATTTCAATGTATACTAGAACGAACAAGGTTCTAGAACCAATTATGTTCTTTTCTAGAATACCCCACTGTATTTATTTTGGGTATACGTTGTGTTTTGTGGTCACAAGCAATGGTATATCAGTCTGTCTAACAGGAGGCAAAATTAGGTAAGAAAATAAGATAGAAATAGGCACTTCTGCTCTTGAATAAACTAATAGCTCAGAGTGTGGAAAAAATTAATGGATGAAAGTGAACATTATACAAATATAAAGTTGGGTTATCCGGCAGCACATTTCCTCTCTGTTCTAGTAATGGCCCTGGACCTTGTAGATATATGTACCAGTAAAAAGATGCATGTATACAAAAATATAATAATCTTATACATAATATTTCTGTATTAATATATTCTAAAGCTAATCTTATCCTGTAGTATAATTTTATAATAATCTTACACTATATGTAACTGGCTGATATATGTGAAATGGAATCTCTTCAGGAAGCCATTCCATTTCAATATACACTGAGTGGACAGAAATCGTGGGATACCTACCTAGTAACAGGTAGGCCCACCTTTTGCCCGGATAAGGGCAGTCACTCGGTGAGGCATTGAGTCCACTAGTTCATGAAAGCGTTTCACAGGTATTTCCATTCATGCTTGCTGCATTGCTGTCCATTATTCTGTCATATTCCTGGATGGAGGATCCAAAGCTCAAAAGGACCTTTCCACAGCATCCCAAAGATGCTCCACAGGGTTCTTGTCTGGTGAAGGCGCCTCCGTAGCCAGGTGGGAAGGAGTAGCAGTGCATAGCACACGCTTCTTGATTAGACCGGGGTTCGAGCCCGTCACCACCAAATACGGAGGATGCGGAAAGGGGAATGACCACCGCATATCCCGGAGCAATATGGTCTTAGTTGCTAATGCTCCTAAAAATCAAATAACAATAACAATTGTCTAGTGAACAGGGAGGCCATTTCATGGTGGTAAAATCTGCGTAATTCTCTTTGAACCATGTTCTAGACACCACAGCTCTCTGAGGAGGCGCATAGTCCTGCTGGACGAGTCCATTGCCAAATTCAATGGAAACGTTTAAGCAGTTACTCTTGATATTTCAAAGGCTTTTGATAGTGTTTGGCATAAAGGTCTCCTAAATAAGCTTCCATCTTCTGGTTTACCAACTTTTTTTCTAATTGGGGGTATCCAGTTTTCTCTTTGACCACTCACTGTGGGTGATGGAAGACGGCATAACTTTCATCTTATAACTTCTTCACTAATGCATGTGTTCACCAAGGTTCAGTTCTTTTTCCCACTCTTTTCCTCTTGTATATTAATGAACTTTTTTTTTTCATTGACTGGAAATCCTATCCGTAGTTTTGCTAATGTTAGCACATTGCATTCCGCCTTCCAGTTTGAAAAACCTTGCCCTGCATAAACAGCTTCAAATTCTCATATATCCACTACCAATTACTTAAATTTTGATCTTCAGGTAATTCTACAGTTTGGCAAAGATAACTTAGTAAATTTCAATCCTTCTAAAACTCAGTCCTTTGTTATATTTTGCTGTAAAGATTCTTCTGCTCCTATAGAGCAGATTTCTGGAAAAGATCAAATATCTCTATTTAAGATTGTCACAGACATTCTCTCAGATATGCCAGACAAGCTGTACTTGCTACCTGCAACGCTGATGGAACTGAAATTTAGGTCACACTCAAGTCAAGTGAACCCAATTTCGGCTAAGTCCGGACAGTCTGTGGCAGCCAAATCCTCTGCTTGCACCTGCACGATGGTGGGACTGTTAGTAATCCTGGGTATAACCTCCATGCACAAGCACACGGTGGGTAACCACCCAGGTCTGAACCACCACATGGAGGAATGCTGCCCCTCTGTGTTACTAGGCAGTACTAGGTGGTAGATGACTCATCAACAGGTGCAATACCACCACTTTGCTTATTGGAGGTTTGAAGTGGTGGAACCCATGTTTAGTCTCCAGAGCTAAGTTCCGGTCAACCCTTCCCCATCTCTTCCATCATGCAGCATGATTGATGACTTTTGAGGTTATGATGAACATCGGGGTGAGATCCAATCTTCCTTACATTTCGAGGGTACAGCTCTAAAACGGTGTTTGCAGTCCGGCTGCTAGTTAGTACACCGGACCGAACCTATTGGTAACTCTCTAGGAGGCTTCCTGATTACCTAGTGTATAATCTTGCTACCTCTACTCTGCCAGATAATGACTGGAGGGAGTCCGAGTAGTGTGTATGCAGGGGGCATTGTCAAGGCCACATTATGTCAAGGATCTGGGTATATTTTTACCATGTGTACGCCATATCCAAAAATTTTATTACTTCATACAGCATGTCCCACCCACTTTTTCTTGATATTGAATACACCATGAATTGTCAAACTAATAGAGTAAGCTTATCTATGAAAAGATCTAAGCCTCCCAAACACTTCCTAATTCATTTCACAAATATATGTGGTCTCAATTCTAATCTCAATGATGTCCATTTCCACTTGCAGTTTGCCAAACCCCATGTACTTTTTCTGACAGAATCTCAGTTATCAGTTGGTTCAACTACTGCTCATCTCAGTTGCCCAAATTATTTGCTGTACGATTCCTTTCACCTCAAAGGTGGCACTTGTGCATATGTCCATTCCAATATTCCTTGTCAGAGACTTGGTAAAATTCATCTGTTGTCTCTACTGTTCTCCCAACTCCACTAAACACTTGGAGCTCTGACTTCCTCTCTTTGCAACTTGACTTTCTCCAGTCCAACTTTCCTAACAGTGAGGTAATTTTCTTTGGTGATTTTAATGTTCACAACTCCAGCTGGCTTCCGTTTTCTAG
Organism: Mastigoproctus giganteus; assembly: GCF_048544385.1. Taxonomy (NCBI): domain Eukaryota; kingdom Metazoa; phylum Arthropoda; class Arachnida; order Uropygi; family Thelyphonidae; genus Mastigoproctus; species Mastigoproctus giganteus. The sequence continues at coordinate 84,367,037 of NC_143580.1, read as the reverse complement.
TCACACTGACCCAGCTGGTCGAGATGCTGAGGCTTCTGCAATTACTAACGACCTTGCACAGATTGTTCATTTACCTACAAGAATACTGGACAATCCTAACCATACGGTCAACACGCTTGATCTTTTTCTCACAAACAACCCTTCTAAGTACACGGTCAAAGTGAGATGTCCTTTAGACACCTCAGATCATAACTTGGTGATTGTCTCTTCTCCAATGGAGCCTTTATCTCATGGCTATTCACAACCTTGTATTGTTTGGCATTACAAGAATGCAAAATGGGATGACCTGCGAGATTTCTTTTCTTTTTTTCCTTGGTTGGATTACTGTTTCAAAACTTCTGATGTCAACGTTTGCTCAGATCGTGTCAGTGAAATTATTCTTGCAGAAATGGAATCCTTCATCCCACACTACACTTTAAAATCTCGTCCTTTATCTAAACCTTGGTTTTCCAATAAATGTGCTAAGGCTGTTCAAGAGAAGAACATTGCATATCGTAATTGGCTTGTTTCTAATTCTTCAGTTTCATTTTATGCCTACATCAAAGCTCACAACAATTGTAAAGCAGTTATTAATCAGTCCAAACTAGAGTTTGAACAGGCTAAGAGTAGAAAACTTCCTTCTTGCCCTAATGGTAGCTGAGCATTCTGGTCTCTTGCCAAAGCTATTGGCCGCAACCTTTTTCCCATCTCTGCTCCCACCTCTGTCCAAACCAGATGGTTCTGTTATCACTTAAGCCAAGATTAAAGCTGACCTGCTAGCATCCCATTTTTCTTCCAACTTTTGTATTAATGATCTTGGTAAAACACATCCCACCATTCCCAACACGCTCCATGCATTGCCTCCTGTGGTCTTCCATCAAAAGGATGTCAGAAGGATTTTGACGAATCTTGATGCTAAGAAAACTCCAGGTCCTGATGGTATTTCTCCACTTGTTCTCAAAATCTGTGCTCCTGAATTTACTCCTGTTCTTTGCCGCCTTTTTTTACTTTCTTATTCCAAAGGTGTTTTTCCTTCTGCTTGGAAATTTGCTGATATCCAGACAGTTCCTAAAAAGGGTTGACAAATCCCTCCCATCCAATTATCGTCCCAGTGCAATTACTTCTACTCTTTCTAAAGTAATGGAGAAATCAATTAACTGCCAACTCTTAAACTACCTAGAAACCTTCCATCTGATCAAAGATTGCCAGTATAGATTCCGTCAGTGTCGATCCACTGGTGATATTCTGGCTTATGTTACTCATTAATGGAAAAGTTCAGTGAAACACAAGCAGTTGCTCTTGACATCTGAAAGGCTTTTGATCGTGTATGGCATAAAGGTCTTCTACCCAAGCTTCTATCTTATGGTTTTCCAACTGTTTTTTATAATTGGTTATCCTGTGTTCTCTCTGATCGCTCACTGAGGGTAATGGTAGATGGCTTTGTCTTCTAACTTCTCCACTGATGCCGGTGTCCCCCATGGTTCAGTTCTTTCTCTCGCTCTTTTCCTCTTGTATATTAATGACCTTCTTCCATTGACTGGAAATCCTATCCATAGTTTTGCAAATGATAGCACATTGCATTCCACTTTCCATTTTGAGAAACCTTGTCCTGCTCAATCAGCTTAAACTTCTCGAAAATCTGCTACCAATTCCTTAAATGCCGATTTTCAGGTAATTCTCCAGTGGGGCAAAGACAACTTAGTTGATTTCAACCCTTCTAAAACTCAGTCTTGTCTTATATCTTGCGAAAAGGATTCTTCTGCTCCTATGCTTATCTTTAGTGATACTCCGATTTCTAGGCAAAATGATATATCTCTTTTGGGGATTACCCTGTCCTCTAATCTCTCTTGGCACAAGCACATTACAAATATTGCTTCTTCTGAATCTAAAAAAACTTGGTTTTCTCTTTTGCTCTCAGCGTTACTTTTCTTCCAAACAGCTGTTCACTCTTTACAAATCGCAAATCTATCCTACCATGGGATATTGTTCCCACAACTGTGGTGGTGCCCCCAAAACTTCTCTCAGGCTTCTTGATTCCATTCAGAAGAGGGCAGTTAGGTTAATTAATGACTCATCTCTAACAAAGTCTCCATTCGCTGTCTCATAGACGTACTGTTTCTGCTGCATGCCTCGTCTACAGATGCTTCCATGGGCACTGTTCTTCTGAATTGGGTTCTATAATTCCCGCTCTCTCTTTCAAAACGGTCCGCACACGTGCCGCCACCAGCCAACATCCATTTACTGTCCAACTTCAAACTCACAGAACCAACTTTTCATCTTGCTCGTTTATTTATTCAACTGCCGTTTTCTGGAACAATCTTTCTTCGTACGTATTTCCTGAAAATTAGTCTACAGATATTCAAGTCCAATGTCAACAAATATGTTCTTTCATCTTCTCAACCTCCAACCCAAGCACGGTAGTAAGTACTATAGAGGTTCTAATACCTCTCGTGTTTGGTGTTTACAGAAAAAAAAACAAAAACCGGGATTATCCTGACTTCTAATTTCTCTTGTCATGAACACATCACAAATACTGCTTCCTATGCAACCAAAAAAAAAATGGATTCTCTTTTGCTCTTGTTACTTGTCTTCTAAACTCTGTAGAAATCCATCCTAGCATGGCATATCGTTCCCACATCTGGAGCATTGCACCCATAACCTCTCTCAAGCTTCAAGAATTCATTGCTGTTCTTGACTCCAAAGAAGAGTGCACATAGGTAACATATGACATATCTTTTACAAAGTCTCTCCACTTCTGTCTCACATGTGTTCTGTTTCTGCTGCATATCTTTTTATAGATATTTCCGTCTCCCCCCACCCCACCTCAATCTCTCATCCAAATCAGTCCAAATGCGTGCTGCAACTAGTCAGCATTCTTTTTCTGTCCATCTTCGAACTTAGTGAAACAACATTTCTTCTTCTGCATTTATTCCTTTCATTTTCTGGAACAACCTTCATAATTTTCTGAAAATTAATTTACAGAAATTCAAGTCTAATGTCAACTGGTAGGTATCTTCTTTCATCTTCTCACCCTTTAACCCATGCATGGTATTAAGTACTATTGATTCTAATACCTGTTGTGTTTGGGTTTTCATAAAAAAAAAAGTGTGTGTGTAGTTATTATAGTAAAAGTTAATATGTACTATATAGATGCTGAATATGTGTATATAAACATTACAGTATACAGCAGCCCATAAGGCCAAAATAACTTATCAAGACTAAATTAGCCTATGTAGGTCTACAAGGCCATACCCTGGAAATAAACATATATAAATATATAATACAATAATGATTATGTAGCTAATTATTGATATATTGATACATTGAAAGGGAATTTTTCAAAGGCTAACCCTTTCAATATATCCCACCAATAATTAACAGAGTTATCTGTTTCTGATTGCTATCTGCCTGTTTAACTAAGTCCAATTCTTAAACTTAAACATAAGGCTTATTTGGTTATAATTTAGCAGCAAACAGGCAAGATAACTTTTAGGTCGACAGATATATTTGAAATGAATATATAGAAAATAAAGGCCAACTATAATATTCCATTTCTGTTGTAGTTTTATTTGTTTTATATTTATGCAAAAGAAAGCTACTGCTGACATAAGGAGAAAGGAAGTAGAGATAAGTATAGTAATAGTACCTTTATTTCCCTCTAATAGGTCTTGAGGTATGAAAAATTATGGTTAGATACTATCTAACCCTAATTTTTAAGGGTTAGATAGTATCTAACCCTAATTTTTCAGATACTATCTACAACACATCTATATACATTTACAAATCTACTACTACTGTACGATGTGCAGTAAGCGCCGGTCATTGTGATCACATTTGTGAATTGAATTTTAATTCTATTAAACAGTGTTCTAATCAGTGAAAATAGGAGGAATATTATCCACAGGCTATCAAAGTAAAGATATATTAAGCACAAATTTACCCTTTATTACCTTACCAGTTAAAAAAATTAAACGATACGTGAAAATTGGAAGAATATATGTGATAATTGGAATAATTAATACATACTATAATATGTACATACTAATTAGTTGACATTTATGGGTGGGAGTTAAAATTTAAAACAGTAGAACGATAAGAAATCAGTAACAAAGAACATGGCACACAAATTGCAAGTAACACGATAAGCTCAAGTGAGAACGGAGTAACGAGTTACGAAGCTTTAAAAATAGGAATGAAGAGAAGATTCTGAAGATTAATTTTTTTATATGATTGAAGATTCCATGGAAGTTTAAACACATTTCATCTTAATAACCCACAGAATCCCAGCTGTAGGTATTATCACAACTTCAATAAGATCAAGTTTACTATCCATTTATGATAGATTGCACTAACAGAAAAGCCCAATAAACAGGTGACTGCTAATTGTTTTATGGTTGTGACCTCCAGAAATCCAACCGAATCATGTGGTACGGTCAGAGACAATCATAGGGTAATCTCCAGTGCTGCGGTCTCCTTCCCCGATTAAACAGCATGTTGTCCCAATAAGCGAAGTGAACCCTGGCTATTTTCTCATTTGGGTTCTGTTTTTTAAGATTTGCCCCAAATAAACGACTGGCCCAAATAACCGGAATGCACTGTACTTGGATTTCATGCAAACTTTTGATACTGTTGCACATGGAAGATTACTGTACAAATTGGAGAGGTATGGCATTAAGGGTAAGTTGCTACAATGGATAAAGGGATGGTTGAGTGTGAGACAACAGAGTGGTAATCAGTGGACACTGCTCTTCGTGGACAAATGTTGTTAGTGGAGTTCCCCAGTGTTTGGTGTTGGGTTCATCGTTGTTTTGTATATTTATCAATGATATTGATGAAGGTATATACAGTGGAATCTCGTTAATACAAAGTTCACGGGACCTAAATTTTCACGTTTTGTAATAACGAGGCCCCCCCAAAAGTGTCAGAATTTTACCTTTTTTTTTGGTACATACTGTATATCTAAGAATAATAATATCACAAATTAATTTATAAAATAAACTAAAATAAAAACAAAAGCCTTGTTTAATAATACAGTAATAGGAATAACATATTTTTTAAAGATTTTATTTTATTTGCAAGATAAACTAAGAGGAAAGCAGTATTAACGGAAATGAAAATATTGTACGGTATATATTTTGATATATACAATATTTTAGGGCACCTCTGTAGCCAGGCGGGAAGGAGCAGCAGTGCGTAGCACACGCTTCTTGATTAGACCAGGGTTCGAGCCCGTCACCACCAAATACGGAAGATGCGGAAAGGTCAGGGAATGACTACCGCATATCCCGGAGCAATATGGCCGTAGTTGCTAATGCTCCTAAAAACCAAATAACAAACATAGAATATTTTAGTATCACAGTAAAAAGAATTACAATCTTAATATAAAAGGAGACATACAAACCATTAACTTTTTAATAAATTAATCTAATTTAAAGAAAGAATCCAATGTTGTTTGCAGGGTTTTTTTCGTATATGCAGTTTAAGTACAGCACAGACGTTATCAAATGCAATAGCTGTTTATTTATCAATGTTACTGCAAGCCAACACATTCTCTAGTATGTTCAATGCATATTGGGCATCTTTTTTAGATTGCAGTGTGTGCACTTTGCTGTAGCTGGTAACAAAAACACCATTTTGTTTGGTACCTAGCAGCTCTTCTGGCGTTGCTGTTGCCAGTGGTAGCAACTTCATCATCCACCTTCACAAACTCTTCAAATTCGTCAACAAAATCCATATGCTCCTTCAAATTCCTTCATTCCTCACTGTTGCTATCACATTCGTCTGCTGGACCATGTTTTTCGATGATGTTCTCTCCAAAGCCACTCTTTCTGAAGCAGTTGATTATTACACTTGATGTTATACTTTTCCAAGCAATAACAAGATTACGTATAGTATCCAAGACATTCCAATTTTGCTGCAAATTGTTCCCTTTTATGTTGCGGATCAGGTACCTTATCAGGTGGGCTCTATATGCTCTCCCTTGAATATTGCCTTGATCCAGTGGTTGCATTAAACTGGTGATATTGGAGGATAAAAACAACAGCCGTATATTTGTCGACTTAAGTGTCTTGGCAGAATGTGCTGTACCACAGTCTAGAATCATCAGAATGTTCCTTTTTTCTGAAGCCATTCTTCTGTCCAATTTTGATAACCAAGACTGAAAAATTTTGACTGTAAGCCAAGCACTTCTATTGGCTTCATAATCACAGGGAAGTTGGTTAACTGCTTTAAAACATCTTGGCTTGGAAAACTTACCAATCACAAGTGGGTATAGTTTTGTACTGCCATCTGAATTGCAGCATAACAGAACAGTGAGTCTTTGTTTACTTAATTTTCCACCATGACAAGACTCTCTTCAAACAGTAAATGTTTTGTTTGGCAGCAAATTATAAAATAAACCTCCCTTGTCAAGATTAAAAATATCCTTTGCCTCATATTTTTCAAGGATTGACCATACAGAACACAACCAGTCTGTAGCCTTTTCTTTGTCGACTAATCCAGACTCACTGCAAACATTTCGCGAAACCAAGTTATTCCTGTTTTTAAATCTTTGGAGCCAGCCACTGCTGCATATGAAGTTGCTAATCCCATGTTGCTGAGTAGATAATTTGCCTTTTCTTGCAAAATGGGACCTGATATTGGCAAACTAGATGCACTCATTTGTTGGTACCACTCAGTTTTTTGTCAAGCTCCTCGTGTTTTGCATCACAAATTTGTTTCCTGTTTTTCATCGCTGTTGCAGTGTCAAGCACTTCAAGTCTTTTTCGGTTTTTCAGTATTGTAGGTAAAGGGATGTTGTATTTCTTTGCAATGTCCGTTTTGCTTCTTTCTATCCTATCAGCCTCTTGTATAATTTTTAGTTTAATTTCCAGGCTTAATTCTGTCTGTCTATGTTTTGTCGCTATAACACACTTGATAATATTTAATATAAACAAATTTTAAATTAATTTAAAGATGCAAGTTCCGAAAAAGATATCAGCTCAGATAAAATGGCACAAAAAATAGATTGCTGCATACGATAGCAAAAGACTCTTTGAACTGGGGTAACAATTGCAATTGACCTTATTCCCATGGAGAGAGAGGGAGTGCATGTAAACAACTTAGAAAAACTTTTTATTCTTTTGTTAATTTAACAACTCATCGTTCAGAAAGATGTTTTTCAGAGTTCACTTGATGTTGTAGCTACCATAAACTGCTTTTGTTTACGCAAAACTAATTTCTAACAAATCAGTGCCATCCTTTGGGAAGTTGGGAGCCAGGTGGGCTGGGGCCAATAATTGGACTGCTTTGCCAAGATTTGTATTAAACATACAAAATGACAATATTTATTTCTCATGGGGTGAAAAAGAACTTAATAATACATATTAACCGAATTTTGTAATAAAATATATTTACGTAGAAAAGCCTATCCTTTTGCCGGGGAATGGTATGTGCTTCATGTAAACGAGTACTTTGAATAAACCAAGTTTGTATTAATGAGATTTTACTGTATCAGGTTTAATGTCCAAGTTTTCAGATGATACAAAGGTTGGCAGGGTTGTTAATAACAGTAAAGACAGTATGCTACTCCAACTGGATCTAGATAAGTTGGGAAAATGGGCTGAGAAGTGTCAACTGAACTTTAACATTGACAAATGCAAAGTACTGCATATGAGTAGCAATAACCAAAGAGAAACATACCAACTCTGTGGTACTACATACAGGGAATTGGAAAGTGAAAAAGACCTGGGAGTAATTGTGCAGTCAAATATGAAGTTCACTGAGCAGTGCAGATGGGCTGCCAGGGCAGGTCATGGAGTCTTGTTAATGATATATAGGAATTTTGTTAGCAGGGACAGGGAGGTGATTATCCCGTTATACAAGGCAATGGTCAGGCCACACCTAGAGTACTGTGCACAGGTCTGGAGGCCTCATTTTAGGAAGGAGGATGTAGAGTTGCTAGAACGAGTACAAAGATGGGCAACAAGATTGGTATTGGGAACAAAGGGGCGCTCTTACCAAGAAAGGCTTAAGTTCTGCAAATTGCAGTGCCTGGAGAGTAGGCACCTGCGAGGTGATCTGATTGAGGTGTATAAGGCCTTGAATGGATTGAGCAAGCTGAATGCTGATGGGATTCTTCGTCTTGCTCAGACTAAGAACCTGAGGGGGCACAGTTTCAAACTGAGAAAAGATAGTTGTGGAATAGATGTGCAGAAATTTGCATTTAGCCAGTGGATAGTTGATTGGTGGAACAGGCTTCCATCTTTTGTTGTGGAAGCTAATAGCCTAAATAAATTTAAGGCTGAGCTGGACAGGCATTTGGAACGAATGGAGGGGTGAAATGAGAGCGTGTTTTTTTTTGGCTGATGCTGCATAAGCTTGCTTTCTTGCATCGTATGCCTCTACTAATGCTAATAACACTAACTTATATCGCAATGCAGTTATAAAATATAACACTAACTTATTTTTTAACACTAATATAAGTTAGTGTTATAAAAATGCAGCATTTTGCATGTCAATGAAAAATTACAATCTCAGCCCATCTGTCTAACTTTTCTAGATCCTTTGTCAATAGAATACCATCATTCGTCATTAACAGCCCTGCCAACTTTTTTGTATTATGTGCAAAGTTGAACATTAAGCCTGCAGTGACTTCATGAATATCATTGATAAATATAGATAAGAATAAAGGGCCCAACACCAAACCCTGGAAGACTCCACTAATAAGATTAGTCCACAAAGAGTATTGTTCATTGATTACCACACTCTGTGCCGACCGGGCTAGCCAGGTGGGTAAAAGTGCCTGCCTGGCAATCCCAAGGTCTCAGGTTCGAATCCCGCCTCGGGCTTGGATCAAAGTACTGCAAAAACCTTGGGAGGTGCATTATGGCCACAGAAGCCGATGCACCAACAACTACCAAAAAAAAAATAAAAATAAAAAACCACACTCTGTCCTCTCCCACTCAGCCATCCCTTTATCATTAACAGCCACTTGCCCATAATGCCATACTGCCCCAATTTATACAGTAGTCTTTTATGTGCAACAGTATCAAAAGCTTTTCTGAAATGAAAGATTTTTTAATATCAAAATTATTTTTTTGCATCCAGTTCTTTTGTGATCACATTGTAGCATCCAAGCAAATTTGTCAGCTGAATTTTCCCCTTAACAAACCCATGCTGTGTCTGAAGTGTAATTGTAACCTTGTATAGTTGATTATGCATTACTTCTTTTACCAGTGACTCCATTATTTTCTCTAGAACAGACGTTAAACTAACTGGCTTGTAATTATTTGTCACCCTTTATTATTTGTCACCCACTTTGCAAATTTGGGTTATTATCACACATCTGTGGTCTTTGGAGACCTCCCTTGAATCCAGGCATGATTTCATAATTAATGCAAAAGGTTTGCTTCCTTAGATGCATCCCTTAATATAATTGGATAGAACCCATCCAGCACAAGCACCTTTTGTATGTTTAACTTCAGCAATTTTTATTCCAATTTTCTCATTTATTACAAAATTCTTTAGCTCCCTGGTAGAGTTTGATAAAATTTGATAAGAGTAGAGTTTTAGTTTGATAAAATTCTGGCATCTCCTACGCTAAATTCCTCACGTGTGAATGTAGATGCAATCATCTGGTTAGCAACCAGAGCAGAATCATTAATCCTCAAACCGGAGCAGTTGAACTATCGATATGAAGTGGACCTGTGTGATTCATCTCCTTCCTTCTAGTTTTTACATAAGAAAGGAAGTCTTTGCTATTTTTCTTTGCATCTTTTACCAAAGGTTTCTCATCATCTTCCTTAGCTTGGCTATCTCCTTTATGACTGGATTCATGCTAATTTATATCTACTATTGGCTTCTCTATTACCTGATAATTTGTGTTCATCCCATGTATATTTCTTCTTGGCAGCAAGTCTCATTAGTTCATATGACTTCCATTTAGGTCTAAGCTTTGAACAGTATTTTTTATTTGATATGAAAAGCCTAGTAGCTTCTATGATTATTTACTTGAATGCTTCCTTTTTGGTGACTAACTTCCTGTTTCCAGGTGGAAAGTCTTCTTATCATCCACCTGCTTTATCTTCACCTGTTCCTCTTCTCATCTGTCTGCCCCACTCCCTTTTTCACTTTCCAGAATTTTTTCCTCCCGTGTGTTTTCACCCAGCAAACTGAGGCAATGCCCAGTGTTCGCCGCTGCCAGAGACCTTTCTCTTCTCTACTACACTCGGCCTATCTCTCTGGGGCAGAGGACGGGCAATGTAGGGTGCCACTAGGGCACTGCCATGAAATGACCAGAGCTACAACATATCAACACACCACAACACTGAATCTAATACCCTCTCTGGCCTTTACAGAGTTTGTATGGACCATGCTGTGACACAGAGAATACAAACGTAGAGTTGGAGGTGATCCCCAGTGCTGTTAGACAATCAACACTATGTTCTTTCTATACACATTGTACTCTCCACATTGAAATTCTGCATCCCTTATGTCTATGTGACACTGTATCTCTGATATTCCAACAATGTCTACTTTTGATGACTTGACCAACTTCAAATTCATCAAATTTATTTACTATCCACCTAACATTGGTGTATGTGCAAGTATACATGCACATTAACATTAGTAGTATGGCATATGATCAAGAAAGAAAGCTTATATAGCCTCAGCCAAAAAAAAAAAAAAAAAAACACACCCTTCTTATTTCACTCATCTATTCACTCCAAATGTTTGTCTAGTTCTGCCTTGAACTTGTTTAAGTTGCTGACCTCCACTACAACAGATGGAAGTTTGTTCCAATTATCAACCACCTGCTGGCTAAAGGCGAATTTCTGTGCATCCACTCTACAATTGTCTTTCCTCAATTTGAATTTATGCCCCCTCAGGTGAGTAATCGGAGCAAGAGGATGTGTTCTTACTCTTAGTTACTCTGACATTGCCTCTGTATTTACCTGTTTTAAGATGTCTTACATCAGGCCTAGAAATCCCCAGCATCTTGCTTTCCAGTCTGCTGCATGTTCCAATAGAAACAGTGCAGGAATCACTTTCAGCTCTGCTTGCTCCTATTGTTAATTTTTTTGCCCATGCAAGCTAGCAGTTTTCTGTCCCACCTATTGATGCCTCAATAGCATCATATTCTTGTATCATTTCTGTTTAAGTGCATTCTATCCCTGTAGAACAGTTTTCCTATTAACAAGCATGAATCATGCTGAGAAATGTACTCCTATCATGCCTTGAATTACAGACACTTAAATTCAGCCTAAATCGTGACTTTTCCTCAATGTTATCCTGTACTTGTTAAAGAAGTCAGCAGAGCTCCCTACCCTTAATGTCATTAGTGCCAACATGTACAACAATATCACCTTTTGTGCCCTTAAAATATGATATCTGCCCTACAATATCTTCAAATTCCGTCTCTGGCAGACATACCCTGGTCTTATTCCATCTCTCATTTTTTCACTATGTATTTCTTGTTTTTTTTTATGGAAACCCCAAACATGAAAGGTATCAAAATCTATAGTACTTAGTACCGTGCATGGGTTGAAAGTGAAGTATGGGGGGGGGGGGGAGACGCTCACAAACAATAGCTAACTTCAGGACCAGTGGATTCTGGCCTTGTGGTTGTCACTGTACTGCCTGATGCTCAAGTGTGAGCTCTAGCATTGAGTTGGGCTGCCGAGAGCTTGATGGGCCCTTTTAATACTTTCGAGGGCATTCACCCTACTCTCCAAGCTCTCATAAAAGCCCATTAACACCAAGTTTCCGCTTCATTTCTTAATACTCTCTGCACCGAGCACACACACAAAGATATCCTCCTTGGCTATATCATGTCTTTTTTCAGAAAGGTCCACAAACATTGCAACAGGACATTTCTTCGGGCCATGATTCGTAGGAGAACCACCCCTTCGGTTCCACCCCAAGCCACAACAGTACTCCTGCTCTAGTTTGGGGCATGATTTCTGTTTTTAGGTTAGGTTTGTTTAGGTTAAGTTCAGTATAATTGAAAGTACTACACTGAAGTAGAATATTTAAATGCAATAATAACACTACTCTTACTCACTAGCTCTGCAGCAATAATACATACTAGCCCATCAAGTTTGTTATATGTACTATGCTATACCGTTACCTTTGTAAAGTTATAAGTTTACCTTAATAGATAATAAAATTATCTAACTAACAACAATCTATGTGATTCAAACTATTGGGACACCTATTTACCACAATTAAAACACTAGATTTCTTCTACCCTGTATTCATGCCAAATCAAAGGTACTATGTATGTATGTTAAGATGTAACTTACAAAATCTCTAGCTAAATTTAAGAATAAAGTAACAAACATGACTAAGGCTATTACACATTTATTGAAGACAATTTAGGCGCCTCCGTAGCAAGCTTATGCAAAGGTGGGAAGGAGCAGCAGTTCGTAGCACACGCTTCTTGATTAGACCGGGGTTCAAGCCCGTCACCGCCAAATACGGAGGATGCGGAAAGGTCAGGTAATGACCACCGCATATCCCGGAGCAATATGGCCTTAGTTGCTAATGCTCTTAAAAAAAAAAAATAAGACAATTTAATATGTTAATTAAATCAAAAAGCCCATTAATCATGCCAAATCAAAGGTACTATGTATGTTAAGATGTAACCTACAAAATCTCTAGCTAAATTTAAGAATAAGGTAACAAACGTGACTAAGGCTATTACACATTTATTGAAAACAATTTAATATGTTAATTAAATCAAAAAGATGACAAAATTTTCCAAAAAAAACTTGCCATTCCCAGAAGCTCGGAATATTTAAATTTTGTAGTTCACAGTCTCGAATCTTGTTAGTCAGAAAGAACCCAGTGACCATAATGAATATAAGTAATAGATAGAAGAAATATTATTATTAGGGGCATATGACGGAAGGATGCAAGCTTATAAAGCATTAGCCAAAAAACCCTCCCACATCACTTGTACACTCCTTCCAATAACACTGAACAACAAATTTTGGGTTATATCTTGTTACGGGCACAAAAGTAAGTTTACTTTATAGATTTTGGGATTCTTAATATGAAAATATTGCTTAAAATGGCTCTTGTTTTATAAAAAATAGTAGTTCTTTATATTTATACAAGGTATTTTTTAATTTATATGGCAGTAAGATGTAGCTATGAACATACCTGTATCAAACATGGGTCCTTTTTGTCTTTCACTTGTATTCAGCTTCAGGAGTATCCATTTTCACCATCTAACAATAATTGGCTACCATGGTGGCACTCCATTTGCTTTTGTATCTTTGTTCCATTGCTGTGATGTCTTGATGGAAATGCTCACCATGTTTGTCACTGACAGCACCACAGTATGGCGGGAAGAAATCCAGGTGTGAGTGCAAGAAATGCATCTTCAACGACATGTTGCACCCCAGTTTTTTGTAAGAAGTAATGAGATCTTCCACAAGCTGCCTGTAGTTACAGCTCTAGCATTTCCTAGAAAACCAGTCGAAACATTTCGAAAGTATCCATGCTGATTTCTCGATATCGCTAAGAACACATTCGAATTGTTCATTTTTGAAAAGTTGCCTTATTTGTAGACCAATGAAGACACCTGCCGTAATCTTCTCTGTACTAAGCCTTGGGAATTTCTCTTAAAAGTATGTGAATGCAGTACTGTGCACTTCCAAAGCCTTCACGAAATTTTTAATGAGCTCCAGTTTGATGTGGAGTAGTGGAAGCAAAACTTTATTTGGATCTACCAGAGGTTCAAATGCTACCTTCTTCATTCCAGGTGTTAATGATTTTTGTTGAGGCAAACTCCTCTTCTTGTAGTGCATATCCTTGGCACAACCATCCCACTCACAGAGAAAGCAATAATATTTAATGTAACCCTTTTGTAGTCCTAATAAAATGGCTTTAAATCGCCACATATCTGCCACTTGTACTTTTGATAGTGTACACCTAAGAGGGTGCTCTCCGTGTTAGCCCGTATTTCTTTTTTATGGACATCATACTCAAGAGGTATTGAAGGCAGCTTATTTCATTCTAATGTCAGCCTTAAGGCTAATTTTAGAAGCATCTATAAATAGTTGCCATGCTTCAGGAACGTGCCTAATGTTCATAATCTGAACTTTGAATATCAGTTAATTTTAATTTGCATGTTAGATTTGCTTTGATCCACTGCAACTAAGAAAGGATTAGAAAACACTGACATATTGCTTCTTAACCTCACAGTGATCATGCACCAGTTTGTTGTAATGGGGAGGCTTGTGCTGCATCTGATAGGTGGGCAACTTTTTTTTTCCATTTAGTACCAGTCAGTTTCATCAGACAGTTTCAACACCAGTCTTCTTCCATTTATAAATCAAATCAACAATCATCAACCTGAGAATTATCAGTGTTGTTGATCCACTGCAACTAAGAAAGAATTAGAAAACACTGACATATTGCTTCTTAACCTTGCGGTGGTCATGCACCAGTTTGTTGTAATGGGGAGGATTGTGCTGTAACTGACAGGTGGCCAACTTTTTTTTTTTTTAGCTCCAGTCAGTTCAGCAGCAGGCTACTTCCATTTGTAGATCATATCAACAATAATCAACCTGGTGATCATCAGTGCTGTTGAAATGTCACATTCAGACCAATTGCTTATGCATCACCCTATTATCATTCTGCACTGGACATTTCTTTACTCCACCAATTGCGGCATCTTACATTCACAATTGTACTACTGTCTCGTCGAAGGCCTGTAAAGTGTCCAACACATGGTGCTTGGGTTGGATGGGGCCAACTATCAGTGGAGGGGTGTCTGGATATTCATGGTAGGAATGTTTTTATACACTGCCTTACCATTAATCTAAGGATGCTCTTATTATGATGGCTAACTACCTCTTTTGTGGCTTCTTGTAATATAATTGAATAGATTACTTTCGCCCCATCACTTTTAGCTGTGGCAGTTTCTTTTCCACCTACCTTTTTGTTATTTTAATATCATTTAACTTCCAATCAGCATTAGATGGACTTTTGTTAACACCATCCCTAAAAACTGATGTGTGAATATGGTTGCAAGATTATATTGACTGTATTATATTGTAGAGCTAGCTGGTACTGTTCTGATTTTCAGATGATAATCATTTGCTATAAAGCATATTTTTCTTGTTCCAATAATCTCTCTCTCTCTCCCTCTCTCTCTCTCCCTCTCTCTCTCTCTCTCCCCCCCCTCCCCCCTCTCTCTCTCTCACACACTATATCTATGTATAGAAATTTTCTTCTTTTTTAGGTTTAATATATCCAGTGTTGAAAGGTATATTAAGAAAAGGCTATAAACTTCCAACACCTATCCAAAGAAAGGTATAAAAATTGTTTGCCTGTGATTTTATAGATTAAAAGAAATATTTTCAGTGGTTAAACATAGAATCATTGGTTAAATTTATTACTATATTCACCACTTACAGGTTGGTGAATATGATAGTTACTTTTTCTTTTTTTCATTTTCTGTAATTTTTAATAAGAAAATTGACTTAAAAAAAAAAAAAAAAAAATATATATATATATATATACATACACATACACACACACACGAGGGCTGTTCCGAAAATACACGGACTGAGATCATTGCTCTGAGTCACTTAGGAGGAGGTTGGTATGGGTCTCCTTTTCGAAATAGTGTCCTTCACATTCTATACATACATCTTTCACAGCGGTTCACTAGCTTCTGAAACATGTGCTGCAGCCCCTTTTCTAAAAGGCATTGCAGGATAGCGAATGTGGCAGATTTAACTTCTTCATTTGTGTTAAATTTTTTTCCTCTGAACTCTTTTTTTGAGGCTTGGGAAAACCCAGAAATCGCATGGTGCGATGTCTGAGCTGTATGGAGGGTGGTCTAGTGGGTGACCACCAATTTTTGCTAAAGTCTGCATTGCTGATTGTGTGACATGTGGCCTAGCATTATCTTGAAGATAGAGCTTGGTATCTGGAAATTACCCTGATGATGTTACCAACAGCAAATTATAAATGGGAAGCATTCACGGAAGTAATTTTAGAAGATACTAGGCTTTTTGTTCCAACTAAGAAATACTGCTCTAGGTTCAGGCCCAAATGGATGTCAGATGAACTGAGACTCGTGGCAGAGAAGAAAAATGCATGGGATGCACATAAATTGTCAGGCGACACAGAAGCCAGTCTGTAATCAAGTCACAAAGGGGGTTAGGCAAGTGAAGGCAGATTATGAAACATCTTTGGCAAAGGATGCAAAGAAAACCAGCAAAGACTTTTTTACTTATATAAACTCTAAAAGGAAGG
Organism: Mastigoproctus giganteus; assembly: GCF_048544385.1. Lineage (NCBI taxonomy): Eukaryota > Metazoa > Arthropoda > Arachnida > Uropygi > Thelyphonidae > Mastigoproctus > Mastigoproctus giganteus. Next base: position 84,350,801 of record NC_143580.1, on the reverse strand, counting down.
GGATGAATCAGATTGGTCCACTTGATATCACTGGTTTGACTGTAGATGATCATTCTCAGATAGCTGCCAAACTAAATGAGTATTTTGCATCTACATTCACACATGGGGAGTTATTCAAGGAGGGGAATGCCAGATGTTTATCAAACTCTGACAAGGAGCTAAGTGATTTTGTAATAACTGAGAGCAAAGTGGAGGAGAAATTGTTGAAGTTAAACATAAGGAAGGCACCTGAGGTGGATGGGATCTAGCCAGTTATATTAAAGGAAGCAGCAAAGGAAGTAAGCAAACACTTAGCCATAATTATGAAAGCTTCCTTGCTCTCGGCGGAAGTCCCCACGGACTGGATATGTGCAAATCTATCTCCAATTCACAAAGGGGGATCAAAGGGTGAGACAAGTAATTTACGGACCTGTTAGTTTGACTTCTGTTCCAGGGAAAATAATGGAGTCACTGGTTAAAGAAGCATTGCAGGATCATCTAGACAAGGCAGCAGTAATAATTCAGACACAGCATGGGTTTGTCAAGGGGAAGTCTTGACAATAGAGTGACCAGTTTGATTGGATACTATGATGTGGTCACAAAGGAACTGGATGCAAAAAATAATTTTGATATCATATATGTGGATTTCAGGAAAGCTTTTGATACTGTTGCACATGGAAGACTACTGTACAAATTGGAGCAGTATAGCATTAAGGGCAAGTTGCGACAATGGTTGAATGAGAGAAGACAGAGTGATGATCAGTCGGTACTGCTCTATGTGGACTAATGTTATTAGTGGTGTCCCTCAGGGTTCGGTATTGGGCCCATTGTCGTTTTGTATATTTATCAATGATATTGATGAAGGTATATCAAGTTTAATGTCAAAATTTGCAGATGATACAAAGTTTGGTAGGGTTGTTAATAACAGTAATGATAGTATGCTACTGCAACAGGATCTGGAAAAGTTGGGTAGATGGGCTGAGAAGTGGCAACTGAAGTTTAACATTGACAAATGCAAAGTACTGCATATGGGTAGCAGTAACTCCAGAGAAATGTACCAACTATGTGGTGTCACACTCAGGGTAGTGGAGAATGAGAGAGACCTGGAGGTAATTGTGCAGTCAAGGTATGAAGTTTTCTGAGCAGTGCAGACAGGCTGCCAGAGTAGTTCATAGGGTTTTGTCAATGATATACAGGAATTTTGTGAGCAGGGATAAGGAGGTGATGATCCCTTTGTATGAGGCAATGATCAGGCCATACCTTGAGTACTGCGTACAGGTCTACATTTTAGGAAGGATGTAGAGTTGCTAGAATGAGTACAGAGAAGGGCAGTAAGACTGGTGAATAGAACAAAAGGGTGCCCTTATGAAGAAAGGCTGAAGTTCTGCAAATTGCAGCTTTTGGAAACCAGGCACCTGTGAGGCAATCTGATTGGGTTGTATAAGGCCTTGAATGGATTGAGCCGGCTCAATGCTGACGGGATTCTTCCTCAGATTACAAACCTGAGGCGGCATAGATTCAAACTGAGGAAAGACAGTTGTAGAATAGATGTGCAGAAGTTTGCCTTTAGCTAGCAGGTAGTTGATTGCTGGAACAAACTTCCATCTGTTGTTATGGAAGTTGATAGCTTAAATAAATTCAAGGCAGAACTAGACAAACATTTGGAAAGAATGGCTCAGTGAAATGGGAATTTTTTTTATTTTATTTTATTTTTTTGGCTGATGCTGTATAAGCTTGCTTTCTTGCATCATGTGCCTCGGCTGATGCTAATAAGACATTCTGATTTGTTAATCCACTCTGTCTGTCTGTATAGTTGTATATATTATAGTCATCAAAGTCATTTGGCCTGTAATTTCTCATTTTTGTTTTTTTCAATACTTGTTACACCATGTTGATTCTACCTTACTCTGATTAAAAAGAAAAAAAGGGGTTCAAATTCTACATCTATATCAGAATGCCACTGTTTCTGATATACTTATAATTCCAGTGTTTGATGACTTATCTGCTACTTAAAAATCGTCAAATTTATTTACCATGCTATTAGCAATTTGTGTTCAGGAAAATCACAGGAAGCAATTGCAATGAATTTCCTATGTTGGAGACATGCCTTTCTTCAATGGTGAAAAATATTTTATTTATTTTTTATTGTTTCAGAATAATTCGAACATAGGAAAAGTATGCATGAGCCTTACAGTGAAGAAGATTAAAATTGTAAAGTGGCATGCAAAATTGAAATGCTGAAGAAGTTGTGAGCTAACCATAAAGCAAATTGTGAAGAAGTTTGAAGTGGATACAGTGCAAAATCTACCAAAACCTGCTAGACCTTGATCAATTTAAACATCTATTGATTCGGAATTTGTAAGAGTATTTCAAATGAAATTCAAAAAAAATCTCAAAGAAAGTCAAATTTTGGAACTTAAAATACTTAATACAAGCTGAAATAGAATCATAAAATGAACTTAAATACAAGATTTATCATTCCATGTTGCTACAAAGTTTGAATGAGAACCATCCAGATGGAGTTGCTGAATTGTTTTTGGCCATGAGTGTTATGAACCTATTTATTATCCACAAAACCCAGATATTAGTGATATCTGGGTTTTGTGGATTGATCAAGCAACATTTAAACTAAATTGACCTGTTAATTGCAATAACTGTGTTTATTACTTTCTTAATAACTCCTATTTATTCTCTAACAAGAATTTAAAACTTCTCGGCTTGAGAACTTGGACAGGACGTAATTTTGGATCTTTTTGTTTGGGGGAACCATGCCAGGAGAAAGTGACTTGAGACTGCTAAATGAAAAAAATCATTCCATTAATGCAATCTTTATCAATTTTCAGCATTGCTTTTTTATGTATTGGAATGATGTGTGTGATGTATGTATGTGATGGAGCACCAGATAATGGTGCAAAAATTGTCAGCAAATTCTTCAGTGAAAAGTTCCCAGATCAATGCAGGGTTTCATTAAACAATCACTGTATTCCCCAGATGTAACACTAAGATTACTTTTTGTGGAGATTCTTAAAGTATAAAGTATTCATTCATAGGCACTGGGCTCCACTGGAGCCTCAGTAGTTAGAGGATCTGAGAAATTTCCCCCTTATGTGTTGCTCTGTGTCCAAAAGCTTGCAATTTTGTAAAGACCACTTTTAGGTGAAGAAGTTCGTGGAAGACTGCAATAACCTTATTGAGGCCAGGAAATAATTCTGATTTTGAACTTCGTTGAAAACTGCTAGTATTACAGGACAGAAAATTGTTGCTAAAATGCTTTCAAGCTAGGTAACGTTGCAATAAACTATTAAACTTTGTTCATGGCACCACATCTGGTGCCATGAACTAAATAGCAGTGTCAAGAATCTGGCACGCTGCAAGGAAAGTGCAAGATGATAATTAAAGCTAGTGGTAGGCCATCAAAATGCTAATATCTGTTATAGAAGAATTAATGGTATCACAGACCATATTTGTTTGCTGCTGGTATATTTTTTCCTTTTTTTTTTTTTTTTTCATTATTAACATAATGTTTATTTAAAATGTTGGTTACAATGAAAACGCATTCATATGGCCTGCAGTATATTTTTGTGAAATAAATGTCTAAATAGTTTTTTCTTCAATTTATTTTCTTATCAATAAAATGCGTAATAATTTTACATTAGTGTATAAAAAATTTGCAGCTAAAGGAATTGTTATTTCAATTCTAATATCTTGTTTTGGGAGAAAATTTAGACTGATGCTATTTATGTGGCCAGAATGTATATAACATAACATAACATAATATATAAATATATAACATAATTAGAATCTAACTTCTCACATAAACAGATTCAATGTTAAAAGAATTTTTTTATGCGTGGGTATGACACTTACACCGTAGTCGAGTGGTCAGAAGCGGGAGTGCGGTAGCACCCGCTTTTTGAGTAGACCAGGGTTCAAGCCCCTGAATGCTAAATACAGTCAATCTGCCAACCCGCACTGGACCAGCATGGCAGATTATTGTCCATTTCTCTCAGCATGAATTGTTGAGGAGGCTTCCATCCTGCAGTGATTGATAATGGCTGCAGTTTACCTTTACCTTAAGGCACTTACATCATTTCTACTACCCAGGTAGTATGAGTGCATCATTTACTTCTCATATTGTGAATACCTTCACAACAAGTTTCCGAGGTATTGCACTGCTTTGAATAAGTAACGCTTCACCAGTGGAGAAGACTAATGTTACTTATTCTCGACAGATACCACCACCCAGATGCCACCATTTCGAAGCTTGTTGTATTACTCATCGGTGGGTGGGTATTTTTAGATTTAAACTACGCACACCATCAAGCACCTCTCATATTGTGGACTTCGTTACTGAGTTGTCACTATTGCAACAACAGGGTACCTGCCCACCCATCGATGAGTAAGCCAACAAGCTTCAAAGCAGTGCCATTTGAGTGGTGGTATTCACTGAGAATAAGTAGCATTAGTCTTCTCCACTGGTGAAGTGTTGCTTATTCAAAGCAGTGCAATACTTCGGCAACTCATTGTGAAGGTATTCGCAATATGAGATATAAGTAAACAATGCATTCATACTACCTGAGTAGTAGAAATGATGTAAGTGCCGTACCCATGTGTAAACAAACTCTTTCATACTCTTAGACATTTAGTCAAGAAATATTTTTAGATTCAATGTTATTAGTTATTTATTTACAACCAAAGCTCTTCATGAAAATAATTGCAAGAAGGGCTGCAAAGTATATTCTATGCAGTGTAATTTTCACAATGTTGAGGAGTAATTTCCTTTAATATCTGCCTAAAATTAAATAAAGGTTGAAAAATAAAAGTCTGAAATTTGGAGCTGATGGTGAATACTTGCTTTTAGGCTGAGCTGTAAATGAGAACATACCTCAAAAGTTTATCAGTATTTATTCCACCCACACACATACATATACATATATAACTGATGATAAATATAAAAATAAATTAATACATATGCCAGTAGTATGGGAAAACTGTAGAGCGAAAATTTAACATAAAAATTAAATCAACAGGGAGGGGGAAGGAAAAAGTAACAAGACTGAAACTGTAGCTGAAAGTCTCCAAATAATTAACTTAGAAATTCAATTAATAGTAAATCCATTTTAAAATATAAAGCCAATTATTTAATAATTTAGCGGCACCCCCCCTATAAGGTACCAGTTCCGAGAGACAGGACTAAACGAACTACTAACATAAAACAAAGTAACAGAATAATAGACTGACCATTATGCCCCATATCGACTAAGGACCATGAGGCCAATAATGGTCATGGAATCATTTTTATATTTATTATCGTTTATGTAATGGGTATCATGTGGAGGATGTGTATTTTGCTGCCTCTAATGATAGCTTTATATTTATTTTCTTACTTATTTCATTTTAAATTTTTAATGACATTATTCAAATAAATAAATAAATATATATATATATATAGGTATAGGTAGGTATAGGTATGTTCAGGGTCTGACGGCTCCGGGGATTTCTCCCATCTCCGCGTATGTTCTTTGTATCGAGTGACAGTACCCTGTCTATGCCAGAGGTTTAAAAATAATGTATGGGTCATGTGGTATGTAGTTTGTTGTGCCCATTGTTCATCCGGCCTGTTGGCCGCCGGGCCCCCAGTGGGACCCGGCGTTACCATACCTAGCGACGGGGACGCCGGCCGGGTGTACCAAGAGACTAATTGTACTCTGGCAGGTCCTGCCACTTACTTTCCTGGGATTTCGGTGACGAGGACCTAAAATAAAGGTTGGAGTTATTGCTAAGTTGGAGTTATCGGTTTAAGTAAAATTGCATTTAGAAAGCGCTGCGTGGGGTTTTACGCTGAAAGAACTATTTCTAGAGAGCCGAAAAGGTCGGGCAAAATTTGATGTGATTTAAATTTGGACATGTGGGCCAGTCGCTGTACAAGAGAAAGTGTTGGGAGGGGAAGGTGAAGACTGGGGGGATGAAATAGGAAGAAGAGGGGTCGGATAGAGAGGTGACCCCCATTTTCAGTGGGGCATGCCCATGCCCCACCAGAGTGAAAATATGGGGAGGAGAGGAGAAGAGCAAATACCCCCTCCGCCTCCCCCTCCCCGAAAAAAAAAAAAAAAAAAAAAACCGCAAAAGGGAGTGCAGTTTTGGGTCGATAGTAGGCCATTCAAATCATCCTAAAGTCTTGTCTTTCTGTGGTATGGTGAGTTTTTTGCTTGTGTTTTTTTTTTTTTTTTTTTTTTTTTTTTTTTTTTACTTGTTTGACCTCCTGCATTCTTTCTAGTTGGGTTGCCTTTGGTATATTTCTATCATTGTTTTCCTTCTAGAAAATAGATCCTGGGCATATTGACTGAGTGCCTTGTAGTCCTCTTGAGTGTCTAGCAGTCTGGGTTCTTGGTTGTCTGGGATATATTGGATTGACGTTATTAGCTGTAGTCGCAGGTCGTCATACAAATCGCACTCAAACATTAAGTGTCTCCAGGACTCCGGGTTGTCACAGGGACAGTCCGCGTTATTTATGATACCAAGTTGGTGAAGTTTAGCTTTAAACGGGCCGTGTCCTGTAAGGAGGAAGGTGGTATTTCGATCAGGGCGAAACCACGCTGGCGCCTTAGGGTACAGCTTGGTGACAGTGGGGGGGAGGAATCTTCTGGTCACTGCACCTTTTTCTGTGTTGCTCCATCTCCTCTGCCAAATCTGGATGAGGTGGTCAGTGATTCTTCTCTTCTCATAGTTGCGGTCATTAGTGATGTCAGTGGTGAGGTCATACATCGTAGCCGATGTGTTTCTGGCAAGATGGTAGAGCAGACCACAGCGGGTAGCTTCGAGATCCAGGGGTAGAACTCCTACCAGGACTTGGAGGGCAGCCGTGCTAGTCGTTCTAGTTGCTCTCGACATGGTAAGGAGGATGGTCCTCTGAATGGTTTCGAGGATCCGTTTATTCACTTCTAGTGCCGCCCTCGCGTACCAGACAGGGGAGCCATATGTGATGGCAGGGATGAAGAGAGCTTTGTAGTACAAAGACAGGGTAGTACGTCTGAGTCCCCAGTCCCTGCGAGTGACTCTAGCGAGGAGTGCCGCGTATCTTCTTATCTTTTGTTTAATATATTCTAGGTGTGGCTTGAAATTTAATTTTCTGTCCAAGATATTCCTAGGTATTTAATCTGTTCGCACAGCTTAACTGTTTTGTTCTCAATCTTAATTTGTGGTGGTCTCCTTAAGTCTAGCATACCTTTTAGCAGCACCGAATTTGTCTTGTCGGGTGCTAGTTTGAGCAAGTGTAGCTTCGTCCAATCTAGCAGCTTTTGCAGGGCATCATTTGCTTGGATTTCTAAGGAGGATCTGCTGTCAGCCTCGATGGTCAAGATCAAGTCATCTGCATAGGCCTGGGCCTCCCCACCACCCAGATCCATGGTTAGGAATTCGTCCAGGACAAAGTTCCACAGGAGCGGTCCCAGGACAGAACCCTGGGGGCAGCCCCTGCGGACTGGGCGACTGAGGCATTTATATGGTGTGGTAACTTGCACTGCTCTATCAGCCAGGTAATCCTTCATGCAATAATAAAGATTCAATGGAAGGTTGGCAGCTCTGAGTCTCGCCAAGACGCTCGGCCACCAGAGGGTGTCGAACGCCCCAGCGAAATCCACTGCGATGACGAGGAAGTATTTCCTTTTACAATGGGCGACTCTAGAGAGGAGGTTCTGCATTGCTTCGATAGTGGATTTGCCAGGAGTAAATCCGTATTGCTTTGTCATGTTAGGATTTGCTTCATTATAATGCCTTGTGATTCTTGTATGTAGCAGCCGTTCGAATATTTTACTGAGGGTTGGTAGCAGGGCTATGGGTCTGTAGGAACTAGGTGTCTCTGGTGGCTTTGTTGGGTTTTTTAGGATCAGTTTTAAATTTGCTTTTTTCCACTGTAGTGAAAATTTACCTGCTTCCAGGCAGCAATTGAATAGTTTTAGCAGTAATTCAGGTATATGTTCCATTGCTTCTTTTGCCATCTCCGGTTCAATTTGGTCCAGTCCAGGGCATTTCTTATTTTTCGCGCGGCTTGCTGCATCCTGAATTTCTTCTAAGGTGAAGGGGGGTTCTATTTGGTCATTATTATAGGAATTGTTTGCTTGGCAGATAGCCTGCTGCTCATCTGTTAGTGTTGTTGGCAGCTCCTGAAGGATGTTGTCCAGGATGCTCCCAATCGACTCCTCCCAGGTTATGGTTAAATTTCCTTGTGCTGTTTAGGTGGCTGTCACGACTTCCTCCCCGGGGAGTTTGTGAGTGGTAATTTTGTATACCACCCCCCAGGGGTTGCTGTTTCCTGACCCTTGTACCAACCTCCCCCCATGATTCTCTTTTATTTTTCTTTATCTGTTCAGTATAACAATTTCTAGCGATTCTATATTGGTTCCTGAGTTCAGTGACTTCTTGTTGCGGCCAATTCCTCCTAGCCCTCTGAAATTGTTTCCTTCTGTGTTGTACTATTTTCCTCATTCGTGTGAACTCTGGAGTCCACCAGGGCGTGGCCCCTGCAATGGGGATTCTTCTCTTCATGGCTTTCTCTGCTGCTTCTGTTATATTATTTTTGTTAAATCCTTCTGGAGTCGTTCCGGGTTTTCGCTCCCGCATTCCTGCTCCCTCAGTGTGTGCAGGTATTGCTGGCCTGCTGTGCGTAGAGTCTCTCGGAAGGTGTCCCAGTTTGCCTTGCTTAGGGCGAATCTATTTAGCATGTGCCTGTTGGCAGCTGTCCTTGTCAAGTTCCTTTCTAATGTGAAGGTTATTGTACGATGGTCCGAGGTCGTCCAGGCATTTCTAACCGTCCAATTTGTGATGTGGGTGTCTATGTTTCTTGTGGCTAATGTTATGTCAATCTCTGCTTCCCATAAGGTGTTGCAGAAGGTCGGGAGGCAGAAGGGTTGGTTTTTAACAACAAATATGGAGTTGGCCAGATGCTCCTCGAGCCTTTGCCCATTTGTTGATCCTCTTTTTTCGGGCGTGGTACTGTGCCAGAGGGGGATCTGCAGTTGACGTCTGCCCCCACTATTATCTTGTGTCCGCTTAGTGCAGTTTGAAGATTCTCCAGGTATGTTATCGCATAGTCGATTTCTGCCCCTGGCCTGCAGTATAGAGCAACCACATAAAGACTTCCCAGAGAGGTGACAAGGTGGGCACATGCTGCCCATGGTGTGCAGAATTGTGGGATTTTTGTGACCGTGATATGGGGTTCCTGATTATCACAGTTGCCCATGGGGTTTCATCTGTGTACTGCACAATTTTGTATTTAATAGGATACCCCCGTACTTGCTTTTGGTGCGCGTACGGTTCCAATATTATGAGGATGTCAGCATTTTCATCGTCAGCTTTTAGTCGGACTTGCTCCGCCACCACTCTGGCACGCTGTGCATTGAGCTGGTGGAATGTGAGAACGCTGGGGTTGAATTGTTTATGGTGTGTGCCCATAATCTATTCTCTGTTGGTAGGAACTCTTGATTTTTTGGTCTGTCGGACACCCAGTATTGCGGATGGAGTGTGAGTGCTCCAGTTTCAGACTCTTACAGTTTGCGCAGGTTGGTGCATCGGTTTTGTTGGGGCAGGTATTGTACTCATGCCCTTTGCCAGAGCAGTGGCCGCAGGTCGGCTCTCTTTGTATGCAAGTATGAGTGGTGTGGCCATATCTGCAGCAGCGAAAGCACTTGGGAATGGATATATGTTCCCTGTATCTCAGGCTGCTCCATTCTATATATATTCTGTTTTGGGTGCTTAAGATTTGCCAAGCAGATGGGGCCAGTTCCACCGTCCAATTTACTCCCATCCCGTTCTTTGCTTTTATTTCGAACTTTGGAAAAATCAGCTCAGAGGGTTCCAACTCTGGGAAGTGGCTCTGTAAGTTCTTTCTATAAATCTCGTTGGTTAATTGCTGCGGATCCATGTCATACTCTACATCAAATATTAGTATAGTTGGGCGTTTCTTTTTCGGTAATTCTGCCTTTAGCCCTAATGTGGTTATTTTCTCATTTGCTTTTATTTCTTCTATCTCCTTCTCGCTCTCAGTCTCAATCACGATCCCTGGGTTCCTGGTTTTGCGGAGAGACTTTATCCTTTATCCTATATATATATATATATATATATATATATATAAGATCCAAAATTAATTAGAAGAGTAAACAGAAAAAATAAATAAAAAATAGTAAAGCAAAAATCAGTGGCTGCAGGAATGCACAAACCACTACTTGTTGTTTATAATAAACTAAAATAAAATGTATGCCAGTAGTATGGCAAACCAGTAGGTTGAAAATGAACTTAAACAACACAAAATGAAAGCAAAAAAGGGGGGGGGGGGAATAAAGAAGAGGGTACTGTTGAAGAAACAGTACTCTCTTCTTTATTTTTCTCAGCATAACTAAAGAACATATAAATCTGTGTACTGTCTTTAGAGCACATAATAGTTCATAATAGGCTCCGAGTGCTAAGCGTTATAGTGATCAACCTATTCCCTGAGTGATTTCTAAAGCGTTTTCTCAAGGCTACAGTTTTGTTCATTTGTTAAAAGTTTTTTTTACATTATCATTAAGTAATAGTAAACTTAGTGTTACAAATTGTAAGTAAGTTTCAGAAAGGGAAAACAACCTTTCTTTTTTTCCTTTAAACTAACTTAATAACTTTCATACTGCTTGGTCACTCTAGCCGCACTGCTCCTGCCTCCCCATGGTTGGGCCGGTAACCTGGGAGAAGAAATCCACTCTCCCAAGGCTGAAAGGAGCAAAGATGGAAAACAGTACATTTCCACCTTTAGTGCCATCGAGCTCAAGACTATCTAACAAAGACACCGAAAATGACTTCTCTCAACCCAAGAGGTTGAAAACAAACCCTCAAAGGAGATACCAATATTCCTCATACTTCACTCTCTCTCAGACAAGCCTCTGAGTCAGCTATCCCCATTTCTTGTGCAGAAATGCATTGAGTCTGCCGCAGGTTCACCAAAAGCAGTAAGGCGATTCTAATCTGAGGATCTTCTAGTAGAGACCTTGAGATCCTAGCATTCTGCAAAGTTGTTAAAGCTGACCACTTTTGGCAGACAACCAATAAGTTACTCCTCATGCCACCCTAAACTCCTCAAAGGGAGTAATTTCCAAATGGGATTTATTAACAGTATCAGAAGAGGAAATCATGGAAGCGCTAGGTGAACAAAGAGTCCTCCAAGCAAGGAGGATCATGACTCGGAAAGATGGTATTCTAGTTTCAACTAGGAACATAATCCTCACATTTGGCTCGCCCATCTGTCAAAGCAGGATATCTCCATTGCCGTGTCCGTCCTTATATCTCAAATCCCATCAGGTGCTATAAGTGCCAAAAATACGGACACTTCCAAACTGCATGTCGAGGTGAGGCAATATGTCCTAATTGTGGATCAAAGGAACACAATCAATCCAAATGCACTGCTACCACTTCTCATTGCCCAAACTGTAAGGGTAATCACCCGGCTTTCTCTAAAATATGCGATCTATGGAAGCAAGGAAAAAATCCAAAAATAGAAAGGGGAGAACAAAGTTACTTATTCAGAGGCGATAAGACAAATAATGAAAACAGAACCAAAGTGTACATATGCCACAGCTGCTCAACAATTTCAGTCCGTAGCTATTCAAACATAGTTCAGTTCCTCCAAATGTATCCATCGCTAATTGGGCACATTCCATACTCTCTCCTTCCAAACAGTGTGCTCCGCAGCTAAAAACCGAACAAGCCAGTAATACCCCCAATTACTATTCCAGCTGATGTTCCTCCAACAGCAAAATCAAGAGTGACAGAAACCACAAAACCGCAACCTCCAATTTCAATCGGAATGGATATTGATCAACAGAATGAAGCCGATGATGGAATTTTGGAATTTCATGCAACCGATGAAATGGTCACGACAAGTCCTTGCTTTCCTAAGAAAGAAAAAGCAAAAATAGATAGATACAAACAAGCTACAACTAAAAAGCAGTCAGAAACTAAAACAACTAACAAGAACACATAACTAACCAAATAATGCAAGCTTCGAATTCTGCAATACCAAAATATTTGGAGGGGAAGCGCAAACACAGGAATTCCTGGTGGAATCAGGATTGTACACATGCTAAACAGGAAAAAAACAAAGTTTGGAACTTGTTTTGCAAATTCCCCATAACTAATAACTTAATCACCTTTAAAAGGATGAAAGCCAAATTCTACCAAATAAAGCGAAAAGCAAAAAAAAGGCCTGGATTCCTTTTCCTCAAGTATAAATACTTCGATGGAATTGTAGAGGCTTTCGCAACATAAAAGATGATTTATATGATTTCATTGAATGCTATGAACCAGCAAGCATATCCCTTCAGGAAACCTATTTAAATTCACAAGTGTGTCCTACCATAAAAAATTACACTGTTTTCAGACGAGACAGGAGTGACTTGCCAACTCGTGGAGGGGGTGGCGGTTCTTATTAGAAACAACGTTCCATCAAAACACCTTGTTCTTCAAACTACTTTTGAAGTAGTGGCAGTTCACGCTGTAATTGGGACCACTCTTACAATAGCATCTATATACAGGCATACCTCGGTTAACGTTACCTCTGATAACGAAGCTTCGATATAACGAAGTCGGCAATCTCAAGCCCCATTTAACATAAAAAAAAAATATATTCCAGTTCAATCACCTGAAATCTAAACAAACTGAAGAAATTACGGAAACCTTTGGGGCTTCTCGTGGTTGGTTCGAGAAATTTAAAAAACGGGCCAGGATTCATAGTGTAAAATTAACAGGAGAAGCTGCAAATAAGTTTCCAGAAAAACTAAAGGAAATCATTGAACGTCAAAATTTTCCAAATTTAGTGTTCAATGTTGACGAAAGCGGTTTGTTCTGGAAACGGCCACCAACAAAAAGCTTCATTTCTATTGAAGAAAAATCAGCTGCTGGGTTCAAAGCAGCCACAGACCGTTTAACGTTACTCTTTGGATCAAATGCCTCTGGCGATTATAAATTAAAATTGTTATTAGTTTACCATTCAGAAAATCTGAGGGCGTTAAAAGGTAACATAAAAATGAATTTACCTGTAATATGGAAAGCAAATAGAAAAGCGTGGGTTACCAAGGAGTTATTTACTGATTGGTTTGTTAACCACTTTTGTCCTGAAGTAAAACGGTATTGTCAAAAAAAAAACAACTTTGAAGAAAAAGCTCTTTTGTTGTTAGACAATGCTCCGGGACATCCTACTGATCTTAACACGTTGGACACATGCATTCCTGTCAAAGTTGTGTTTCTTCCAGCAAACACAACTTCCCTGATTCAACCATTGGATCAGGGAGTAATAGCATCATTTAAAGCTTATTATCTGCGTCGAACATTAAGCAGTTTAACTGAACTAGAGGATAAAGAGGAAATGACAGTTAAAACTTTTTGGAAAAACTACACCATTAAAAACGCAATTGAAACCATTGATAGTTCTTGGAAAGAAATCACTAAGAAATGCTTAAATGGAGTTTGGCACAAAATATGGCCAGAAGTTGTACTAGAAGAAGAAAATAACATCCAAGAAATTAGAAATGAAGTTATCCAGATGGCTCAATCAATAGGTTTCGAAAATGTCGATGAAGAGGATGTTAGAAATTTATTGAATGCAGAAGATGATGGTTTTTCAGTGGAAGATTTAGAAAACCTTGTTAGCAACGAAGACAAAGATAATGAAGACGAGGTTAAAGAAGTTCCTGCCGAAAAAGTGTTAACAACCAAAGATTTAAAAAGGTGCTTAAATGACATTGAAAACGTTTTAAATTTTTTTAGTGAAAATGATCCTGATTTAGGATGAAGTGTTATTGTTAAGCGATCAGTGTTAAATGCAATAACTCCGTATAGGCAATTGTTAAATGAAAGAGAAAAAGAGCATAAACAACAACTTTAGACTCGTATTTTAAAATGTGATTTCACTTTGTATGTAAGTTGACTGTTTATTTAATAAAACCTTTCTTTGTTCGAAAAAAAAGCTTTTCATTTTCTTTACGTAGGAACGTATCCCTATTCTGGCCATAGTATTTTTACCTCTGAAAACGAAGTTTCGCTTAACGAAGTAATTTCGTGGAACGCATCCTATTCGTTATTCGAGGTATGCCTGTATATATCCCCCCTAATTCCTCATTCTCTTCAGATGACCTAGAAAATCTAATAGACCAACTACCACATCTGTTCTGCTTGCTTGGAGATTTCAATGTACATCATTCTCTGTGGGGTTCTCCAATAATAGACAGAGGTAAATTAATAGAATCACTTCTTGATATTTGTCAACTTACTCTTTTGAACACTGACGAGCCTACCTATATTCAGTTTTCTACAGGATCCACGAGTGCAATAGATCTATCAATCTGTTCTTCCTCTGTATATACCAGGGGTGGCCAACGAGTCGATCGCGGATTTAATTTTGGTCGATCATGACAAATTTTAAATATACAGTCATCCCTCGATTTGTGCACCTTGTGCAATGAAATTTTTTGAGATGGTGGATCGCGGCGCATTTTGAAGTAAAAAAGTAGATCGCATCACATTAAGTTGGCCACTCTTGATATATACCAATACAGAGTGGTTTGTTCTTGAAGATCCAATGAGTAGTGATCATCTACCAATCCTCTGCAAACACGGGTAAAACCCTTCTTTACTGCATCGCTCCACTTGCAAATTTCGTAGGGTACATTGGAACGAATATCCCTCACATATCCAATTTAATGACTAAATAGTCCATTCCCATATCATAGATAATGTTACAGAACACATAACTAACCAAATATTGCAAACTTCCATTTCTGCAATACCAAAATATTTGCAGGGGAAGCGCAAACACAGTAATTCGTGGTGGAATCAGGATTGTACACATGCTAAACAGGAAAAAAACAAAGCTTGGGAATTTGGGGGAATTTGTTTCGCAAATTCCCCATAACTAATAACTTAATCACCATAAGGCGAAAAGCAAAAAAAGGCCTGGATTCCTTTTCCTCAAGTATAAATAAGGACACAGACAGCAGAATCATCTGGAGGAAAATATAAATGCTTAATGGCAAATATGTTCAGTCCCCAGCTACAATATTAAATTGGGAAGGGAAGGAGTTGTCATCACCGGTAGAAATAGCAAATGCCTTAGCAGAATCATTTGCCAGTACATTGGCAATATCCATCTACAACCCAGCCTTTCAACGAATTAAAGATTTTTTGCTACAGAACAACAAAAGATCAATTTTTCTACAATAGTTTCACATCCATACAACCAGCCATTCACATTAACAGAACTTTTAGGGACACTCAATAAAACATCCAGTAGTGCTGCTGGTCCTGATGGGATCTGCTACATAATGTTAAAGCAACTTGACAACAGAGTCAAAAGAACACTGTTAAAATATTACAACAGAATATTCTTAGAAAATACCTACCCAATCTCCTGGCGTCACTCAATTGTTCTAGCCTTCCCAAAGCTAGGAAAGGATCACTCCTTTCCAAATAACTACCGTCTGATTTCACTGACTAGTTGTTTAGGCAAAGTTCTTGAAGAAACTTTGTAGTAGTAGTAGAGGCATTTGATGCAAGAAAGCAAGCTTATGCAGCATCAGCCAAAAAAAAAAAAAAAAAAAAAAACCCCACTTCCACTTCACCCCTCTGTTCGTTCAAAATACCTGTCCAGCTGAGCCTTAAACTTATTTAGGCTATCAACCTCCACTACAAGGGATGGAAGTCTGTTCCACCAACCAACCACCCGCTGGCTAAAGGCAAATTTCCGCACGTCTATCCTACATCTGTCTTTCCTCAATTTGAATTTATGCCCTCTCAGGTGATTTTTCTGAGCTAGAGGAAGAATCCCATCAGCATTGAGCATGCTCAAACCATTCAAGGCTTTATACACCTCTATCAGATCACCTCGCTGGTGCCTAGTCTCCAGACACTGTAATTTGCAAAACTTAAGCCTTTCTTCGTTAGAGCACCCCTTTGTTCCATTCACTAATCTTGTTGCCCTTCTCTGTACTCGTTCCAGCAGCTCTACATCCTTCTTGAAATGAGGCCTCCAGACCTGTATACAGTACTCTAGGTGTGGTCTGACCATTGCCTTATACCAGGGAATAATCGCCTCCTTATCCCTGCTGGAAAAATTCCTGTATATCATTGACAATACTCCATGAGCTACTCTTGCAGCCCGTCTACACTGCTCAGAGAACTTCATATCTGCCTGCACAACCACCCCCCAAGTCCCTTTCATTCTCTACCACTGTCAGTGTAGTACCACAGAGTTGATACGTTGCTCTGGGGTTGCTGTTTCCCATGTGTAGCACTTTACATTTGTCAATGTTAAACTTCATTTGCCACCTCTCAGCCCATCTGCTCAACCTTTCCAGATCCTGTTGCAGTAGCATAGTGTCAGTAGTGTCCTTGACAACCCTGCCAACCTTTGTATCGTCTGCAAACTTGGACATTAAGCTTGATATACCATCATCAATATCATTTATAAATACAGAAAACAATAATGGACCCAACACTGAGCCCTGAGGGACTCCACTAATAACATTAGTTCACGATGAGCAGTGTCCATTGATTACCACTCTGTCTTCTCCCCCTCAACCACCCTTTTATCCATAGCAGCAATTTGCCTCCAATGTCACACTGCTCCAATTTGTGTAGCAGTCTTCCATGTGCAACAGTATCAAAAGCCTTTCTAAGATCCAAGTATATAATATCAAAGCTATTCCCTGCATCCAGTTCTTCTGTGACTGCATCATAGTATCCAATCAAATTGGTCAGGCAAGACTTCTCCTTAACAAAACCATGCTGTGTCCGAGCTATAACTGAAGTCTTGTCTAAATGATCCTGCAGTGCTTCTTTAACCAGTCCTGGAAAAAATGGTTCACAGGCAGCTAACGTGATTCCAGGAAACAACTTGCTAAACAATAACTAGTATGGATTTCGGAAGAAGCGGTCCATGCTAGATGTGATGATAAAAGCAGAAGCAAACATCCATAATGCCTTCATAAAGAGATAACATCTAGTCATGATTAATCTTGATATTGAGAAAGTGTTTGATACCACCTGGCGATAAAACATCGCAATATCGTATACTTAAAGATTTTCATTCTTTTGGATTGAGAGGGCAGTTACCCCAATTTATTCAAAACTTCCTATGCCACGGAATGTTTCAAGTTAGATACACGAACAATTTATCCAAATCATTTGAGCAAGAGGAGGGTGTACCGCAGGGTTCCATTCTCTGTGCGACATTATTTTTAATAAGAATTACAAACAAGGCACGGGATGTACCAAATAGATGTTTGCCGACAATCTCATCTCTTGTAAATCCCAAACTATGAATACTATTGAAAGGCAACTTCAAATTTCAATAGCTAAAGTAGAATCATGGGCATTACGGAATGGTTTCTCTCTAGCAGAAAAGAAATCCACTGCAATTCGTTTTTGTAAAAAACTCAAATTACATCCGAAATATATTTAAAAAAATGCATGTTACCAACAAGTTCCGTCTATTGGGGTTATACTTGGACAATGAAGTTAAATTTTGCTTCTCATATAGCTTATCTGTGGACAGTTTGTCTTAAAAAACTGAACTTCCTAAGAGCAGTCTCTGCTATGTCCTGGGGTGCTGATAGAAGCTCTCTCCTACATCTCTGCAGAGCTTTAATAAGATCATGCTTGGATTATGGGTCACTGGTCTATGACTCTGCAAAGAAAAGTTCCCTACTATGTCTGGACATCATCCAGCGTAGTGCCCTTAGGATAGCTGTGGGAGCCTTCAGAACATCCCCAGTTCACAGCCTGTATATTGAGGCAAATGAACCTCCTCTTCATCTCAGAAGAAAAACTTTACTGTGTAATTATGCAGCAAAGATTAAATGTAATCCATCCCACCCCAGCTGACAGTACTTGTTTGGCTCTCAGTTCACCATGCTATATCACAATAAACCTATCGAAAACCACCCTGCAGGGCTTCGATTGCAAGAACTCTTACTCAATTGGGATATTAACTTTCAGAACATATTTGAGGATCTTGCTACTCCAGAACCTCCCTGGACTGATTTCTCACCTCTCTGTGATAATTTCTTTTTTAAGATGGGGAAAATCCTCCCTGGCAAATATCACCTTTCAACAGCTACACAAATTGCATTCCTTGGCCAGCTCAGAGAAAGTACAAATTTATACTGATGGCTCCAAAACAGATGCAGCTGTAGGTGCTGTAGCAGTTTCTTCCACCTTCTCAGTAGCTCTCTCTTCCTACTGAATGCAGTATCTATACCACAGAATTATTTGCAATGAAACTGGCTCTAGACAACATAATCAACTTCCATATTGAGCAATCTCTTATATATACAGACTCCTTAAGCACAATAACTGCCATTCAATCTACTCTTTCTCCCTATCATCCCATTTTTAAAGACATCAGGTCTAAATTATCTTAGTATCAAACAGACAACCAGAAAGTTACCTTCTTCTGGATCCCTGGCCATTTCGGCATCCCAGGTAATGAACATGCGGCTTCCACTGCTAAACATCCCAACTCTGGATTTTCCACTCAACTGAAAGTGCCCTACACTGACTACAGATCCATTATTAAAAAAAAAAAAAAACATGTAGAAAACAATGGTCTCATCTCTGGCAAGCTCAAATCAATAATAAACTGTTGCAGATTAAAAAAGAGCCACAGCAGCGGTCATCTAGTTTCAGGAGAAGCAGACGACAAGAAGTGATTCTGGCAAGACTCTGCATCGGTCATTCGCATCCAACTCACCTGTATTTGCTTATGGGAGAAAACCCTCCTTAGTGTTTCTTGTCAGTTGCACCTAACAATAAAACATACTCATTGAATGTTCTGAACTTTCAACTGTCCGAAAATCCAGCTTTAGCTCCCTATCCAACTCACAGGAACCTTTAACATTATCACATATTCTCAGTAATAAAGCAGATTTGGAGGAACTGTTTCAGTATTTAACATGCATACATTTTTATTATTATATCTAATTATAGTAATGTGAACTTAAGTAATAACTAAATCAAGAATAGGCACAATATGGTCCAAGAGGCCCTTGTCCCATAAAACCTCAAATACTACTACTACTACTAGTTCATAATAAATAAAAATTAAGTATTGCCACAAATGACACAGAGTTCATTCAGTGTACTTGTTATCGGGCAGTTAATTTAATGTACCTTTACTTTTACAGCATTCTTTTATTGGCCACTTAAGAATGACTGCATGTGTCATGCCTCAACACTTGGGTGGTGTTTGGCATTGTTAGAAAATGTATTAAGCCTAACGATTCACACACTGATTCAATGTAACTGCTGTGGGCTTTGTGCTAATTTAGATGTTTTATATAATCAATGACTATACAAAGAAACTGACTTGGCCAATTCAATATCTCTAGCAATAAAACACCATACACAGAAAAGATTAACTCCTCTAGTAAAGCACATGGAGGAGTAGCACTGCTATTGAATTCTAGAACTGTCTCTAGACATATCTCTGCAAACATTTTTAGAGGCAGTTGCATCCCACATTACTATTAGTATAGCAATAACATTAATATTCTTGTATCCCCCACCAAATCAGGCATACGGATTTAGATGATCCAGCAAACACCTCCTCCCCCGTATCATGAGTGACTGCAGTAAACATCATTCCTATGGGGTTCTCAGCGTCTTGATAGCAGAGAACATTTAATAAAAATTTCTAGTTAAACATAATCTAGCATTAAACACTGGTTCATTCACATACATGCATCCACCCTCTGATCAAGCTCTGTCGATCTTTCAGTATTGCCTCGAACAATACAGTATTTCCTCTCATAGACTGGACAGTTACCAACAGTCCTTGTAGCAGTAACCACCTCCCAGACATCTGTATTTTTTGGACAAGTTCTCCTCAGATTAACAAAAAAAAAAACAACCTGGAAATACAGAATTCATTTTTTAACTGTTCACTTGTGTGTGTTGCTCTTTCGATTTTTGGCACCTTCTGAACTAAACTTCAGTTTCCTGAGCCCGTGCCACATTGATTCTCTCCTTAAGCCAGCCCTGTGAAGAATGGTGCTTCAGATCCTGATAGAATTTATTACTCTATGGTTAGTCATTTTAGTTAAGACTAGGTAATTGCTGTACGGCAGAATTTTCTTAGCGGCATGTTACCCTGCTAGCTAGTGCTCTTTTCATTTGTTTGTTTCTCAAAGCCAAGGGAAGATCACAGTGATCCAACAAATTATTATTCTAATCAGTTGTTTAGGAAAAACATTAGTAGAAGAGTAGAATGACATTTGATCTCATGATCAACACTGAAGGAAATATTTTTAATTAATTTCCTAGGAAATGAACATTTCATCATGATGTCTTCATATTGAAACAGCCTTTGATACAACTTGGTGGTCAGAACATCCCCAGCACATAGTCTCTACATTGATGCTCATGAGCACCCAGTAACTTTACGTAGGAAAGCACTGTTACTGAAGTATGCTGTAAAGATACAAAGTTGTACCTCACATCCCATTCAGTCATACCTTTCCAATCTACCATTAGAAAATCTCTATAGAAATAAGCCTAGCATAGTAAAACCAGTTGTTCTTCTTCTTGAACTGCTGCAGGTTTAGAATGTTTCCATCCATTCCATATAACAGGTAGCATCTTGCACTCAAACCACCCAGTTAAAAAAAGGAATTCCTATATTTTGGGCCCTTCCTCCTCTACCAACCTGTGACACTTACCTCCACCAATAGGGAAAGAACATTTTGCAAGCATTAAATATCAAACAACTTCACACTCAAAGATTTATTAATTTTAACCCAATTTATACAGATGGCTCTAGATCTAATTCAAATGTTGGAGCAACTGCTGTGTTTTTGAATACTGTTATTTCAGCATCCCTTCCATTCAGTATCTTCTCAGCTGAATTATATGCAATTAAACTAGCTTCAGGAAATCTATGTTCTGACCGTTCTTTAAAATCTGTTATTTACACTGATTCCCTTGGCTCAATTATGGCATTATGTAATTCCTCAGATAAAATTTGCCCTGTTCTAGATTAAATTGGAAGCTTATTACTACAAATTGAAGACCACCATTCACCTGTTGGATTCCAGCACATTCCTATATTTTGGGTAATGAACTGGCTGATAAAGCTGCAAAAAAATCCAACCACCTCAGATTTAACAAATATCTCTGTTTCAGCATTAGGCTATACACTAATCATTCATGATGCATGCCTATCAGAATGGACAGCACTATGGCACTCTCAAACTAATAATAAACTCTCACTTTAAACGGAATCTGAAATTTTGGAGCTCTAGTATCCGCACATCAGAAAGAGAAGTAGTAGTCCTTTCAAGGGAAAGAATAGATGATACTTGCCTGACCCACCTTCATTTACTCATAGGAGATGATCCACCACAGTGTCCACATTGTTCTATAAATCTGGCTGTTAAACACATTCTCATTGACTGCCCCTATAATAAACAACACAGAACTTCAACCCTGCTGTCACTGGTTAATCTTTGTAAACCAATAACTCTAGAGCAGTGGTTCTCAACCTTTTTTGCGCTATGCACCCTTTTCACCATATGTCAGAATGTCATTCCCCTCCCTTTCCAAGATTGTTTGACTCAAAAGGTGTATTCCAAAAAGATATATATAAAAAAAAAAATGAAATATTTATCTTTATTTCTAATTTAATATGTAACATCCAGTAAAGTGTGATGTCCTGCAGATTATGTATAGTTTGTAGAAAGATCAATATTCCAACAGTTTGAGTCTGTCAATCTGTGGCCCCAATTCCCCCCCCCCCCTGGTTGAGAACCCCTGCTCTAGACAATCTCAAGGCAAATATTTCTGAATTTTTCAACTTCCTCAGGTAAATATTTCTAAATTTTTCAAATTCCTCAAGCAAACTTATGGAGCATCCAACCATCCTTCCAAAATTCAGACATTTTCCTTCTAATTTTTGGTGCTGCCTTGTCAGAACTTTAATGTAGTATGTTTGATTTGCTGGGATGTATTCAGCCATAACAATTCCTTTAATATTGGAGAAAACAAGAAGCATGGTTTTCATTTTTAATTTTGACATTCTTGCATTTTTCGGTCTGGAGGATTGTTTTGTCTTCCATTGCACTAACTGTCTTTTAGTTTCTGGGTCGCACTGGAACTGCCAACTTTCATTGTAAGTAATTACAGTACTGAGAAAGTCTGGACCTTTATTTTTTTTAAAAACATCTTCATAAACTTGGAGTCTTCTCATTCTTTGATCTTCATTCAAAATTTTTGGCACCATCTTGGCCCACACTTTTCTCATGCCTAAATTTTCAGTTAAAATTTGTCTGTTTCTTTGTCCATATTGAGTTCTAATGCAACCATTCTTATGCTTAAATGATGATCACTTCTAATCAATGTCCATATGCAGTCCACATTTTCACAGTTTTTATGGATACTGGACAGCCTAATCATTCATCGTCTTCCACATTTTTGTAAAAATCTTTTATGGCATTCAAATACACAAGCTTTTAACATAGTGTCTTCTCCATAAAACTGATGTAACAACTCATAACTTTTAGTTTTGTTAAAACTTTGAGCTTGATTCATTGTTTGATTTTTTTTCTTTTTTTTTTTATCTGTTACTTTTCTGGCAAACTGCAAAAACACATAAAGTAATGAAACCTGTAAGAATAAAGCAAATATGCATAATGGAATGTGACTTGACAGACAACCAGGGAAAAGTTCAAGGTCAACTGCTATGTCTTTGTTTTTACAGGTGGTGCTTGATGGTGGTGGTGGCAGTGTATGCAGTGTCATTATTTAATAGCCACACCTTGTATGCTCTTCAGGGTCATATCCCAAAATTTATTCAGAACTCTGAGTAGTAATAGTAGTAGTAGTATATATGTCTGATGAATGGCAACACCTGGAACTTCAGTTCAACTCAACTGTGTTCCGCTGTGGTGATAGAGGCCTACAGATGCCTGTAGCTATAATAACAAAGTAAACATGAAGGAAACCATTTCAGGTTACATTAAGAATTCAAATTCAAATTTTGAATTCAAATTCAAATTGTTTAGAGTTAGACTTTCTTTAAAAATTAGTGGAACCAATTAGAGATAGATAACTCAGGTATTAACTATTTCAGAATAGTTAACCACAACTGTTTGCAAGAGAAGGAATTATACAGAAAGTTATACATCTTTAAACAAATAATTATACAAACTGTTTGAGACAAGAAAATATACAGAAAATTTACAGTTATTCAAATGCTTAAATAATAGAGCCTTTCAGGTATATTTTCATTTTTTCTTTCTTGTATGTATATATAAGAATAGGAGTTTCTCGGGGCACAGTGTTGTGTGCCACATTCTTTGCTGTTGGAATCAATTAGTTAACTGAGTGCACCTGACCAAATTGATGCACGTTTGTATGCAGATAATCCTGCCACACCATATCATTCTCAAAAAATCTAAATAATTGAACAACATCTACAAGGCATTATTAATAGTTTAGTGTGATAAAAACAAATGGCTAAGGTAAAAAAAAGCCTGCACGAGAAGCACTCAAAAGTTTGATGAAATTTACTGGTAAAAGTAGTTTGCCATAACAGCATTTATATTGTTGCTCGCTCGGTAAACAGACGGTGGGTGTTATCTATCGGTCTGGAGTAGAAGTCGAATCCCACGTGAACTTGAAACCCTCCCAAAGTGGAAGGGGGGTAATCTGACCTTTTTTTTTTTTTTAGAATCACTAATTGAATTAACTAATTGAATCACGAACAGGGTCATATTGGAAGTTCTGGCATCGTAAAAAATGTTCATAACGTAGTTTCACCTGTAAACTTTTTCAAAAATTGCTGTGCTTCTCGTGTGGGCTTCCTTTGCCTTTTTTTTTTTTTAATAAACAATTTATCCACCAGTGATTCTAAAGAAAAAAGGTCAGATTACCCCCTCCACTTCGGGAGGGTTTCAATCTCCCGTGGGATTCTATTTCTACTCCTGGCCGATAACACCCATTGTCTGTTTATCGAGTGAGCATCAATACAAATGCCGTTACGGCAAAGTACTTTTACTGGTAAATTTCATCGAACTTTTGCGTGCTTCTCGTGCAGGCTTTCTTTACCTTTGGCGAACAAACAAATAATAAACTTTCTGAAATCAACTCATAATCCAAACAATGGCTTTTAAGCCTAAGAAGAAATAAAGGAAGAAACCATTAGAAACCAGATTGCACATTGGCCATATGCACCTCATTCATAGTTACCTACATGCAAATGATAATCATCCCTTCCACAATGCAGAAGGTGTCAATGCATATTCACAGTAAAGCATGCAATCATAGAATGTCAGTTATATCTAAGAAAGCAGCAAATTGATTTATCCTTGTAGCTTTATAAGAGCAGTCAGTTAATATCATATGTTCCCTGTGTTCTAAAACAGGGATTGGCAACCTTTTTTGAGTGAAGAGCCATTTTTGATCTAATTAAAAAAAAAAGAGAGAATCCAAAGAGCTGCACCTCAGCTCAATCTGAGGGGGGGGGGTTAAGAAATGGAATAAAGTGGGAAGGTGTTTTATTAAAAAAATATATATATTTTGAAATATTATTTATTAATACCGAAGAAAACCTAACAAACATCCAATTAGGTATGAATTAATGTGATTTTTGCTGCTGAACTTTTTGAGCGAGTCTCTCAACATGAGGCAAGTATGCTGTAATTTATCTTTAAACACATTGAAAGACTCATTGTTCAGACAGTTTCTTGATTTATTTTTAATATAGTTATGTTCGAAAATATTTGCATGCAGAAATACGTCAAACCAAAAACTGAGAGAAGTCCAAATGCACATATTTTCAAAATTATATACTTTTCCAGTTAACTACTCCATGCATCGAACACAATTTGATGAATTGTAAGATCAAGGATTTTGATAGTAAATTTTACTTTTACTATCTATTGCCTTCCATTTGTGTAGAATTGCAAGGGCCTTTCCAAATCCACAATTTCAGTTTTAAGGCATTTTAGTCTTGCACTCCACATGTCCTTGATTTTTAAGTCCTCTAACCCCATTTCAAATTGTGCTTCACGTGGGCTAAAATTTAAAGAGCCGCGGGTTGCGTCTACCCATGATCTAGAAGATCAACAGAATATTGATGCTTTTTTGTTTTTCTGAAAATGATTAATAAATATCTTATCTGACCCCAAGTGCCTTGTGAAACAGAGTAAGGGATAAGACTTCCATCAGTACATTATAGCCTCAGTTGCTGATGCACCAACAATAATATAAGTGAGAGATCCTGATATTGTTTTTTATGCCACCAGTTATAACATAATCAGTGATGCAAATTGAGACTCAAGACCACACTGAATGTATACTAAAATTCACACTGACATAATTCTAATAGAATTTTTACATTTAATTTATTTTTGTTTCATTGGTAACCAGCACTTGCTTAGGGGTTAAGAAATTAGACTGTTATTTTATATGAAATAGCATTCCAAGAATAACTATTCTGCAGATGTTATTGCAATGAAATGGTGATATTATGTTGTATTTCAGGCTATCCCACTAATTTTGGAAGGCAAAGATGTTGTTGCTATGGCACGGACTGGAAGTGGCAAGACTGCAGCATTTCTTGTGCCCCTATTTGACAAACTTAAAATACGGTCCTCCACAACAGGTGCTCGAGCTCTTATCTTATCACCAACTCGTGAACTTGCTCTTCAGACATTAAAGTTTGCTAAAGAGGTAATTCTATATTGGCATTATGTTGTTATTACATATGTGCATGTATTGTTTGGATAAGGTGTTTTGAAGAACCTAAAACAGCAATTTCAAATCTTAGCAGAAATTTTAAGTGTAATAATTAGTAGTGAACTGTACATTAGTGGAATTAACTGATTATTACCCCATCATTATTATCTTTGTTACACTGTCATGCTATGCCAGTTTCTCAGTCATATAAGCAACTAATCTTAGTGATCAAGAGATATTGTTGGAAATGTTGATACTAGTGATATTAAGAATAGGCAATGTGGCAATTTACTTATGGTATAGAGCAGCATTTCCCAAACTTTTTTAGTCACGGAACACTTTTCATCTCACAATATATTTACAGAACACAAGTTTAGCAGGAGCCAAAGGACTGTTTGCTAATATTTTTTTACATACAAAGGGTACTAGGAAAGTTTTGCAATACAGCTTTGTTTATTTAATTTTTTCAAAGTAATTTCCTCTACATTCAATACACCTCTCCATCCTCCGAAACCAATCTTTAAACCAGTTCTGCCAAGTTTCACTAGGGAGTAAAGCACACTCGTTGTCCCAAGCCCTTAAAAGGTCCTCATCACTGGAAAACTGCCTCCCTTTTAGCTTCATTTTCACATGCGGGAACAGTGCAAAGTCGCAGGGAGCAAGGTCTGGACTGTAGGGAGGGTGCTCGAGAAGTTTCAGTCCTGTTGTGGTCAAATATTCGGTGCAGGCTTTGGCGCGGTGAGCTGGAGCATTATCGTGATGGAGGTACCAGGTGTCCATTCTTGACTTTGGCCGCAGGTTCTTCATAGATCCAATGACTTTAGGCAGGCATTGTTCAGTATACCACTTAGCTGTGCATGTCCAAAACGACACTTTCCACAATTCCACTCGATTTGAAAAATACAGCTATCATTTTCTTCTTTACAGATCAGGATTTTCTGACAATTATGGGTGTGTCGTCATCATCATCAAAGACCCAAACTTTGTTTTGAGCCTTGGTCGGCAGATCGTAATAGTACAGCCAAGTCTCATCACCTGTCACGATGTTCACATACCGAGATTGTCCCTTATCAAACTTTTTTAACATCTCCCGGCGCCAAGTCACACGTCGTGTCATCTGCTCTTCAGTCAGTTGATGCAGCACCCAGAGAGAACAAAGTTTCTTCACGTGCAAATGATCTTGCAGAATCGAACGAATTGCTGGTGCATTTAGGCCCAAAGTATCCTCTATCTGTTGGTAGGTCACTCGCCTGTTTTCGTCAAGCATTTTCCTCACAGCAGTAACGTTTTCCTCCGTAACTGACGTTCGTGGCCTTCCCGGCCTCTCAGAATCCTCCAGAGTGAAATTTCCCCTTTGGAATTCTCTATACCACCTGAATATCGTTGTACGATGTGGACAATCATCATCTAGTGCAAGAGTCATTTCTTCTAAGCACTGGTCTATGGTTAAACCACGCACGAAATTATACCGCAAAACTGTCCTTATCTCATTTCGTGACCACGATGCCATCGCAAGCACTTTACACTCTCACTACTAATGAATAACTGAGCCCATCAACTTGGCGTGGCGGCTACTATGCACGTATGAACATGTCTCAACATGCAGCAACAAGCAGCTTCCTGTGATTCATTGTTGCGTCATATTGCAAAACTTTCCTAGTACCCATTGTATGATGCACTGTGCATCAGGAGCATCTTTATTTCCAACACATGTAAAGCCGAAATTTAAATAACAGTCATCATACTTTCGTTTTGGTCTTTTATTACTTGGTTTCTATTTTTTCACTTCAGATTTTTGGGGAACAAAAGTCTGTGATTGTTCATCCTCACTTTGAAGTGTGACAATATTGAGTTCGATTTCATCGACTACAGCTGCAATACTAGAAGTACTTGCTTCTCGTTTAAAAGTTCCTTTTTTCAACCACAAACCCATGGTCATTTATTTTAATACAGAGAGCATCAATTATCTGGAATAATTGTCAGACCTCTTCCTGATAGCCAAAATTTCCGGATAATCAAACGTAAAGTAAGGTTATATTTATTTAATCTTACCTTACATTTGAGATTTGCTGAATTTTCACCTTTTCTAATTCTGTTAATAATTTCCGTTTTTTAATGCAATGTTAAAACTATGCGTTTTCTTTTTGTTCACATTTTACTGTAAAAAATTGAGAAAAATAATAAATCGCACAGTTTCGGGGCGATATTATTCTTACTGAATCTGGAGCTAGCTAAACTAATCTGAAATTCACTTGTGGTTTCCAAGAAAACCCAGTACAACAGGCCCTCATTATAACGCGGTTTGCTTTACGCTGATTAATTATAATGCTGTTCTTATATTATAACCTGCATCTGACTATAACACTGTCACAAATCACTATAATGCTCTCTTACAGATTGCATTTTCGGCATATTTAACGAAATCGTTTCATTTGATGGAGTTGATAGCTTGAAAATGAAAGCAAAACAGCATTAAAATGTTTCCCATGCCCAATTGAGAAATTTTCCCATGCTCAGTGAAATTTTCTCGCATAATTTAATTGTAGTACAGTGACTTGTTATGTAGTTCTGAGATCAAAATGATCAATTATATTGCTTATTTGCGTTATATGCATTTATCTGAAGGCTAGTCAACATTACAGTCTAATACTTTAGCAGTACAGTATTAGACATCATGCGCAATGGACAGTTTACTCAAACATTGTATCATAATTAATGCAACCAACGCAGTTACATTTTCGAAGAGTTAGTAATAATGGCGGATAAGAATGAAAAAGCAACAACATCTGGATGCAGTACGAAGACTACAAATGTAAGAAAAAGACTGAATTTGAAAATGAAATTAGACATTTTGAAGCAAATCAATTCCGGTCAACGACAAGTGGATGTGTGCTGTAATTTAGGACTGGCAAGTTTAAATGTAAGAACAATTATAAAAATAAAGAATTAATTTTATCAGTGGGAAAGACAGCTGTTCCACTGCAAGCAACTAGGGCTAGGCCGGCTATTAGGATTGAAATGGAAAGACTTTTAACTAATTTTATTGAAGATAATATCCAATGCAGAATTGAGTTAAGTTAAATATTATAAAAAAAAAAAAAAGAGAGAGAGAGTGAGAGATTAGCCTATATAATGATCTGAAGAAAACTCACCTAAAAAAAAAAAAAAAATGTGTAACCATTTAAAACTAGTAAGGGCTGGTTGAATAGATTTAAAATCCAGGGAGAAGCTGCGAGTGCAGATCAAGGAGCCGAAACTTTCAAAAAAGAACTTGTTAAAATTATTGAAAAGAGGTATTATGTGTTATACTTCCCAACAAGTTTTTAACATAGATGAAGCAAGACTTTTTTGGAAACGAATGCCTAAAAGAAGTTTCATATTGAAAGAATAAAAAAACATGCCAGGTTTCAAAACGGTGAAGGATCGGTTTACTTTATTGTTGGGTGGTAATGCTGCTGGGAATTAAAACCCCTTTTAGTTTACCAGGAAGAGGGCCAAAGTACAACCCAAAATCGACACATTTCTCATGATTAAATTCATCAATTAAATTAAATCAAATGAGATCAATTAAATTCATGATTTTAATTGGAATTTTAAGTTTAATTTTGATACGTAAGTAGTTACCACATAATTATATATGTATGTAATGCAGAATATTTTATATGTACAAATATTTGAATATTAAATATTTTCACCGACATTTGTGCATCTTTTCACTACCGTTTATTACGAAATATCCTACGGCACTGACCACAACTTACAAATACATATGTTACCTTATGGGAATGCGGCACTCACTTAGCGCTCTGCCTCCTCCGTAGCCAGGTGGGAAGGAGTAGCAGTGCGTAGCACACGCTTCTTGATTAGACTGTGGTTCGAGCCCATCACCACCAAATACGGAAAGGTCAGGGAATGACCACCATATATCCCGGAGCAATATGGCCTTAGTTGCTAATGATCCTAAAAATCAAATAACAAACAAACAAACTTAGCGCTCTGTTTTTCCGGAATGAATAATCAGCGTTAAGTAGGGGTCACCTGTGCTCTGTAATATTTTTCTACAGCATATTTTTGAAGGACACAGAATTATAGAAGTCACGACCATAAAACAATAGAAACAATTCAGAGTTTTCGCTTTATTGGGCTTTTTATTTGTACAATCTGTTACAAACAGGTAGTAAACTCAATCTTTTGCTTATTAGATTTGCAAATTCAATTTGCAAACGTGATCACAATAACCAGTGCATGCTGCCATCAGCCATTTTCAATGCACTGCAGGATGAAGGCCTCTCCAGCAACTTTCCACTTCCTTCTGTTTTGTGCAATGGCCATCCATTTACTACCCACAAACTCATTAATTTCATCTGTCCATCTCCGCTGTTGTCTTCCAGGTTTTCTTCTAGCTCCTCTTGGGTACCATTCTGTTATTTTCTTAGTCCATCTGTCACCATGTCTTTGAGCTATGTGTCCTGCCCAAGACCATTTTAGTTCTTTAGTTTTGATAAGAATGTCCTTTACTTGAGTTTGCTGCCTGATCCATCTGTTTTTCTTCTTATCTAACCATCTGATTCCCAATATAATTTGTTCCATTCTTCACTGTGTAGTTTCAGCTTCTCTCCATTCATTTGGCGAGTGCCCAAGTTTCACTTCCATAAGTTGTGGTGGGGAGTATACATTGGTTCATTATTTTACGTTTCAGACAAATTGGGATATTGCTCCTCAGTATGTGACTATATTTCTTGAATGCTATCCATCAAAAATTTATTCTTCTCTTGACTTTCATCCATTTATCATTATTACAGCTAATGACTTGTCCCAGATAAGTATATGACTCCACCTTTTCAATTACTGCTCCTTCAATCATTATATCCCTTTCTGTGGCATACTTGTTCATCATTACTTTTGTTTTAGCCATATTCATCTGTAGTCCCAAATCCTTACTAACTCTGCATAACTGATGAAGATTTTTCTCTAATTATTTGGGATCGTTGCTTATGACCACAATGTCATCTGCAAATCATAAATCATAAACAACTTCCGAGATATTGTCTCATTGTTGAATTCCTTTCTCAATTTTAAATTTACTACTGTCTTTATCTAATCTAATAAAGGAGGTAGCATTCTCATATATTTTCTTCAAAATCATAATATGTGGGGTATCTATACCTTGTCTTTCTAGTCACTGCCATGGAGTCAAATGCCTTTTCATAATTCACAAATTCCAGGCATAATGGTGTTTTATATTCATTTGCTTTCTCCATTAGCTGTGACATTACGTGAAGGTGATTCACAGTTGAGAATCCTGTCTTAAAGCCAGCTTGCTCTTTTGGTTGATTCTCATCAAGTATTCTTTCTAAGCTGTTAGTAATGACCCTTGTCAACATCTTGTAGATGTGGGATAACAAGCTAATTGGTCTATAATTTCCAATTTCTGATTTATCTCCTTTCTTATGCAGCAAAACTATGATTGCATTATTTCACTGCTTAGGCGTCATACCTTTTCTAACGCACTTTGTGAAGAGCCTTGCCAGTTTTTGCGTTATGTCTCTTCCTCCCAATTTTAACAACTCTACAATAACTTCATCTTCACCTGGGGCTTTCTGATTCTTCATTTTCTTCAATGCATACTCTACCTCATCAGGATAGATAATTGTTATGTCCTATGTGTTGCTAATTTGTGATCCATCTTCCCGACTGCTGGCATCATTCCCTTGCTCCTTGTATAACTCTTTATAGTAGTCTTCTGCTATTTGAATTATGCCTTCTCTGCTATTTATAAGTACACCATTGCTATTCTTCAGTTTCAGTATCATTTGTCTTTCTGTATTGCTGCTCATGGCTGCTGATTTAAATCTTTTGTTTTCCCTTAATGCTTGTTCTACTTTTCTTGTGTTAAATCTTATGTCCTCTCTGGGTCTCTTTCTAATGGCTTTGCATAACTCAGTATACTCAGTTTTCTCCCTGTCAGTGTTTTTCTTGCTCTTCATTTGTCATCTTCGGTTCATCATGACAAGTGTTTCTTGACTAATTTTTTCTTCTTTGGATTTCTTTTTACCTCTAGACTTCTCAGGCTTTATCAATTTCAGAAAGTTGTAATATTCCTCGTCATTATCTTGGTCCTGAGCAATCTGCAGAAGCTCAAACTTGTTCTTAAGTTCCAGTACACACTGCTTTTTCTCCTTTTCTGTTATCTCAAAGACCTTCGTATTATTTACTCTAGTCAGTTTTTTTCCTTTCTTTTCTTGCATCTATATCAAGTGTGCATCTTACCATTCTGTGATCACTTCCAACATTTACCTTGTTTAGGACAGTAACATCATTCATGATATATCTTTTGTTAGTGAGGATGAAGTTGATTTCATTAGTTGCTAATCCATTTGGGCTTTTCCATGTCCACTTTCTGTTCACCCTTTTCTTGAAAAAAGTGTTAATTACTGACATTCCTCGAGATTCTGCAAATTCCACAAATCTTTCACCTCTTTCATTTCTTTCACCAATTCCAAAATTTCCTATAGTTCCCCTTTCTGCACTGTTTTGTCTCTTTCCAACCTTAGCATTGAAGTCCTCATAATGATAGTGTAGTGAATTTTCTGTTCATCTAGAAGTCTCTCAATTTTGGTGTACATTTCTTCAACCTCTTCATCATCATGGCTCAATGTTGGTGCATAAATCATTATAACCTTTAGCTTATACCTCTTAGATATCTTGAGTAGTAGTCTTGACACCCTTGGTGATGTACTTTTGAATTCCAAAATGTTGTTTCTTATATCTTTATGGACCAGAAAGCCAACTCCACCTTCACTCCTTTCCATTGTTGTATAGCAGATTTCCACTTGATAAACTTGTGATTCATTTCTTCTTGTTTCAGCCAAACCGATGATATTCCAATTCACATTTTCTAATTCCTTTTCCAGCTCTAATATCCTGTCTTCACCGATGAGCATCCTTACGTTATTGCATGCCAAGTTCAGTTTCTGTGCATGGCAGCCTGGTTGTATCCAGAGATTCTTAGCACCCTCTGCTTCCACTCTGATCCTCTCGCTGCTGTAAGAGGGGGAGTGAAAGCCACTGGGGACTGAGGGCCATTTGTTTCTTCTTACTGTCATGTGCTGGAGGGTTTGGTCTTTTCTTCTTCACGCTGACCAGGCGTCTTGAAGAGAACCACTCTACATGTTCGTTGCCACCTAAGTGACGTAACAGGGCTTACCATCGAGAAGGTGTGTATAAGTGGATTTTAGGGAGGCAGGCCAACTGGACTTCTCCTAAATCTTCTGAAATAGAAAGATATTGGATCCATCAGTGTTTTAGACTGAGTGTCTGATAATACAGAGATTGACTGTTCCCCCTCTAAACAATAGTGCTTACTGTACTATTGGGTTAATCAAAAAAAAAAAGAAGAAAGATCAGCCTTTCAAATTATCCTGGATAACCGATGTCCTATTGTAATAGTATTTCGAAATACTAATAATTATCAAAAAAAAATTTATACAAGGAGGTGAATTTAGTTATGATATCGGTTTGTTTCCCCCTCCTTCAATCCGTGTACACCAGGTTAAATCACATGCAAATGGCATATTAAATCACTGCACTGCTACTTTTCCGTAGATGTCATTACCTGTATGCAAAAGCCCACCAAAATAAAGTATTCCGAAGTCTATTTGATTATTAGTCTATGCCAGTGTATTAATAACCAAAAAAAAAATTAGTGGTAAGTATTGTAATGATACTAAAGTGGTGTATGTTACAAATATGCAAAATTTATTTATTTTATTTCTTTAATCGTTAATTACGATTTTTGACGAAACACTTGGTCACATCTTACGGAACACTAGTGTTCCGCTGAACACAATTTGGGAAACGCTGGTATAAAGAACACTTGGTGGGGGATTTGTGGGTTATAATTAAAATTGAAAGTGTTTGATGGAACTTTTTTCAGACATGATATGAAAGAGTATATGATAAGTCTTGTCAATCACTTTGTCCCTGTAGAGATGGTGAAAAACTCATGGGGTAGAATTTTCTGTTGTTAAGAGGAGACACTGCTTTGAAAAGAATAGAATATGCGTCAATAGAAGGGGTAGAAGAAAATTTGCTGATGCTATTGAGTAGTACTAGATAGATTGGAAAACTGCTTGCTTGTGATGGGGCACAAATGCTAATAGTTTAATAGTAACTCTAAGCAGAGGCAAAATTGATTCTTCTGCTGCTGCTTCTACTGGGACATGCAGCGATAGCTTGGAAAATAAGATGTGTGGATTACAAGGTCTGCTGGGAATCCTCATGGACCAAGCAAATCTATTCTGGGTTACAAAGAGTAAAAACAGGCATATATGTGTAATTGTACATTAATACTAGGGGTATGGTAAATAAATTCAATGAATTTGAAGTATTACTTAAGTCATCAAATGTGTAAATTGTTGGAATATTAGAAATGTGGTGCCACTTAGACCTAAGGAATTTGAATACAGTAGGTAGGAAGTATATGTAGTTTGTTACAGCAGTTTCTAATCTGGCTCATGTCTCTGTGTTAAGGGCCTCTGCAAAGTCAGTCATGTATGTTGTGTTGCTTAGTGATATGTTGTTCAACTTGCCTTTTAGCAGCTGGCCCGTGAAAGTCACTTTGAAATCTCTTGATTGGCTCCTGTCCCTGCCAAGAGGGGAAGGTAGATGAGTATACTAAATAAAAATAAATAGAATATAAAAATAACATAAGATGCGACATGAAAGGAAAGATTTGGATAGGAAAGGTAAATTGGGGGATAGAAATTGATCATCTGGGGATTGCTGTGTTATGGGATGAGAGAGAGGAGGCATCATCTTCTATCAGGGCGAGTGTTGGAGAAGGCACCATGCTCTATACATGCTGTTTAACAGTCACTGCCATGAGCTTTGGCAGATGTTTCAGGACCAAGATATCGACGAGGAATACAACAACTTTCTGAAAGCAATAAAGCCTGAGAAACCTATAGGTAAAAAGAAATCCAAAGAAGAAAAAATTAGTCAAAAACCACTTGTGATAAATGGAAGAAGACAAATGGAGGGCAAGATTAAAACTGACAAGGACAAAATTGAGAATACTGAGTTATGAAAAGCCATTAGAAAGAGAATCAGAGAGGATAAGATTTAACACAAGAAAAGTAGAAAAAGCATTGAGGGAAAACAAAGGACTTAAATCAGCAGACATGAGCAGTAATACAGAAAGATAAATGATACTAAAACTGAAGAATAGCAATGGTGTACTTATAAATAGCAGAGAAGGCATAATTCAAATAGCAGAAGACTACTATAAAGAATTATATAAAGAGCAAGGGAATGATGCCAACAGTGGGGAAGATGGATCACAAATTAGCAACACATATGACATAACCATTATCCTTTCTGATGAGGTAGAGCATGCATTGAAGAAAATGAAGAATTAGAAAGCCCCATGTGAAGATGAAGTTACTGTAGAGTTGTTACAATTGGGAGGAAGAGACATGACACAGAAACTGGCAAGACTCCAAATATACATTAGGAAAAGCGTGACGCCTAAGTAGTGGAAAAATGTAATAATAATTTTGCTGCATAAGAAAGGAGATAAATCAGAAATTGGAAATTATAGACCAATTAGCTTGTTATCCCACATCTACAAGTTATTCACAAGGGTTGATTAGAAAGAAGATTTGATGAGAATCAACTGAAAGAGCAAGCTGGCTTTAGGATGGGATTCTCAACTATGGATCACATTCACATAATATCGCAGTTAATGGAGATAGCAAATGAATATAAAACACCATTATTGAGAAACGAGTTCAACAAGGAGACACAATATCTCCGAAGTTGTTTACTGCTTCCCTTGAGAAAACTTTCAGAAGATTGGACTGGTCGCAGAAAGGAGTCAGTGTGAATGGAGAGTACCTAAACCATTTACGATTTGCTGGTGACATTGTGATCGTAAGCCATGATCCCAAAGAATTAGAGGAAAATCTTAAATCAGTTAACCAGAGTTAGTAAGGATTTTGGACTAAAAATGAATATTGCTAAAACAAAAGTAATGATGAAGCAGTATGTCACAGAAAGGGATATAATCACTGAAGGAGCAATAATTGAAAAGATGGATTCATATACTTATCTGGGACAAGTCAGCTGTAATAATGATAAATGGCTGGAAGTCAAGAGAAGAATAAATTTTGGATGGATAACATTCAGGAAATGCTATCCATGACTTATGGAAGTGAAATTTCCATTAGTCATGGTGACTGTTGGATAAGAAGAGAAACACATGTATCAGGCAGCAAACTCAAGTAAAGGACATTCTTATCAAAACTAAAGAACTGAAATGGACTTGGTGGTACACATAGCTCGAAGATATGATGACAGATGGACTAAGAAAATAACAAAACAGTACCTAAGATGAGCTAAAAGAAAACCTGGAAGACAACAACGGAGATCAGATGAAATTCACAAGTTTGTGGGTAATAGATGGCTATTGCACAAAAATAGAAGGAACTGGAAAGTTGCTGCTGGAGAGGCTTTCATCCTGCAGCGGATTGAAAATGGCTGATGATGATGCCATGATAAGTAGTGTAGTACTGCTCATTATATGCCATCTGGATCACTGGGTCGAGCTCGTCTACATCATTGGGACCGTGCCACATTCTGGAAAGGCTGAAATTAGTCCAGTGGCTAGAGCTTAAACATATATGTCCCCCTAACCACATCCGGGGTGGGAGCCAGGAGTGATCTGACCCAAGCAGGAGAGAGTAGTTAACATGAATAGCATTGGATGTTATCTATTGTTATTATTTTATATATTTTTAAAAAGTTTTTTTATTTCATTTTTTTTTTTGTAGGCGGCAGGTTACTTCTTAGTAAGGTTAGTTTTTTTTTTAAAATTAAAGTGTTACCATGCATAAAAGGGGTGAGGCACAAGGTTACTTCCATATAAGGTTAGCATAGGATATGGGTTTGTGGTGTTTTGGCTAGTCAATGTTAAAGTAGATTTCCAGTGTTTGTACTAAGAAGTAGGATGTTAATAGATGGTGAGAAGGCATTTGTGGAAGAATAAATAATAGATGTTGCCTGTATTCCGGAGTCCTACACACATTGGGGTAGGGTTCAAGAATATCCAAGAAGTTAAAAATCATTGAAGCCTATGTGGAAACCACATGGACTGCAATAGTCATCAGAAATACCAAACTTACAGCTATAAAAGCCAATAGTTTTTGTACATTACTATTTGCTTGTGTCCATATGGTTTCTCCTCGTGGATCCTTCTATGTCATCTCATATTGTAGGTTGGGTGAAGATTTTGCACCTTCAATCCAATACTTAACAACAGCACTAAACTTACTACCAGCTTGCAAAATCCTTGCACCAATGAATGCAAATTGCGGATCACCTTTATGGCATAGCCACACATCTAGCAAAGTAGGCACAAATATTGGGCAGCAGATGGAGGACTTTATTACCACAACCTCTTTTAAGATTCTGAACTAGCTACAGCTACCAACATACAGTAGTACGTTGCATCAGAGTGTGATTGACAACTTTTGGCAACCATGAAAATCATCAGGTGATACAGAAGTCTAGGTAGATATAAGTTAGTCTGTAATCAAGTCACAAAGGAGATCAGACAAGCTAAGGAAGATTATGAGAAGTCTCTAGCAAAGACTTATATTAATATACTGCTTATATTAACAGTAGAAGGAAGGGGTTGAATCACATTGGGCCACTCGATGACTATGGGTTATCTGTTGATGACCCTGCTCATGTTGCGGACAAATTGAATAGGTATTTTGCATCTACATTCAAACATGAGGAATTCTTTAGGGAAGGGAATGCTAGAAGTTTATCAAACTCTAATGAGGAGCTAAATGACTTTGTTATAACTGAAAGGAAAGTGGAAGAGAAATTGTTAAAGATGGAAATGAAAAAGGCACCTGGGGTGGATGGAATCTATCCAGTTATATTAAGGGAGACAGCAAAGGAGGTAAGCAAGTCCTTAGCCATAATTATGAAAACATCCTTGGATTCAGGGGAGGTCCCTAAGGACTGGAGATGTGCAAAGTATCCCCCAATTCATAAAGGGGGATCAAATGGTGATGTGAGTAATTACAGACTGTTAGTTTAACGTCTGTTCCAGGGAAAATAAAGGAATCAGTGGTTAAAGAAGTAATGCAGGATCACCTGGACAAGCATGCAATTATGCTGCAATCACAGTATGGATATGTTAGGGGGCAGTCTTATCTAACCAATCTGAATAGGTTACTATAATGCAGTGACCAAGGAACTGGATGCAAAAAAACACCACATGTATACCCTGTATGCACGAAAGATGTTTTATGTGAAAACATCTTTGACAAAAATCAGAACCATTTTAAAATCGAATAGCTAGAATTGAAGTCATGGACGATGTAACATTTTATGCTCACTCCTGCTATATTTACTCTACCAAATTAACATGTGGAGGAGGTTAGTGAAATCCAAGCCAATAGCCTAAGTTATCCGTTTGAATGTAGCCATTTTTTCAATATTATGATTGCAGCAATACAAGGATTTGTATTGTTGCAGTCCACATTTTTGTTATAATTCATGGTGAGGTGCTACTATAGATGTTTTCACATCAGTAATTTTCTGAGTAGTGAAAGGGACTGAATGCCACACTGCTATAGCCTTTGTATTCAACAATGCTGAATCAAAAGCAAAGCGTTATCGAGAGTATCAAGAAAGCCAACCTAACAAAATAAAGATGGAGGTAGCAGTGAGTATGCAATAATGACAAAGACTATAGAGATTGCTAAAAGACAAACAAAAAATCAAGTATTGGATTTAGTAGTGCCTTCAACCATCAATGCCGTTCCATCTAACAATGATGTACCCGAAGTGAATATTAATTAAGTACAACAGAACATTTCTCCATTTGTGGAGCAGATAAAGTTTAAATGATCAAGCTCCTTTTCTTTATACCTACTACTATTTTGCATTAGAATGCGCATCGAGAGTTTGAAAGGATATTTATAAAAAATGATTTCTGTTCTGTATGCTACATTTGTGATCGTCTATGGTTCGAAAACGACACAAAGAAACCAACTGCTAAAGATACACCATTGATATGCATTGCATTTCTTGATGTTGACGTCGACTGGATCCTTGTGTGTAATAGCTGCAGAGGATCACTTAAGAACTAGACCATTCTAGTGCTAAGTTGAACAGTTTTGTATACCTAGAAATTCCACTGCATTTGCCAAAGTTGGATTTAGTGACAGAGAGGCTTATTTCTCCTCACTTACCATTCATGCAAATAAGGTGCCTGAGACAAGCATACGGACAATACAGCATTCTGGGCCAAGTGAGCAATGTGCCTGTTTCAGTCAATGCGATGGTCCATTGCTTGCCAAGGGAAATTGACTGAAAGGCACATTGATCACTTGGCCCAGAATGCTGTATTGTCCGTATGCATGTCTCAGGCACCTTATTCGTGCATATAAAACTCAAGAAAATATACAAGTCCAGGTATTTGATCTGGTTAGTAAGAAAGCGAGTGGTTAAAGCATGGCTTCAATATTTGGTCGACACGCTGTTGTCAGTTGTATCAAATTATGATCGATCAGTCATTCTTCAATTCATCAGTCAATTTTCATGACTTTAGCTGTTAGCCAAAAGTAATTTGGCTAATGACGACATAAGCGAAGCAGTTCCGATTGAGGAAAGTCTCATTGCCCAACAGCAAACGTTGTTGGGGAGTGACGAAAAATAGAAACTGATGTACCACAGAGCTTACCGTTTAATGAGCATGCAGAGGAACTGTCCTTTCCCATCATTTATCTCGGACAATTCAGAATTTTCAGAGAGCATTTACAAGCGACTCTGTTCATGATGGCAATGAGCGAGCTTAGATGATATGACTGATGCCACCCAGATCATCTCCTTTACGGAGCAATGAAGATAATGGGATTGAGAATCTCTTTGATGGTGGCAAGTTCAGCCGAAAGAATTGTTTTCGATACAGCTGTATCGAAAACAATTTGGCCTTCCTAAGGACAATTCCAAAGTCGACCTACGACTGGGCTCAATATATATGCACATACACAAAGCTGTGTGTGTATAAAACAGATACACAAAAAAATAAGGGTGTGCACATGTAGAATGCAGGTAGCACTTATCAGAATCCAGCAGTTGAAGCTTCTGACTGGCTGTGAACACATAGGAGGCAGTTGACCAGTGCAACTTATCGGTATGTGAAGGGATAAGTTTTGCACTGGTAGTAGTAGTAGTAGTAGTAGTGGCACATGATGCAAGAAAGCAAGTGTAGAAGCTTATGCAGCATCAGCCAAAAAAAAAAAAAAAAAAAAATCACACCATTCCCTCCAAATGCCTGTCCAGTTCCTCCTTACATTTATTTAACCTATCAACTTCTACAACGACAGATGGAAGTTTGTTCCAGCAATTAACCACCCGCTGGCTAAAGGCAAATTTCCGCACATCTATTCTACATCTGTCCTTTCTTAATTTGAACTTATGTCCCCGTAGGTTGGTAATCTGAACAAGTGGAAGGATCCCATCAGAATTCAGCGTGCTCAACCCATTCAAGGCCTTATAGAACTCAATCAGATCACCGCGCAGGTGCCTAGTCTCCAGCCACTGCAATTTGCAGAACTTAAGCCTCTCTTGGTAAGAGAATCCCTTCATTCCCCTCACCAATCGTGTTGCTCTTCTCTGTACACGCTCAAGCAAATCTACATCCTTCCTAAAATGAGGCCTCCAGACCTGTACGCAGTACTCAAGGCGTGGCCTGACCATTGCCTTATACAGAGGGACAATCACCTCCTTTTCCCTGCTAGCAAAATTCCTATATATCATTGACAAAACCCCATGACCCGCCCTAGCAGCCTGTCTGCACTGCTCAGAAAACTTCATATCTGACTGTACAATTACTCCCAGGTCTTTTTCATTTTCTACCACCTTAAGTGTAGTACCACACAGTTGGTACGTTTATCTGGGGTTACTTCTACCCATATGCAGTACTTTGCATTTGTCAAGGTTGAACTTCAGTTGCCACTTCTTAGCCCATCTGCCCAAATTATCTAGATCCTGTTGCAGTAGCACACTGCCATTACTGTCATTAACAACCCTGCCAACCTTTGTGTCATCTGCAAACTTCGACATTAAGCCTGATATACCTTCATCAATATCATTGATAAATACACAAAACAACGGTGGACCCAACACCGAACCCTGTGGGACTCCACTAATAACATTAGTCCACGAAGAGCAGCACCCATTGATTACCACCCTCTGTCTTCTCCCACTTAACCATCCTTTTATCCATTGTAGCAACTTACCCTTAATACCATTCTGCTCCAATTTGTACAGTAGTCTTCCATGCGCAACAGTGTCAAAAGCTTTCCTGAAATCCAAGTATATGATATCAAAATTATTTTTTGCATCCAGTTCCTTTGTGACCACATCATAATAACCAATCAAATTTGTCAGACAAGACTTTCCCTTAACAAACCCATGTTGTGTTTGAATTATTGCTGCAGTCTTGTCTAGATGATCCTGCAATGCATCTTTAACCAGCGACTCCATTATTTTACCCGGAACAGAAGTTAAACTAACTGGTCTGTAATTACTCGTGTCACCCTTCGATCCACCTTTGTGAATTGGGGACACATTTGCACATCTCCAGTCCGTGGGAACCTCCCCTGAGTCCAAGGATGCTCTCATAATTATGGCTAAGGGTTTGCTTAGTTGCTTTGCCGCCTCCTTTAAAATAACTGGATAGATCCCATCCACCCCAGGTGCCTTTCTTATGTTTAACTTCAACAATTTCTCCTCCACTTTGCTCTCAGTTATTACAAAATCATTAAGCACACTGCTACAATTTGATAACCTTCCATTTTCAAATTGTAATAATTCCTCACGTGTGAATGTAGATGCAAAATACTCATTCAGTTTGTTTGCTATCTGAGCAGGATCATCGTTCACTACCGTTCACCCAACTCTGAAGACATGGGTGAACGGTAGTTTAATGATTGGGTGGACATAGTTGTTGTTATTTGGTTTTTAGGAGCATTAGCAACTAAGGCCATATTGCTCCGAGTGGACATAGTAATCTACAAGTTACTACAGCTTTGACAGATGAAGAAATTGCCCAGTCTGTTACTGATAATTTTGTCGAGGAGGAGGAGGAGGAAAATGAAGATGAATTCAAATGAATTCCAGTTACAAAACAGCAAACTCGTGAAGCTATAGCCATCCTGAGGAAACTGTTGGAAGAAACTGGTGCAACTGATTGTGAATATAGGCTGTTATATAATATTGAAAAATCTATAAATAGACTTTGTAGAGATAATTTAAAGCAATCAAAAACAATTGACTATTTTAAATTAATCATATTACAATGCGTTATGTTTAATATGACACTTTGTTTTGTACGCAAGTATAAATTTATTTTTATTTTGCTAACCCGTGGATAATATTCTTCCGATTTTCACGTATCATTTAACTGGTAATAAACCTTTGATAATAGAGTGTAAATTTGTGCTTTATATATTTATCTTTACAGCCTTAGGATAATATTTGTTGATTTTGACTTATTAGAATTGCTGTTTATTTGAATCAAAATTCAATTTGCAAACGTGGTCACTATAACTGACGTTTATTCTAGTTGCATTCACTGCCAACAATTCTTTTCTTAATTTAACTTGACTTAATTATTACATATATTCAAAAATTTGATGAACAAAAAATACTAATACTTATTCATTGTGAAGGAGCATTCGTTGTATGACATTGCTATATTGCCCTGTCAAAACACTGATGTGCTTTGACAAGGCAATTCCACAATAATGTAGGTTATGTGTATTTAAACAATCAAATATTTTACTTGCATTCAGTTTTATTTGTAAGCTAGTGGAGGCTAATTCCATCTTCATATTTACTGATCATTTTATTATAACTGTTTTTGAGTTAAAATCAGTTTGAGGTAAAACCTGGAAAAAAAAGAAAGAAAAAAAAATCAATACCCTAACTGCATGTTTTCCGAAATCAGTTCCTCGATGCAACAAATACTTGTGCCCATGACAGTGATCAGCTGAATACCAGCATGCCGTTGATTTGGTGACTGCTTAGTATCCTGAAAATGTTTTCCCCAGTTGTGTGTGTGCATGCGCGCGCGCACACGCACACGCGCACACACACACACACACACACGAAATAGGGTTTCTTGGGTACACTGTGCATAACTTACATAGAATTTTAGTGGGTTTCAAAATCTCTTTCATTGGAAAGTTGATAGTACATTGTTCTATATTCAGAGGAATATTTGATACCATCTCACATTGTTTCTCTTGTGTAACTATTGGAAGACAGTCATGTGGCAAAAAGCAATAGTAGTGTTGATGCAGCCTGTCATGACAACAGTTTCTTGGTGAGTTGCAGCAGCATTGCTCTGCTAATCCTAATCCTACATAGCAGTGCTAATGTATATTAGGATTAGCGTAGTCATTATGCTTACATATGATGCATACCAGCACACAAAGATTAAATATTACCTAAAATTCACATTTATATTTTAGCTACTTGATCTACTGTTTTAAATCATGATAATAGTGACAATTGATTTGTGCTCAAATAATAAATACACTGGTCTGCATAGATTTTGATGTTTTAATATTTGTGGTGCTTCTAGGTGTACTTTCATTAATTCTAAAAGTCCAAACTACATACAGCTTTTTTTACAAACAATAAGAATTATCTTAGATATATTCCATGTATACATACTACTACTTCCTTTGTGATTAATGGGTATAGATGTTATGATCTGCAAATCAGGTAGCTTATAAATCTGCAAATATTTATAACCTTTCCGATATTTCCTTTTGCAGTTTTTTGTTTTATAGTGCAGTTGAGCTAACTAGTATCTGCTTCTGACAT
The DNA here is from genome assembly GCF_048544385.1 of Mastigoproctus giganteus. Taxonomy (NCBI): domain Eukaryota; kingdom Metazoa; phylum Arthropoda; class Arachnida; order Uropygi; family Thelyphonidae; genus Mastigoproctus; species Mastigoproctus giganteus. The sequence goes on along the minus strand of NC_143580.1, from coordinate 84,307,151 downwards.
GATTTTCATATTCTGTCTTTGATAGTGTCAATTCATGGTTGTGTGAACAATCCAAATATATTTTGTCACATTTGCAACAATTACATTGTGGTGAAACAGAGGCAGGATATTAGATCATTTGTGAAAAATGTATATGCAGCTTATTTTGGAATTAAATTAGGTGACGAAGATAAAAGTTAGGCCCACCATGAAGTGTGCCATATATGTGTGGAGGACTTGCAGTTGTGGAAGTGTTGTAAACAGAGAGCCATGACAGTTGCCATTTCTATTTGGTCTGTAATTATAGCAAGTTATAACGCGAAGAACAAGCATGGCATTGTGTACCCAAAAAACATTACTTCAGATTTAAGGCCAATAACCTATGGACCTGAACTACTGGTACCACCTCCACCAGTTGTCCTTGATATTTTGCCACCAGATACCAAATATGACATTTTTGATCTAGAGGATGATATAAACTATTGTTAAGAAGAAATTCACAACTCTGGTCCACAGCTATTTACACAAAGTGAACTCAACAACCTCGTGAGAGATTTAAATTTACCCAAAGGGTCTAAGAGCTTTTAGGGTCAAGACTGAAATCAGAGAATCTTTTAGCCCTGTGAACAGTCTTTTTATGGCTATAAACATTGTAGGAAAAGGGGAAAAAAATGGGTTCCCCCATTTTTACAGAGAAGGTTCAATGATATATTGCAACAACATTCCTGAACTTTTTTTGGAATTTTCTAACAATCAACAGAGTGGAGCCTATTTATTGACTCATTGAAGTAAAGTCTCAAAGGGCTTAACAAGGGGTTCATAATTTTCTTTCATAATGGAATCAAGCATACATCCATTCTTGTAACTCATTCAGCACACTTAAAAGAAAAACCATGAAAGTGTTTAGCTTCTTTTGGAAAAAATTTAATACAAGGATCATGGTTAGCTAGTGTATGAAGATTTTAGTTATTCTTCTGCTGTTCAACAAAAAACTTGGTTATTGCACAAAAATGCCTTGTCTTCTGTGTGAGTGAGATAATTGAGCAAGAAGTGGACATATGTAAACAAAATATTTTTGAAGCTAAATGCACAAGGCATAATAAGTTATGGGTTGAAATTACTATATAATATCAGTGTAAATACACCATAGTTTGCCCATAAATTTAACTACATAAGTAGTGTAACGGCATTGTTTGATTTTATTTCATGTTGTGGCTACCTTCACGAGATACTGGGTATTGCACTACTTCAAACAAACAATGCTTCTATAATAGAGGGGATAACAGTGGTCTCCTCTACTATAGAAGAGTTATTTATTTGAAGTAGTGCAATACCTGGTATCTCACTGTGAAGCACTCCTCTTCATGATGCACTCCTGATGCACAGTGTGTGGTATGTAATAAAATATTATTAAACAGTTCTTTGGCTCCACCTAAACTTGTGTTTCATAAGTGTTCTGTAAATATATTGTGACATGAAAAGTGTTCCTTGACTAAAAAAAGTTTGGGAAATGCTGGTCTAGTATTTGATCATTAAAGAGATTCAAACTGATGGTGTTAAATGTTTTGATCAATTTACAAGCTTGAAAAATTTTGTAGAAATAAAAAGTGAAAACAAACAATTCAATCAACTGCTAACCCGCGAAAATGGACCAAATTTTTCAAAATTGGAAAAGGCCCAGAGCATTACACAGAATACATAAAACTCCGCACTATGCAAATATAGAAAGGGTATTTTCATTAATAAAGTGTACAAAATACTATAAAAAACATATTTTTACAATACAACTTTAAAGAAATGTCTTACTCTAATTTCTATCCCTACTTGTATTCTAACCTAACACTGTTAAAACAAACAATTTCATTGTAAAATATAAGTGGTCACAGAAATAACAAGTTTCAATTTTAATAAAAAAGTGTGTTACCTTTAGTGATTATTAATATATTTTTTGATCTTACTGTCAGATACAACATTTTACAAATTTAGAAGTGCTGAATATCATCATGCATGGCTTTGTAATATTATACTGATTATTAAAAACTGGTTTATTAGAGCATCATCTTTTTTCTACTGATATCGAAAAAATATGATGCTCTCTACTGATATCCTCTTTTTTTACCCTCATTCTCAGAAATGTCCTCTTTTTTGTGATTTCGATTATGGCAACCCTAGTTTACATTAAACCTCATTTAGCATTTATAGTGACAAAGCTTAAGCAGAGAGAATTAAACCTGGAATTTAAATAGAAAATTATACAAGAGGATGGATATAGGATGGAACAAAGTAAAATGGACAATGCAAAAGAATGCATCCTTTTACCTACTTTGTCTATGACATGGAAAAATCAGAAAACAACTTGAAGTGCATGACAGTAAGCAGCATCAAAAAATGGAAAACAAAAGTATGATGCAAAACATGAGCTTGAAACAAAACGTTTGAGTAGTGCCAATAAATGCATGCATCTGATTTGCCAATATCAAGTCCAATTTTGTGTGAAAAAGCTAATTCTCTACTTCAGCAATGAAATTAGCAACTTCAAATGCAGCAGTGGCCAACTGCAAAAATTTAAGAATGGAAATAACATTTTGCAAAATGTTTGTGGTGAATCCAGATCAGTTGCTGACAAAGAAAAGGCTGCAGTCTAATTGTGTTCCATACAGCCCATTCTTGAAAAATGAGGTAAAGGATATATATAATCTTGATGAGAGGGTGTATTTTATAATTTGCTGCCAAAAGAAACATTTTGTTCAGGGACAGTTTTGTAATGGTGGAAAACTAAGTAAACAAAGAATCACTACTCTGTCATGCTACAAAGATGACAGTACAAAACTTAGCCCACTTGGGGTTGATAAATTTTCCAAGCCAAGATTTTTTAAAGGAGTTAACCAACTTCTATGTAATCATGAGGCCAATCAAAGTGTTTGGCTTATGGTCAAAATTTTTCAGTCTTAGATATCAAGAGTGAAAAGAAGAAGAATGGCTTAAGAAAAAGGGAATATTTTGATTGTTCTTGATTGTTTGACAGCACATTCTGCTGAGACACTTAAGTTGGTGAATATATGGCTGTTGTTTTTACCCCCCAATACCATCAGTTTGTGCAGCCACTGGATCAAGGCATTAACTTATAACCTCAAGAGAGCACAGAGCCCACCTGATAAGGTACTTGATCCACAACATAAAACTGAAACAATACATCAAGTGTAATAATCAATTTCAAGAAGAGTGGCTTTGGAGAGGATATTATCTAAAAACAGTCCAGAAATCAAGTGTGATATTATAAGTCTTATAATATAAGACTTATAAATATCACACTTGTCTTATAATGCATTTTATAATGTCTTATACTTGTCTTATAATGCATATTATAAGACAAAAACTGTGCAAACAAAATTAGATTCTTTCTTTAACCCTATATTAGGCACATGATATTGATGAAACTCCAACAAAATTTCAGAAATTTGTGCTTCATCTATTCTATCCACACAGCTGAAACTCATAACAGCCACTCTTGAAAAATGTTTTCTTTTATTTCTCCACTGAAAATTTCAGCAATTATCACACAATTATTTCTTTTAATTATCACACAATTAGGAAAAATTCATGATTAAGTCAAACCTAATTATATGTACATGCTTATCAACTTTTGTCATACAGTTATTAATAGCAAGCTGGTTAACTACTGCTATGCACTTTCCTCCAGTCGGTAATACTCTCTGGATTTGTGAAACTAGTGTATCATCTGAAATCAAACTGTTGACATGCACAATTCACATTTCACGCAGTGAGCGGTACACTGTTAGTGACATGCTGATGTCTAATTGCAGCGTTTGTTGAAGTGCACAGTTTTTAAATTTGCATTCTGCTCACTGACAGGTTTAAAAGGAGTTTTAATTAAAAAATTGAAAATTTCGTCGTGTTTTTGATTAATTAGTGTATTAATTTGTGTTTTACAGGTAGATTAAATAGGCTTATTGGAGTTCGGAGCTTATCACTACTCACTACTCCTACAGCTATCGTAGTGGTGTTTTTTTGGAGGGAATATTGTAGCATAACCAGTAGCTCAGAAAAATAGTAAGGTTTAAATTGTAATAAATAAGTATTTGGAAGGGTTTAATCACCTTTTGGGCATATATCTGTTGTATTTTTTTGATTAGTTAACATATTAATTTGTCTTTTACAAATAGATTAAATAGACTTAGTAGCATTCATTGGCATATTTTTTTAAAATTTAGCTAGTGACTTAGTAAGTTACAACTAGCTACTCTTACTGCTATTATATTGATGTTTTGGCTGGAATATTGTAGCACAGTATAGTAGCACAGTATAAGTATAGTAGAGTTTTAATTGTAATAAATAAGTATTTTGAAGTTTTTAATCACTTTTTGGACATATATTTTTGTATTTAGCTAAGGATATAACTAATTTAGCATTAGGATCATTACAGTATATCGTAACTTGATAACGTATATCTCGAATTTGATAGCTAAGGTATAATGTAAAACTATATAGCAGAATATGCATTACTGCATTAGCTTAGTATAGTATTGTATAGTCAAGTATAGTAAATTAATCAATTAAATTTATTAACCTTATTAATTTTCATTGTTAATTAATTAAATCTTATTTAAACAGAAATCATGCTCCAGACTAGAGCAGCAAAACAATTTGCACTAAGTAGCAGAAGTGTTGTGGCTTGGGAGAGGTGAACCAAAGGGGACGATTCTCCAACACATCATAGCCTAAAGAAATGTCCAACATGTGAAATGTTTGCAGACTTTTCTGGGATGGGACATAATGTTGCCAAGGAGGATGTTTTTGTGTGCGTTCGATGTAAGCAGTGTGAAGAAGTTAAGCACCAACTCGGGGTTGTTATGGGCCTTTATGAGAGCTTGAAGGACTTAAATTTTTTTTTTTTTTTTTTTTTTTTATGAAAACCCCAAACACGAAAGGTATCAAAACCTATAGTACATAGTACCATGCATGGGTTGAAGGAGAAGTATGGGGGGAGAGGGATGCCGGAAACTTTGCTCTAGAGACTAAACATGGGTTTCACCACTTCAAGCCTCCAATAAGCAAAGTGGTGGTATTTCACCGGTTGATGAAAGTCATCTACCACCTGATCGGGGACCCATCAAGCTCTCAGCTGCCCACAATGCCAGAGCTTGATCATCAGGCAACATAGCAGCAACATTCAAGGGGAATGCACTGATCCCACAGGAGCTAATTATTGTTGGTGACTCTATTGTCAGGGAGATGGGAAATATTGTGCAAAAAGGATAGGTGGAATAGGACCAGGATATGTCTGCCAGGGCAAAAGTTGATGACATTGTAGAGTAGATATCTTTTAAGGGCACAAAGGGTGATATTGTTTTACATATCGGCACTAATGACATTAAGAGCAGGGATTTGAGGACTTACTTAACAAGTACAGGTCAATGTTGAAAAAAAGTCGTGAGTTGCGGTTAAATTTGAAAGTGTCTGCAATTCTGCCCAGACATGTTAGGAGAGTATATGATGAGAACCTTGTCAATAAATTCAGTCCTGGAGAGATTGTGCAAAGCTCATGGGGTAGAATTTTTCTCAGTGCAGTCTGTGCTTGTTAACAGGAGAGATTGTTTCTAAAGAGATGGGATACACTTATATAAAAAGGGTGCAAGAATATTAGCCGATGCTATCGAGGATATGTTAGGTGGGTCAGAAAACTGCTAGCTTGGGGAGATTCACAGACTAATAGTAGCCACAGGCAGAGATGAAAGTAATTCTTGCACTGCTTCTATTGAAATGAGCAGCAGCCTGGAAAGTGAAGTACTGAGGATTTCAAAGGCTGCTGGGAGTCATCACTGAATAAGTAAATACATGGGCTGAGTTAGGGTAACTAAGAATAAGAATAGGTGTATGTATACTTGCATGTACACCAATGCTAGGATTATAGTAAATAAATTTGATGAATTTCCTGGGCAAGATCAAAAGCGGATATTGTTGGGATGTCAGAGATGTGGTGCCACACGGATATAAGCAGTGCAGAATTGGAATTTGGGGAGTACAATGTGTACAGAAAGGAGAGATAAGACAGGAAGGGAGGAGGGGTTATGCTGTTAGTTAAGAAATAAAATCTAGGGAAGTGCTTCCAATTGACATTGGTGGACAATGCAATGTTGAGTCAGTGTGGTGTAACATAAGCACTGGGAAAGGGAAAAGGAGAGTAGGTGTGTGTTACAGGCCTAATGAATCTGATTAGTATAATGAGCAATTGTGCAGAGAAATACTGCCCCAGTAAATAAAAATGTCTTATAATGGGGGATTTTAAATTACCAGATATTGACTGGAACTTGTGGATTGGTCACTTGCACACTAGGAAGACTTTTGTGGATTTATTGGATGATTGTTTTCTACAGTAACATGTTCAAGAGACAACCAGAGGGAGTAATAATCTTGATCTGATTATCAGCAGTGATTCTTCATGCATTAAGCATCTGCAGATAAAGGAACCACTAGGAGGCAGTGATCGTAGTGTACTGATATGAGATTTACTTAAAGATGTACCTACCATCAGAGGTAAGGGGAAGGGTTTTTGCTTTCATAAAGGTGGCTACAGTGGTCTCAGAGTTTTTAAATTCTATACAATGAGATCAACTGATGATGTTACAACAGTGAATTCAAAATGGAAGCCTTCAGGGGACTTAATCTTGGAGGGTACTAGGCTTTTCATACCAACTAAGGAATGCTGTTCAAGGCAGAGAAGAAAAATGCATGGGATGCATATAAATTATCAGGCGACAAAGAAGCCTATGGCAGATACAGTGGATTCCGGTTATTTGGGCCACCGGTTAATCGGGGCAGCCGTTTATTTGGGGCAAATCTTAAAAAACAGAAACCAATCGAGAAAATAGCCAGGGTTTACTTCGCTTAATTGGGACAGCATGCCGTTTAATCGGGGCAGGAGACCGCAGCACTGGAGATTACCCTACGATTGTCTCCAACGGTACCACGTGGTTCGGTCGAAATTCTGGAGGTCACAACCATAAAACAATAAAAACAATTAGCAGTCACCTGTTTATTGGGCTTTTCTGTTAGTGAAATCTATCATAAACTGACAGTAAACTCGATCTTACTGAATTTGCAATAATACCGAAAGCTGGAATTCTGCGGGTTATTATGGTAAAATGTGTTTACACTTCCGTGAAATCTTCAATCATATAAAAAAAATCAAATTTCAGATCTTCTCTTCATTCCTATTTTTAACAGCTTTGTAACTCGTTACTCGGTTCTCACTTGCGCGTATCGTGTTACTTGCAATTTGTGTGTGCCGTCTTCTTTGTTATTGATTGCTTATCTTTTCACTGTTTTAAATTTTAATCCCCCGCCCACAAATGTCAGTGAACAGAAATGTCAACTAGTTCGTATGTACATATTGCAGTACGTATTAATTATTCCGATTATCATATATATTCTTCCGATTTTCATGTATCATTTAATTTTTTAATTGGTAAGGTAATAAAGGGTAAATTTGTGCTTAATATATCTTTGCTTTTCTGGCCTGTGGATAATATTCTTCCTATTTTCACTAATTAGAATTGCTGTTTAATAGAATTAAAATTCAATTCACAAACGTGATCACAATGACCGGCACTTACTGCACATCGTATAGTGAACGGTATTTACTATGGTGAGTTCGTCGTAACGTGATTTGTTTTTTTTTTTTTTTTTTTTTTTATGAAAACCCCAAACACGAAAGGTATCAAAACCTATAGTACTTAGTACCGTGCATGGGTTGAAGGTGAAGTATGGAGGGGAGGGGGGGGGATGCCGGAAACTTTGCTCTAGAGACTAAACATGGGTTTCACCACTTCAAGCCTCCAATAAGCAAAGTGGTGGTATTTCACCGGTTGATGAAAGTCATCTACCACCTTGTGAAGGGGGGGGGGGGTATATTGTATTTTTAACTATTTACGTGAAACTTCGGATAATTGGGGCAGCCGCTTAATCGGGCCAAAATGCAATAGTCCCGATGTGTCCCAAATAACCAGAATGGACTGTATAAGCAAGTGTGTAATCAAGTCACAAAGGAGGTTGGGCAGGCGAAGGCAGATTACAAGATATCTATGCCATATTCTTCATGCCGTGATATGCTTATGGACAATCTGACAACTTTAATCCGCAACAAACATGAGTTTATCTCAAAAGTAATCTGTTTACAGTATGTCAACAACTCTCCTTAGAGTGACAGTACAACTGTTGATACTATACTATACTAAATCTGCAGTTTGAAGAGCTCACCCTTGTTTATGCTCCTGATTCTTTCTTTCTTTTCTTTTTTTTTTTTTTTTTGGACAACCGAATGAAGCATTAAGTACACTAAAAGCACTTCCACTCCAATGACATGGTTGCTAACAACAGCTTTAAAAGAAAGAATTATTTAACTTTGGTATTTTCATTCAAACCACTCTCATACAGTTAAATAAGGACAGTTCAAGGTTTCTAAATTAAAAAAAAAGATTCAAAAGCAAAAATGTACAAAACCACACAAAATTTTAGATCTGCATCATTACACTTACATAGAGATGAACAGTAAACTCTAAGGAGGAATGCTAATTAAATACTGTTGAATGTATTGCAGTTTGAATTCTTATTAACTTATATGAAGAGCTTATTCAGACATACACTCTAATCTCAAGTGTGATGACTTAGATTAGACTGTTATGGGAGGAGGAAAGTTGATATACTCACCCTCTCATCTTCAGGGCACTTAAAAAGATTCTGGAACGTGACAGTAATATTTTTTGTAAAGCGAGGTGCAAACACATCTCTTTCTGGCCCAAACTGGTGCCTCGACTGGCGAACAATAGAATCAATAACATACAGCCCAGGAACCTTGTACTCTGGTCGGCAGGTCAAATGCTTTCTATGTATTTATAGCCAGTGAGGAGCTTCAACTGTTGGTTTCTGATACATGCTACTTACATTCTACATGTATGCACCTTAACACATTCAGACCTGTAGACAATTGTACTATTTCTTATCACAGAATACCTTAAGTTGGAGATGGACTTATGTCTAGGGGCCACCCAAAAAGAAGAAACATATTTATTTTGGGCTTAATGTAAGTGCGATTTATTAGCTATGATTAGACAGCTCGGTAAATCTACAATGTTTTTGAAATCGGTTGGCCACACTTGCTTCAGCTATTGTACAAGTTACAGAATAAGGGGTATGATATTAGTGAGGATGATGCGAGTGACATGGACTTCATGCAGAAGGCAACGCTGGTGAACGAAGACACTGTAACTTGTGTGATATACTTCAAGAAGATTGTGGATGTAATTCTGAATATATTGCAGTCAAAACATTATAGCCCGTTTAGTCAATTTTACGTAGTCAACTTTTTCAAGTGCATAGAATTTCAACATCGTGGTAGTCCACATGCACATTTTGCTGTTGCCAAATAACACTCCCAAAGATCCTTTGGGTGAGTTAGTGGCTGTCTTTGCTAGCGAGGCTTCGGAGAGCATCATGCTTCAAACTCACAAACATATATTCACGTGTTACAAGAAAATAATGCCGGGTGAATGACAGACGTGTCAATTTGAGGCCAAATTGACATGTCTGTCATCCAATCAAGAAGCATGTGCTACGCGCTTCCGCTCCCGCTCACCTGACCTCCATGGGCAGGAGCGGCAGTGCGTGGCACATGCTTCTTGATTACACCGTGGTTCGAGCCCGTGACCACCAAATACGGAGGATGCAGAAAGGTCAGGGAATGACCACTGCATATCTCCGGAGCAATATGGCCTTAGTTGCTAATGCTCCTAAAAAAAAAAAAAAATAAATAACAAATAACAGTGTCAATTTGAAGCACCATTCACCCCTTTTTGCATGAATGTGCTTCAAATCGACAAAAGCGTGTCGACACATGATTTTGCGACATGTCATTTCCGTGTTGCAAAATTGTAATTTCCGGTTTGCCGATTTGATTGGCAAACCAAAAATGGCATTAAATGATGTCATTTCTGTTATTGAGACCTCTTTCGTCCCCTTAGAATTCACTATTCTGTCACGATTTTGCAACATCATTTCCATGTCGCAAAATAGTAATTTTCGGTTTGTTGATTAAATCAACAAACTGGAAATTATGTCATTTCTGTGTCGCAAAATCGTGACAGATTGGTTTTACTTCAGTCTGAAATTTAGTAGGTGCCGCCAAAGATGATTTTGCATCAAAAATAATTTTGACATCATATACTTGGATTTCAGGAAGACTTTTGATACTGTTACACATAAAAGACTGCTTAGATAGTATGAATCAGAGCTGTACTACTCAATATGTTCTACGTTGATAATAATATTAGTAAAATAATAAGAGGAGTTTACCTCAATATAGAGCGTAGAACACTTGTGTTCTACGCACTATATTGAGGTAAACTCCTCTTATTATTTTACTAATATTAGAAGAACACTTGTGTTCTATGCACTATATTGAGGTAAACTCCTTATTATTTTACTAATATTATTATCAACGTAGAACATATTGAGTAGTACAGCTCTGATTCATACTATCTAATAAGTGTTCTACGCACTATATTGAGGTAAACTCTTCTTATTATTTTACTAATAAAAGACTGCTGTACAAACTGGAGCAAGTTGGCATTAAGGGCAGATTACTGCTATGGATAAAGGGATGGTTAAGTGCAAGAAGATAAGAGTAGTTATCAGTGAGCACTGCTCTTTGGGGACTAACGTTATTAGTGGAGTTCCCCAGGGTTCAATGCTGGGTCCATTGTTGTTTTCAATATTTATCAATTACATTGATGAACGTATATCAGGCTTAATATCTAAGTTTGCAGATAATACAAAGGATGGCAGGGTGGTTAATGATGTTCATCAGGGTGTACGGCTGAACCTAATGTTGGAAAATTGGATCAATGGGCTGATAAATGTAGGTTGAAATTTAACATCAACAAATGCATGGTACTGCATATGGGTAGCAGTAACCCTCGAGTAACTTATCAACTGTTTGGTACTACGCTCAGGGTACTTGGAGAATGAAAAATACCTTGGGTAATTGGGCAGTCAGACATGCTGCTGGGACAACTCATGGGATTTTGTCAATGCTATACAGAGACTTTGCTAGCAGGGATAAGGAGATGATTATACCTTTGTATGAGGTCATGGTTAGGTCTCATACTATATACAGGTCTTCAGACCTCACTTAGGAAGGATGTAGATCTGCTGGAACAAGTGCAGAGAAGTGCAACCAGATTGGTGAAGGAAACAAAAGGTGCTCTTACCTAGAAAGGCTTAAATTCTGTAAATTTCAGCAGCTGGAGACTAGGCACCTTTTGGGGAGATTTTATTGGGGTGTTTAAAGCCTTGAATGGATTGAGTGAACTGAATGGTAATGGCATTTTTTCACTTGCTGAGACTATACATATGATGATGCATAATTTCAAGTTGAGTTTGGCTTCAGCCAACCGGTGTTCAATTGTTGGAATAGGTTTCCATCTGTTGTTGTGGAAATAGATTGGTTGAATAAATTCAAAAGAAGAACTATACAAATTCTTGGAGGGTGAACTGTGTCCTTTTTTTTTGGCTGATGGTATATAAGCTTGCTTATGCATCATTTGCCATTATTACTACTGCTAATCCAAGCCATAGCTCACAAATTTAACAAGTGAAAAGTGCAGGAGGCCTGGAATATGTTCGACCATTGTGCAATTACATCCCAACTGGCATACCAACTAGATCAACTTACCCCCCCCATTGTATGATATATTTTGTTATATCAAAAAAAAAAAAAAGCAGATTGAAACAAATATACAGCCACCCTTGGCACTATTTTAACACGAGTATCACCAGAGACAAACAGTCATGTCCACCCAAATGAACAGATTTAAAAACAAACTTCGATACTACCATCGAAGCTACTGACACCTTTATGGGGAAGAAACATACCAGACCCAGTGCAGTTCCCTGGTGGTCCCCTGAGCTGAAAATCTCTAGCAAAGGGTGTCAAACTGGCAAGTAAACACTTAAAGATCGGGAGATCAAATTGGCTGCCAGCAAAAGTTAGCACCCAATGAGACATATACAAAAATCCCAGAACCCAATATCCCAGTCTTATTTGACAGAAACAGAAAGTCTTGGCAATCACTTGTTGGTACCACTGCTAATCGGGTGTGGCATACTGTATTATTACCAGAAAAGCTGCCAGAAGGAGATATAGTCAACACTATGCATACCTGGGAAAAATAGTCAGCATCATATTAGATGCACTGTTCCCAGTTTACAACAAACTCCTAAATGCAGTACAAACAATCAATGCACAGGAAATGACCTCATCGAAATTGATGTACTAAAAGTATCTAAACGTTTCTCAGATCACTCACTACAGCTGTACAATTGCATGCAGCAGGAAATTTTTCCCATTACCTTGAAACAGGCAAATATCAGGTTAATTTTAAAAAACCCAGAATAGAAAACCACCTTATGGATCCAAAATCTTACTGATCTATCACATTGTTACTTGTTTTGGGCAAGGTGGTGGAAAGGATGATGCTACTCTGCCTGAACACTCATTACTTGAGTATGGTTTCAAGCCAGGAAGCTCTGCTGAGGATTCTTAATTACATAATGAACACTGCCAGGAAACCTACCTGTTTGCCACATGTATTGATTTTGCTGGTGCATTTGACATGTTATGGTGCAACAGCATACTTCACAGACTTCACCACCCTGGAATATCTGAGAAATTGTACAGGTGTATACAAGACTACATCGATGATAGGTGAGTTAAAAGAAGATACCAATGTATCACCAGAATGTCTTAACCTGCAAAAAGAAAAGTGTACGTGTAGTCCTATTCAGGGTACTGTAGTGAGTGAGATAAGTGTGTGAAAAGGATGGCTGAATGTGAATGTCCTGTTTATGCATATTGTTGTACCCTTAATATACACATTGGGGGTAAAAAAAAAAAAAAAAAAGTTATATTTGCAGGTTAAGTTGCATATATATGAGTGAATGCCAGGTCACTTGTTTAAACTATGTATTGTTGTGAATAGTGCACGCATGCACGCACACACACTCACACACATACACTCTCTCTCACTTCACATTTTATGTGTGTGTGTGTGTGTGTGTGTGTGTGTGTGTGTGTGTGTGTGTGTGTGTGTGTGTGTGTGTGTGTGTGTGTGTGTATTGAGGTTGTCACAGACATTCTCTCAGATATGCCAGATAACCTGTACTTGCTATCTGGGAGTCTAAAATGCTGATGGAACCGATATTCAGGTGACATTCTAGTCAAGTAAACCCAATTTCGGCAAAGTCCTGACGGTCTGTGACTGGCAAATCCTTTGTTTGCACCTTCACGATGGTGGGATTGTTAGTAATCCTGGGTACAACCTCCATGCACAAGCACACTGGGTGACCACTCAGGTATGAACCAACGTAAACAGGGATTGAGGTGTGGTGCCCACACCACATGGAGGAATGCCGTCCCTCTGTGTTACCAGGCAGTACTAGATGTTAGTCATCAACTGGTGCAATACCACCACTTTGCTTATTGGAGGCTTGAAGTGGTGGAACCTATGTTTAGTCTTCAGAGCTAAATTCCGTTCAACCCTTCCCCATTTCTCCCATCATGCAGTATGGCTGATGACTTTTGAGGTTATGATGAACATCATGGTGAGATCCAATTTTCCTTATATTTCAAGGGTACAGTTGTAAAACGGTGTTCGCAGGCTGGCTGCTAGTTAGTACACCAGACCGAACCTATTGGTAACTCTTTAGTAGGCTTCTGGATCAGCTAGTTCCGGATTTGCTACTTCTACTACTCTGCCAGATAGTGACTGGAGGGAGTCCAAGTAGTGTGTATGGGTGGGGGGTATTGTCGAGGCCACGTTATGTTTATGGATATGGGTATATTCTTACCATGTGTATGCCACATCCAAAATTTTCATTACTTCATACAGCATGTCCCCCCCACTTTTCCTTACTATTGAATACACCATGAATTGTCAAACTAATAGAGAGAGCTTATCTGCGAAAAAATCTAAACCTCCCAAACACTTCCTAGTACATTTCACAAATATACGTGGTCTCAATTCTAATCTCAACAATGACCATTTCCACTTGCACTCTGCCAAACCCCATTTACTTTTTCTGAGAGAATCTCAGTTATCAGTTTGCTCATCTCAGCTGTCCAAATTAGAATAGAATCTTTAATTGCAGCAATGATAGACATACAATTATTCCCGTGACGGCATGGTGGTGCCAGGGGTTATTTGATGTATGATTTGCTGTATTATTTGCTGTATGATTCCTTTCGCCTCAAAGGTGGTACTTGTGCATATGTCTGTTCCGATATTCCTTGTCAGAGATTTTGTAATTTGTAATCTCCTTCTTTCGATCTTCTCTGGCTTAAAATCTCTCTACCTCATTGTGTCAGATTCATCTGTTGTCTGTACAGTTCTCCCAACTCCACTAATCACTTGGAACTCTTTGACTTTCTCCAGTTCAACTTTCCTAACAATGAGGTAATTTTATTTGGTCTTGTCTGATTTTAATGTTCAACTCCAGCTGTCTTCCGTTTTCTAGTCACACCGACTCAGCTGGTCGAGATGCTGCGGCTTTTGCAATTTCAAATGACCTTGCACAGATTTTCATTTACCTACAAGAATACCGGACAATCCCAACCATACAGCCAACACACTTGACCTTTTCTCACAAACAACCCTTCTAAGTACACAGTCGACGTGAGTGGTCTTTTAGGTACCTCTGATCACAACTTGGTGATTGTCTCTTCTCCAATGGAGCCTTTATCTCATGGATATTCCCAACCTCGTATTGTTTGGCATTACAAGAATGCAAAATGGGATGACCTGCGAGATTTATTTTCTTATTTTCCTTGGTCGGATTACTGTTTCAAAACTTCTGATGTCAATGTTTGCTCAGATCGTGTCAGTGAAATTATTCTTGTAGGAATGGAATTCTTTATTCCACATTCCACTTTAAAATCTTGTCCTTTATCTAAACCTTGGTTTTCTAATAAATGTGCTAATGCTGTTCAAGAGAAGAACGTTGCATATGGTAATTGGCTTGTTTCCAATTCTTCAGTTTCATTTTCTGTCTACACCAAAGGCGCCTCCGTAGCCAGGTGGGAAGGAGCAGCAGCACGTAGCACACGCTTCTTGATTAGACTGGGATTCGAGCCCGTCGAATAAATAGCCTACACCAAAGCTTGCAACAATTGTTAAGCGGTCATTAATCAGTCCAAACTAGATTTTGAACATGCTAAGAGTAGAAAACTTGCTTCTTGTCTTGATGGTAGCCGAGCATTCTGGTATCTTGCCAAAGCTATTGGCCGCAACTTTTGCCAATCTCTGCCGCCACCTCTGTCAAAACCAGATGGTTCTGTTGTCACTTCAGCCAAGGATAAAGTGGACCTGCTAGCATCCCATTTTTCTTCCAACTCATGCATTAACGATCTTGGTAAAACACCTCCCACCATTCCCAACACGCTCCATTCATTGCCTCCTGTGGTCTTCCATCAGAAGGATTTTGATGAATCTCAATGCTAAGAAAACTCCAGGCCCTGGTGGTATTTCTCCACTTGTTCTCAAAACCTGTGCTCCTGAACTTACTCCTGTTCTTTGCCGCCTTTTTTCACTTTCTTATTCCAAAGCTGTTTTTCCTTCTGCTTGGAAATTTGCTGATATCCAGCCAGTTCCTAAAAAGGGTGACAAGTCCCTCCCATCCAATTATCGTTCCATTGCAATTACTTTTTCTCTTTATAAAGTAATGGAGAAATCAATTAACCGCCAATTCTTAAACTACCTAGAAACCTTTCGCCTGATCAACGATCGCCAATATGGATTCCATCAATGTCAATCCACTATGGATATTCTGGCTTATGTTGCCCATATACAGGGTGTTTCAGTTAAACGTTTCAGAACTTCTAAGAGGGGTAGGGTACATCCTGACAACTCGAAATCATATAGCAATGTGGGGTCGGAAGTGCTTTCCTGAAGCGGTGTTGTACACAGAAGCACCATAAAGAAAAGAGACCGTAAGTGAGAAATCGTTTTAATAATACATGAAAAGAAGCAAAAGGTACATGGATTAAAGTAAGTGTTCGAAGTTTCTTCCACGGGCTACAATGCACGCCTCACATCTCCGACGCATGGACATCCGAACATTCTGGAATACTCCAGGCGAATTTCGAATTTCTTCGGCAGCTACTGCGATTCTTGCAACCAGCTCCTCAGCATTGTCAACAGGGGTGTCGTAAACTAGCGATTTCATATGGCCGTGAAAATTCCTTCCCTTGTGAAGGAATTTTCAACACGCATAACGACCATATCTGGGCGGTCGAGAACCCGCATGCAATACGACATCGTGCAGCACAGATTCGATTTTCGGTCAATGTATGGGCCGGTATTATGGGAGATCACCTCATCGGCCCTTAACTGTCGTCTAACCGGACCTATCTACTTGATCTTTCTGCAGCAAGTATTGCCACAACTTTTGAGAGATGAACAGATTTCTGCATCGACGCAACAGACAATGTGTTCACATGCATAGGTGATGACGTAATATTGCATCAGCTATACATAGTATGTCAAAAATATTGGTACAAATGGTTAGGGGAGGTAGGTAACATCTAAAGGAATGTGAATCGCATAGGAATCCATAACCAGAAATGTCACGGGAAAGTAGTAGCAGAGGCACAAGAAGCAGAAATCACACAAGACAGTAATTAGTGGCAAACATTTATTTGACATAATATTAACAATGGAGTACGAGATGGATGCATTTCATGATGTTTCAACAGTGAATCAGAGAAAGATGCATAAAAACAACTTTCATAGCAGGAACAACTCAAAGTGTAATTAAAATCCATTAGATTAAGACACAAAGAATTGGAAGAGATGCAATGGCTGTCAATTGTTTGGATAGAAAATCAAACAAAAAACAAGTTTGCTTACGATAGAAGCAAAAGCAGTAGCAATATTTTATTATGTAATAGTCGTAAAAAAATACTTAAGTATTTTATTACGATTATTTATTGTGTTTGGTAATGTTTTGGTTACAAATGTGTGTTCAATCTTGGGTGGTCGGCACCTAACCCTATTTTTCCCATAGGGCTGTTGTTCATATTGCACGAGGGTTTCTAGGAACACAACTATCGTGCTATATGAGGACTGACTGTATTATATACGTATGTAATGAAGAATATTTTATATATACAAATATTTGAATATTAAATATTTTGACCAACAATTGTGCATGTTTTCACTACCATTTATTATTGTTTAGGAAATATCCTATGGCACCGACCACAACTCACAAATACATATGTCACCTTATGGGAATGCGACATCGCTTAAGATTCACTTAGCGCTCTATTTTTCCGGAATGAATTATCAGCATTAAGTGGGGATTGCCTGTACTGCATATTTTTTCAAATTATATCATGTTAATCCTGGCCCATAAGGGCGCCTCTGTAGCCAGGTGGGAAGGAGCAGCAGTGCATAGCACACGCTTCTTGATTAGACCGGGGTTCAAGCCCGTCACCACCAAATACGGAGGATGGGGAAGGTCAGGGAATGACCACCGCATATCCCGGAACAATATGGCCTTAGTTGCTAATAAAAAGCTTCGAAACGATCGTCTGGGTGGTGGTACCGCTGAAAATAAATAACAGTAGCCTTCTCTACTAGAGAAGCGTTATTTATTTGAAGTAATTCAATAGTAGCTATCTTGCTGTGAAGGCAACCACATTATGAGATACATTTAAAACGATGCCTTCCACACTACAATCGTAGCTCAAATATATGGTTTAACTATGGTGTATTTACACCGATATTATATAGTTAATTATCAAAACCCATAAGGATTATGCCTAGTGCATTTAATTTTCCAAATACATTACCACCACACCCTTCTGGCATCTCTCATAATGTGGATATAACTTCGCGACTGAGATGGCTTGTTGTATTACCTGGGTACCTACCCGCCTACTGATGACGAAGCCAAAAAGCTTCGAAACGATCGTCTGGGTGGTGGTACTGCTGAAACTAAATAACAGTAGCCTTCTCTACTAGAGAAGCGTTATTTATTTGAAGTAATTCAATAGTAGCTATCTTGTTGTGAAGGCAACCACATTATGAGATACATTTAAAATGATGCCTTCCACGCTACAATCGTAGCTCAAATATATGGGTTAACTATGGTGTATTTACACCGATATTATATAGTTAATTATCAAAACTCATAAGGATTATGCCTAGTGCATTTAATTTTCCAAATACATTACCACCACACCCTTCTGGCATCTCTCATAATGTGGATATAACTTCGCGACTGAGATGGCTTGTTGTATTACCTGGGTACCTACCCGCCTACTGATGACGAAGCCAAAAAGCTTCGAAACGATCGTCTGGGTGGTGGTACTGCTGAAACTAAATAACAGTAGCCTTCTCTACTAGAGAAGCGTTATTTATTTGAAGTAATTCAATAGTAGCTATCTTGTTGTGAAGGCAACCACATTATGAGATACATTTAAAATGATGCCTTCCACGCTACAATCGTAGCTCAAATATATGGGTTAACTATGGTGTATTTACACCGATATTATATAGTTAATTATCAAAACTCATAAGGATTATGCCTAGTGCATTTAATTTTCCAAATAATCTAGAATGGATATTACCAGTTCACAGTTCAAGAGTTCAAATGCCTTGTCTAATGTAAATTTGAATCTCCACCTTTTAATAAAACCTGTCGTTCTATATGCTGAATCCTAATTGTTTCCAAAAACATACCATATATGTTTATGGAATGACTCATTAGATTCCAAGGTCTAAATTCCTTGCAATAATTAGTACAAACGTACTTTTAAGTATAATCAAACCTCCACCTCTGCAACACTAGTTCCATTTCCTGCCACCATAGATTATGACCCAACATTTTTGAGGACTTAAGTTGTGCAGCCACTGGATGCATCATTTTGCTAGATTATTTTTGCCCTTTTATACTTATAGATTGATTACAGGTCCTCATTATTAGCTACAGTTGAGAAAAATTGTATGCCCTCAGCATAGATCAGACTTTTTTTTTTGTTTTTTTTAATGGGGTGGATGGGACAATCCAGTTATAGGTTGGCAAAGGAAGTAAGCAAACCCTTAGCTATAGTTATGCGAGCATCCTTGGACTCGGGGAAGGTCCCCACGAACTGGAGATGTGCAAATGTGACCCCAATTCACAAATGAGGATCAAAGGGTGACACAAGTAATTACAGACCTGTTTAACTTCTGTTCTGGGGAAATTAATGAAGGCACTGGTTAAAGAAGCACTACAGGATCATCTAGACAAGACATTAGTTATAGTTCGGACACAGCATGGTTTTGTTAATGGGAAGTCTTGTCTGACCAGTTTGATTGGATATTTGATGTTGTTACAAAGGAACCAGATGGAAAAAATAATTTTGATATCACATACTTGGATTTCAGGAAAGTTGTTGAACATGAAAGACTACTATACAAATTGGTGCAGATGGCATTAAGGGCAAGTTGATGCAATGGATAAAAGGGTGGTTGAGTGGGATAAGACAGAGTGGTAATTACTATTATTATTAGCTATATGGTGCAAGGAAGCCGGAGGCTTATGCTGCAGCAGCCAAAAAAAAAAAAAAAAAAAAATTCTGAATTACCCAGAGAGAGAGAGAGAGAGAGAATCAGAAGTAGAAGGGAATCACCAAGAAAGAGAAGAATGATGATATCCAGCTCAGAACCCTGGGTGTGCCAAGCCCATACTCACCAGATGTGAGCCCCTGGGGTTAATCAATGGACACTGCTCTTCATGGACTAATGTTATTAGTGGAGTCCCCCATTGTTTGGTGTTGGGCCCATTGTTGTTTTGTATATTTATCTATGATATTGATGAAGGTATATCAGGCTTAATGTTGAAGTTTTCGGATGATACAAAGGTTGGCATGGTTGATAATGACAGTATGCTACTACTAAAAGTTGGGCAGATCAGCTCAGAAGTGGCAACCAAAGTTTAACATTGACAAATGCAAATTATTGCATATGGGTAGCAGTAATCCCAGAGAAATATACCAATTGTGTGGTACTATACTCAAGGTAGCAGAGAATAAAAAAGACCTGGGGGTAATTGTAGAGTCAGATATATTAAGTTTTTTGAGCAGTGCAGACAGGCTGCCAGAGCAGATCATGGAATGTTTGTCAGTGATTTTCAGGAAATTTGCTAGCAAGGATTAAGGAGGTGATTATTCCTTTGTATAAGGCAATGGTCAGCTCATACCTTGGATACTGCGTACAGGTCTGGAGGCCTCATTTTAGGAAGGATGTAGAGTTTCTTGAGCGAGTACAGAGAAAGGCAACAAGATTGGTGAGGGGAATGATCAAGCCTTATACACCTTAATCAGATCATCTGCGAGGTGATCTGATTGAGGTGTATAAGGCCTTGAATAGGTTGAGCTAGCTCAGTGTTGATGGGATTCCTCCTCTTGCTGAGATTATGAACCTGAGTGGGCATAAACTCTAATTGAGTAAAGACAATTGTAGAACAGATGTGCAGAAATTTGCCTTTAGCCAACGGATAGTTGATTGCTGGAACAAACTTCCATCTGTTGTCATGGAAGTTGAAAGCTTAAATAAATTCAAGGAAGAAGCAGACAAGCATTTTGGAGCTAATTTCACCTTATTAACATATACCAATAAACTGTATTTGTAAAAGAATAAGAGAAGTTTACCTCAATATGATATGTAGAACACTTCCGAATGATAGTCTCCAGAAATTAAAATGCAAACAATTAAAATTCTTAAATCTTACATTACAGTAAGAAATAATTAACAATAATTAAAAATCAAACGAACACAATTAAAAATCAATTTAATGCAATTAAAATTTAAGTCAAAAATTAATATAATGAAAAAAATTGCAAAATGATTTTTCTTCCTGAAGCTGACAATGCTTTTCAACCATATGTCGCAATCACAGGAATGAAAATTACCGAATAGGGGCGAGCATGGAACTTAAATAGGGATTATTTACCTTCGTGCATTTGCGTAAAGGACCACAAGTCAGAGATTAGATAAGGCCGGCGAACACTAACAGAATTCTCATGTAATCTAATTTCAACTGTTTCTGCAATTAATAGCCTCGTATAATTATGTTGAATACTGAGTAAAATCGTTAAATAAAAAAAGTATGTTTTTCAATAACGGCATGAAAGGCTAATTCTGACACTGTTGAACGAGAAGCACGAACTGAGGCCGCATGTTAATTAATGTGCAAATTCAAAGTAAACTGCATAGAACCCTGATAAGACGAGGTGCACTCACTGGAAGAAATGTTGTATACTAGGTCATTTATTTGTGTTGCGAACGAGGAAAGGACGACTGAGCTATTGTTCAGTATAGTGTGTAATTTCGGTATTGGTCTGGCTACAGTTTTAAATTCGGTATCTTTAAAGAATCTGCTAAGTTGTTTGTGCCACTGTTCAACATATGGGACAAAAATAAAGTATTTTTTGATATTACTGTTTTTGGTTGGTATATTTTTTTGTATTCTATCCTTAGCATGTACCCTAATTCTGTCTATTCTGGCAAGTGGGTAACCCCTGTTTAAGAATCTGCTGGTTAATATTTGTATTTCTGAGCCTAAAGCAGATTCCGTCATTGAATATTTATAAGCATTGAGAAATTGATTAAAGATAATCGATCTTTAGTAGGTGAACGGGTGATAGCTGTCATATTGTTGAAGCATTCCAGTTTTTGTAGATTTATGGTAGATGTTAAATTGGATTTTATTCGTGTCCCGAGTGAGGGTGAAATTTAGAAAATTTAATGACTTAGTATCCATATTCTCCTTCTCCAATGTAAATTTGAGCCTAGAATGAATATTATTAAACGAATGTAAAATGTCTTGGATAGTGCTGCTATCAGTAATGACTAGAACATCGTCTGAATACATCCCATAGTTGTTTGTGCAACTTACTCTTACTCTTTCTCATCTGAAAAAGAGTAAGGATGTCATAATTATTTAGATTACTTAATCCTTTTAATGCCTTTTGTCACAACAGAGTTGCCTAATTTCGAGATTAAAGTTTACAGAACCTCAGTCTTTCTTAGTAAAGGATATAATTTTTTTGGCCCCAGCTGGCATTGTTGCTCCTCTCTGCACACACCCTTTCCAACAGATCTGTATCCTTCCTAAATTTAGGTTCCCAATGCCTGCTTACAGGATTCCAATATTTAGTGACATAACCATTGCCTTATACAATGGAATAATAATCTATTCATTGTTGTAGGCAAAATTTATCTATATCTTTGACAAAACCCCACAAGTTGGTCTATACTGATCTGAGAACTTCGTGCCAGACTGTACAAATATCCTTGGATCTTTTTCACTCTCCACTACCTTGAGATTGGTGTCAAGGTTAAATAGCTATCCCACTGGGTATACGGTGACTGTTATACTGTAGAAAGGTTATACCAGTCCTTGCCTAGCGGATAACATTACAATTTAGTATTAATATTATATTATTAATCGCATAACTTCTTATTTCTCTTTTTTATTCCTCTCTGTGTCTACCTTTAATCCTAATATAATCAAAAATGGCTTTACATTAACATTTACAAATTTATTAGTTAATATCAAAATGATCATTAATATCAAAATTTGATATTTATTCAACATCAACATAGAGTAGTGAAAGCCTAGAATTAGACAAAATAATTGTGATTGCTTCCAATCCAGCAAATTGGCCAGATCACACCCCTGCAACCTATAAATTCGGCCATTATTACAATAATATGGTTTCTCCATCCAAAATGTTTTATGGAGATTTCAGGTAAATATTGTAATATTTTATGCTGATGCATACCCA
The DNA here is from genome assembly GCF_048544385.1 of Mastigoproctus giganteus. Taxonomy (NCBI): domain Eukaryota; kingdom Metazoa; phylum Arthropoda; class Arachnida; order Uropygi; family Thelyphonidae; genus Mastigoproctus; species Mastigoproctus giganteus. Next base: position 84,284,263 of record NC_143580.1, on the reverse strand, counting down.
TTGGGCTTTGGGTTCCAATCCCAGTTTACTGTAAGTACCAAACATAAAATAAATTTAACTTTTGATCCCATATTATCAAAATTAATTGGTATATTCCAAAATGGAAAATAGGGAATTAATAATAGTAAAACTGATATTGGGACTACGGAAACTGGTATGCATGAGAGATTCATTTCATATGGCTACATGTCTGTTCAAAGCCCTTGATGAAGTAGCAGAGAGATGGCCAAGCAGATGAATGTAATTTTCCATTTCCTCCCTAAACCTTTTACATTCCTTTTTTTATTACAGGATGGCCTCGATTATTGCAATTAATTCGTCCCGTGAGTGCATCGCACAAAACGGAAACGCGTTAATCGAATATAATAATCTCTTCTTCTTCTTTAATGCTGCTGAATGGCGTTTGCGACTTCGTTTTGATATTGTTCTCTGTCTAGCGCTGCGTGTAGAATTTGTGCTGTTGTCAAGTGAAGCCAGGTGTTGATGTTATCTAGCCATGCCATTTTCGGTTTGCCTGGGCGTTTCTTGCCTTTGATCTTTCCCTCCAGGATGAGTGGTAGTAGGTGATATTTTTGTTGATTCCTAGCGATGTGACCTAGGTATTTGCATTTCCTGCTGATGATGGTTTTGAGCAGGTCCCGTTCCGTGTGCATGTCCTGCAGGACCTTTACGTTGGTTATCTTGGCTGTCTAATGTTGATTAAGATGTAGTCAATTTGGTTACTGACGATATTGTTGTCAGAGTCTTGTGGTGAGGTCCAGGTGTATAGTCGTCGAGGTGGTAGTTTAAACCAAGTGTTAGCAATGCTAAATTTTTCTTCTTGGTAGAACTGGACGAGTCTGTCGCCTCGTTCATTCCGTGTCCCCAAGCCATGTTCTCCGACAATGTTTTGTAGCTTTCCTTGACCGATTTTGGCATTAAAGTCACCGAGGATGACCGTAATGTCGTGCTTCTTCAGTGACTTTAAAGTGTTGCTTAGCTTGTCGTAGAACAATTCAATTTCTTGATCGTCTTTGTCCGCTGTCGGTGCGTAGACCTGGAGCACATTCAGGTTGATCTTGTTACCTGCTAACTGTAGTAGTGCGATTCGTTCCGATATTGGGGTGAAACTGGTGACTTTGTTGGCCAGTTGTTTGTGGACAACGAAAGCGACGCCGTACGTCTGCTTGGTGTTCTCTTCTCCTCCGGAACAGAAGATGTAGTGGTCGTTTGATATAAACTTCTTTGTTCCAGGCCATTTGGTTTCACTTAGCCCAAGTATGTTGATGTTAATGCGTTCCATTTCTTGTAAAGCATTGGCTAGTTTTCCTGGTTGTAGTAGGCTTCTAACGTTCCATGTAGCTAGTTTCAGAAAATTCTTCGACTCAAGCTCGGAGGTTCTTAGCACACCTGTCCCATTCAAGGGACACCGAAACTCGGGGCCGTGGTTTATTTTGCTTGCTATCATTGAAGTTTTCAAGGGAAGGATAATCCAAGTAGTTTCCCGTTGCTTTCTTGGATCACAATTTAGTTGAAAAGGTTGTGTGTGGACCTTTTGAAACGGGTTTCGTCTGACGTCTCCACTGAAACCTTTCCGCCATGGGAGGCCCTTCTGGAAGCATATAGCTCCCGACGGTATAGCTTTCAGTTTCTTTAATGTACGCAAACTCTCTCGCCACGTTAAGGCACCGTTTCTCGAGAGAGATATAATAAGGAACTAATCTTGGAGGCTACCAGGCTTTACATACCAACTAAGAAATATTGTTCAAGGTTTAGGCCTAAATGGTTGTCAGATGAACTAATGAGACATGTGGCAGAGAAGAAAAATGCATGGGATACATACAAATTAATGGGTGACATGGAAGCCTATGATAGATATAAGTTGGTCTGTAACCAAGTCACAAAGGAGATTAGGCAGGCAAAGGCAGACTATGAAAAATCCTTGGCAAAGGATGCAAAGAAAAACAGAAAAGAGTTCTTTACATACTTGAACTCGAAAAGGAAAGGGATGAATCAGATTGGTCCACTGGATATTGATGGTTCAACAGTTGAGGATCGTGCTCAGGTGGCTAACAATCTAAACGAGTATTTTGCATCTACATTCACGCATGAGGAGTTATTCAGGAAGGAGAATGATGTAGGTAAAGTAAACATTGGCAGTGAGCTGGATGATTTTGTAATAACTGAGAGGAAAGTGGAGGAGAGATTGTTGGGGATAAACATAAAAAAGGCACCTGGGGTGGATGGGATCTATCCAGTTATATTAAAGGAGCAGCAAAGGAAGTAAGCAAACCCTTAGCCATAATTATGAGAGCTTCCTTGGACTCAGGGGAGGTACCTATGGACTGGAGATGTGCAAATGTGACCCCTATTCACAAAGGAGGTTCAAAGGCTGACACAAGTAATTATAGACCTGTTAGTTTAACTTCTGTTCCAGGTAAATTAATGGAGGCACTGGTTAAAGAAGCACTGCAGGATCATCTAGACAAGAATTCAGTTATAGCTCAGACGCAGCATGGTTTTGTTAAGGGCAGGTCTTGCCTGACCAATTTGATTGGATACTATGATGTAGTCACAAAAGAACTGGATGCAGGGAATAACTTTGATATTATATATTTGGATCTTAGAAAGGCTTTTGATACTGTTGCACATGGAAGACTGCTGCACAAATTGGAGCAGTGTGGCATTGGAGGCAAATTGCTGCTATGGATAAGGGGATGGTTGAGTGGCAGAAGACAGAGAGTGGTAATCAATGGACACTGCTCAACGTGGACTAATGTTATTAGTGGAGTTCCTCAAGGTTCAGTGTTGGGTCCGTTGTTGTTTTCGGTGTTTATGAATGATATTGATGATGGGATATCAAGTTTAATGTCCAAGTTTGCAGATGATACAAAGGTTGGCAGGGTCGTTAAGGGCAATACTGACGCTATGCTGATGCAACAGGATCTGGACAGGCTGAACAGATGGGCTGAGAGGTGGCAAATGAGGTTTAACATCAACAAATGTAAAGTGCTGCATATGGGAAACAGTAACCCCAGAGCAACGTATCAACTCTGCGGTACTACACTGACAGTGGTGGAGAATGAAAAGGACCTGGGGGTAATTGTGCAGGCAGATATGAAGTTCTCTGAGCAGTGCAGAAGAGCTGCAAGAGTAGCTCATGGTGTCTTGTCAATGATATACAGGAATTTTTCTAGCAGGGATAAGGAGGTGATTATTCCCTTGTATAAGGCAATGGTAAGGCCACATCTTGAGTACTGTATACAGGTCTGGAGGCCTCATTTCAAGAAGGATGTAGAGCTGCTGGAACGGGTACAGAGAAGGGCAACAAGATTAGTAAATGAAACAAAGGGTTGCTCTTACGAAGAAAGGCTTAAGTTTTGCAAATTACAGAGTCTGGAGACTAGGCACCGGCGAGGTGATCTGATAGAGGTGTATAAGGCTTTGAATGGTTTGAGCATGCTCAATGCCAATGGGATTCTTCATCTTTCTCAGAATAATCACCTCAGAGGGCATAAATTCAAATTGAGGAAGGACGGATGTCGGATAGATGTGCGGAAATTTGCCTTTGGCCAGCGGGTGGTTGGTTGGTGGAACCGACTTCCATCACTGGTTGTTGAAGTTGATAGCCTAAACAAATTTAAAGCTCAACTGGACAGGTATTTCGAACGAACGGAGGGGTGAAATGGGAGTGGGTTTTTTTTTTTTTTTTTGGCTGATGCTGAATAAGCTTGCTTTCTTGCATCATATGCCTCTGCTAATGCTAATGCTAATGCTAATAATCAATAGGAAAAATTATAATTGGTCCTTGACCTTCTGGAATGTCCATAACGAATTTTAAAAATACCTTTTAAATAACTTTTTAACTGTATACAATGAAAAAGATAATGAAAATAATTATGGAATTAAATGTTTATTGCATAAAACAGTGGTTTCCAAACTGTGCACCTCGGAATATTTTAAATTTTCGAGTGAAACACAGCGATACTCGACATCTGTCGGACGCCGCGCTAGCTCGAGGTAGTTCACAGTTTCAGCATTTCTTATTAAGTTGTTTGGACCTAACTACTAAACGGAACTGTTAGGTATTTCTTTTGGTCTGGGTGTGCCTTGAAAAAATTACTGAGACACTAAGGCCACCATGAACCGAGAAAGTTTGGGAACCTCTGACATAAAATACACAATGAAGAAATGACTGTTGCGGAAATATTTGAACAGTGTTGACTTTCTCTTTTCATCAATCAATTTCCGATAGCCAACAACAATCTTCTCTGGGCCCTGGCGAAATAAATATCGCAGAGAACCTCAAACCTTTTGTTTGAGGTTCTGTGCGATACGAAAGATTTCATCTAATTCTTTTACTGTTATCTCCTTCGTGGTAACATTTTCATCTGGCTCATTTAAAAATTTGAATTTTTATGCAAGTGTGCATTGACTTTATTAGCAGGAGACAAACAAGTAACACGTCTTCTTCCAATGGTTGATGGAACACACCGAGGCAGGCAGCAGGCAAACGTTTGTTTATTGCCCATACGACTCGTGGTAAGCTTAACGCGCGATTCAAATCTTTTTCAACTATTGCATAAAAAAAAAAAAGATCACGTTAACTGGAAATTTGTAAAGTGAAAAGTGGTATAATTTTTCAAATAGCGTTAACTGAAAATCGCGTTAATCGAACTTGCATTATCCGAGGCCTGGCTGTATTATGTTTTATTTTATTTTTTTTCAACATGGTTCTTTAGCTATAAGATCATACTAATTTAATATTTAACTAGTAAAATTGGGAATGAATATGAATAATAATTTTAAAAAAAAGTAAAAAGGTGAAAAAAAGGTGAAATAATAATTTAAAAAAAAAAAAAAAAGCAGCTGCTACTAGCACATTAAATTGCTAGTCAGCACCATTAGGCCTTAATGTCTGAAATGCCTTCCATCCAAGTTATAAATACACCAAAAAAAATTGATTAAAAAAAAAAAAATCATGCCCTAAGTGTGTGTGTGCATACAGTGGATTCCGGTTATTTTGGGCCACCGGTTAATTGGGGCAGCCATTTATTTGGGGCAAATCTTAAAAAACAGAAACCAATTGAGAAAATAGCCAGGGTTTATTCCGCTTAATTGGGACAGCATGCCATTTAATCGGGGCAGGAGACCGCAGCACTGGAGATTACCCTACGATTGTCTCCGACGGTACCACGTGGTTCGGTCGAAATTCTGGTGGTCACAACCATAAAACAATAAAAACAATTAGCAGTCACCTGTTTATTGGGCTTTTCTGTTAGTGCAATCTATCATAAACGGATAGTAAACTCGATCTTACTGAATTTGAGATAATACTGACAGCTGGAATTCTGTGGGTTATTATGAAATGTGTTTACACTTCCATGGAATCTTCAATCATATAAAAAAATTAATTTTCAGATCTCTTCATTCCTATTTTTAAAGCTTTGTAACTAGTTACTCCGTTCTCACTTGCACGTATCATGTTACTTGCAATTTGTGTGTGCCTTGTTCTTTGTTATTGATTGCTTATCTTTTTACTGTTTTAAATTTTAATCCCAACCCACAAATGTCAGTGAACAGAAATGTCAACTAGTTCGTATGTACATATTACAGTGAACCCCAGGGGCTCACATCTGGTGAGTATGGGCTTGGCACACCCAGGGTCCTTAGCCGGATATCATCATTCTTCTCTTTCTTGGTGATTCCTTCCCCCCCCCCCCCTCTCTCTCTCTCTCGGGGTAACTCAGAATTTTTTTTTTTGTCCGGTGCAGCTTAAGCCTCAGGCTTCCTTGCACCATTTGGCTAATAATAATAGTATGTATTAATTCTTCCGATTTTCACGTATCATTTAATTTTTTTAATTGGTAAGGTAACAAAGGGTAAATTTGTGCTTAATATCTTTACTTTTATAGCCGGTGGATAATATTCCTCCTATTTTCTCTAATTAGAATCGCTGTTTAATAGAATTAAAATTCAATTCGTAAAAGTGATCACAATGACCGGCGCTTACTACACATCGTATGAACGGTACATTACTATGGTGAGTTTGTTGTAACGTGATTTGATTGTACAGTGACCTAATTGTAAAGGGTGGGTTACATTGTATTTTTAACTATTTACGTGAAACTTCAGATAATTGGGGCAGCTGCTTAATTGGGCCAAAATGCAATAGTCCCGATGTGTCCCAAATAACCGGAATGGACTGTATATACAACTATGAACCAAAACATTATGACCACCTACCTAATATGATGTTGGTTCTCCATGTGCAGCCAAAACAGCTTGTACTTTGCGAAGCATGGACCCTACAAGATTTATAAATGTGTCTTGTGGTATCTGGTACCAGCAGATCCTCTAACGCCTGTAAGGTCTGCGGTTGAGATGCCACAGATCGGAGTTGCTGTTCCAACACAAACCACAGGTGCTCGATGGGATTGATGTCTGTGGAATTTTGAGGCCAGGGCAATACCTGGAACTCTTCCTCATGTTCCACAAACCAGTCTCGAACAATCCGGGCGGTGTGGCATGGCTCATTATCCTGCTGAAAGACTGCACCACCAGAGGGGAAGATCATTGCCATGAAAGGGTGTACCTGATCAGCAATGCTGTTTAGGTAGGTGGTAGACGTCAGAGTGCCCGGCACATGGATGACTGGACCCAGGGTATCCCAGCAGAATATCACCCAAAGCACAACACTGGTGCCACCGACTTGTTTTTGTCCCACGGTGCATCCAGGCACCATTACTTCCCCAGGTAAACGATGCACAAGTATCCGGCCATCCACATGGTGCAACAGGAAACGTGATTCATCACACCAGACAACCTTCTTCCAATCACTCAAGATCTAGTTTCGATGCTCGCTTGCCCATTGTAGGTGCTGTTCCCCTGGTGAACCATGGTTAGCATGGGCACTTGGAGCAGCCTGCAGCTACACAACCCCAATTTTCAGCAGGGTTCGATGTACTGTGTGTTGTGATGCATTACTCCCATCACCAGCATTCCAGTTACCGGCTAGTTGCACCAGTCGCCTTTCTGTTGCCACGTACCATCTGGGAGACCGTTCGCTCACCTCGAGCATTGATGAGCTGTGGTTGTCCAACACGTCGCCAGCAGTTCGTGGTTTCCCCTCCTCAGATAACTTTCGGTAGGTACTAGCCACAGCTAACCATGAGTATCCCACCATCCGTGCCATTTCGGATATGCTCTGACCCAGTCATCTGGCCATTACAATTTGGCCTTTGTCAAACTTGTTTAAGTCCGCTGCCTTTCCCATCTGAAAAACAAGAGTAACACTGATTAGCGGAGCTGAGTATCAGGTGTTTTTTTTTTTTTTTTTTTTTACTGTGTCCCGACCTGTGCAAGCACCATAGTTCATCTGCCATTGCTTCGATTTGCATAACAACTTGCTGGTCATAATACTTTGGCTCATCAGTGTATATTCAATGTAATATAAAATCAGGAGTATTAAACATGTAGTTTCAGTTGATGGATAAAAATAAAATAAATAAGCAAGGTATGACAGATGCACCAAAACACGCAAAGCAGTAGTAATGGATGCAAAAGTTTATATAATTATGTAAGAATACCTGACCATGTATCAATATTTATTTTATCTTACATCAGATTTTTGCTATCCCTGTATTCAACTTAATTAAATTTGCCTGCCATTATCTGATGAAAGCTATCCCACCTTTTATTTTATTTGTTTAATCATTTGGTATTAATCATTTTCAGCCTATTCAGCCTATAATTCTCTTAATTCATCATAACTTATAGGATATTCACATTCTTTCTCCTTTTACAAACCTACAATACTTCTTTTTTCTGTTATCCTCAACCCTTCTAGTACTTGGCACTTTGTGTATTTTTCACTTCCATCTGTGCAAACTTAATCAGACTTATCAGTTCTTACATACTTTTATATATATATATGAATAAGAAAATATGGAGAATTATATATATAAAAAAAAGGAATAAAATTATGCACATTAGAAAGAAAAGTGGAAAACAGGCTAGTTGATTAATACTAAAAGATTAAAGATTTAATAAATAAAATATTATTATTAAAATTATTGTAATTATTATAATAGGATACATTGAATGGTACATTATGAAGGACCATCCATTCAATACATCCAAATAATGATAATTAAAAGCTATATTTCTGATTATTACTTGCCGCTCATAGCAGGACCTAATGAAAGTCCAATGAGTCTTAATGAAAAAAATGTAATGATTTATCAAAATTTTAACAGCTTACTGGCAGAATAACAACTAGCCTAACAGATAGACTGAAGAAATGTATATACACAAATTATATACATAAGATGGAAGGGGTGGGGTTGTTAACTGTATATCTGAGTTTGACTGTAATTCACAGTTCATGTTGTAACCACACCCGTATGAAACCTGTGGATCGCAATTAGCCCTTTTACAGTTTCATGCTATTGTTTTTAGAAAATAACTTCATTTTAATATGCAGCAGAAAGGTCTCCATCATGCACAGAGAAAGCAGAACATTCATGGAACACTCTAAAAAAATAATTTGCCCCTATATTTTCACATTTGTCTCCTACATATTTATTTCCTTTTGATATAAGTCCCTATATAGGGGAATATCTCTATATTTTCCCCATGTGGGAAAAGGATAAAGGATAAAAAGAATAAAGGATATAGTGACAAAAATTGCAAAATAAACAAAAAAATTTCCTGGGGGCAGGATTAGAAGATTAAAACAAAACCATTTTATAAGTTACCTATGCATTCAAAATCAGGATTTAAAATAACCAGGGCTTGTTTATATGTTAGGTACGTATGCAGCACATCTGCATGTTTATAAGATGTTTATAAATTACACTAACAATTATAGGAGCAGTTTTATGTACAATAACAGATGAAGTTGAAAACATGTCCAGAAATCTTTCTTTGCAAGTTACAGCCCTTTTTTATGTTTTAAAAAGGGATTGGGGGGAAATTCTTAAATTGTGGTGGAAATCTTCCAGTATGGTCACCAACCCTCCCATCAGCATGAAAGGTTCAAATTCAGGATTTGGTGAAATTCAGCTTATTTGACTCATGAATACAACTTGAGTATCAGCTTTATCACTGAAGACTGTCTGACAGTCTTAAGGACTAAATTTCTCAAAGAAGATATGACTTTAGAAATATTTAATTTAATAAATAATGTGTAAAGATAAAAAGTTATAATGATAAAATAAAATTTGATTTAGAGTCAGTAATTTAAAGCAAAAATTACATCAGATGTTGCTATTCCTTAATGAAATATAGAGTTCAATTCTGTAGTGGCACAACTGTGTGCAAAAGTGACAGCTAATTTATATTTTAATTTGTAGTTAGTCAAATGTGGAAAATCAGTTATGATAAATTTTTTGTCTTCTCCCTTTAGCTAGGCAGATTCACTGGTCTGAAAATAGCAGTCATTTTAGGAGGAGATAATATGGAAGAACAGTTTGCTGCCATTCATGAAAATCCAGACATATTAATTGCCACTCCTGGACGATTTCTCCATCTGGTGATAGAGATGGATCTTAAATTAACACATATGGAATATTTAGTGTTTGATGAAGCAGACAGGTAAATGATATTTTTAGATGAGTTTTGTGCAGAATTTTATATTGACATTTGGTGCAGTTAGTGGTAAGTCCTCACGTGCTATAAATAATGATAGAAAAGAACATTATGATTGATACCCTCTTTACATCATTTTATGTTACATGATGCGCACGGCACAGGTTTTGTCACTTTTCAGCCATTAGTTGCTGTCGACAAATAAAAGTAGGGCTTTCAAGACTGCAGAAATCAGTATATATGCTTAGTACCATCTCAACTTTTTTTTTTTTTTTTTTTTGGAGTCATTCTTATTATATCCAGCCAATGAGGAAACACTATGTGATTTTTGCGGGATAAGAAGTTTAAACTACGATTTTACCTTTTTCTGAAGTAGGTTAAATTTTGTTTCAGGTGAATGGTTTTTTTTTTTTTTTTTTAAGGGTAACTGTAGGTGAATCATATACCAGCATGCCATTAAATTTTTAATTTGGTGGTGGGATAATTCAGGAAAACATCGTTATCCCTATTCAATGTTCTTTTAATGCTTGTACAAAAAAATTTAAAAATAAACCAGCTATTTTAAGAAATGACTGAGGAAAAATTGTTTTCACTCAAGCTGAATACCTATTTTGCAATAGCACTTTCTTTTTTTTAACAGATATTTAATATAAAAAAAATAACTTTAGTTATCATGAGTTGTGTAATTTTCTTCACCGAGGAATACTGTTATAGTGTCATCATGTATTCATTACTGTAGTAAACATAAAATATTCTTACAAAATCATTACAGAAGTGTTTTATATATATTGCGGTTTGGTTTAGCTGTGTATTGGAAGACTATTTTAGGAGCATGGAAATATATTTGAATCAAAAATAACCACAGGTCATACTCAGAAATATTGATTAATGATAACATTGCACATAGTTGGATAGCACTAGACAAACTGCGAGGTTAGAAATTCGTATATCGGCACTCGGAATGGGTGGAGATACAGGGGTATCTCCACCCATCTAGGGTTGTCTAGAGCTTCTCATTTTATAGTGCCCCACATATTACAGCTGGTATAAATCCATAAAATTGTTTATTTAAAAATGCAGTATGCAGATTTAAGGAATAGAAAGCACTAATTTAAAAAAAATTGAAGTCTAATAAATAATATGTTATTTATTGTTCAGGTTATGTGTAATTTCCAAGATAAATGTTGGTGACAAACCTGAGGCATATCAGGTGTGTTTGAGTGTCTCATGGTAAATCTTTTGAAACAAGGCTTTAATCAGGTTGTTAAAAATGATCACAAAGCAAAATAATTCCTTCTTTCAGTTGTGTGCCAGTTGCTTATGTGTAACATCAAAGTGCAGGCAGCTCAAAGTTTCAGCATCCCATTTCAAGTTAACATTGGCATCAAATTCTTTAAAATCTAACAGGAAAATACCAGCATTCCAAGAAATTGGTTATCATAACTTTTCTTGCAGAAATTTGGAATTGGCGTTTAAAATTCTTGGAGATGAGTTGCTTCTACCATGTATGGAAAGTTTGGACCCCAGTTCGGAATGGATTATTGCACACTGATCTGGTTGGAACTTACTCTTTATTTGAAATGTTATACAAAAAAATTACAGCACGCACAATCGTAATGAGGGTGTAAATGAAACCAATGCAGGTCTTGTTATTAACTAGCATGTCGGTGCATTGGTTTAAAGCTTGAAGGCAAGAGCAGCTCAAGGGGTCTTGTCATTGATACACGGGAATTTTGCTAGCAGGGAGAAGGTGATTATCCTCTTGTATAAGGCAATGGTCAGGCCACACCTTGAGTACTGCATACAGGTCTGGATGCCTCATTTTAGGAAGGATGTAGAGCTGCTGGAATGAGTACAGAGATGGGCAATGAGATTTGTGAGGGGAACAATGGGGTGCTCTTACCAAGAAAGGCTTAAGTTTTGTAAATTGCAGCACCTGTGAGGTGATTTAATTGTTTGAGCAAGCTTGATGCTGATGGGATTCAACCTCTTGCTCATATTATGCACTTGAGGGGCCATAAATTTAAATTGAGGAAAGATAGTTGCAGAATAAAAGTGTGGAAATTTGCTTTATCCAGTGAGTGGTTGATTTCTGGAACAAACTTCCATCTGTTGTTGGGGAAGTTCATAGCTTAAATAAATTCCAAGTAGAACTGAACAAACTTTTGGAGAAAGTTTTTTTTTTTTTTGGCTGATGCTGTATAAGCTTGCTTTCTTGAATCATATGTCACTATTAATTATAAAGCATATGCCCATCTGCACTCTGTTTGCTGAGAACTCTCATGTGTCAAACATGCTTGAATTAAACAATTCTTATATTTTTATTCAACATACAGATAATATATTTTCGGACATCATCAGAAAAATTGATATCTGTAAATAAACTGCTGCATGGGAGATTTTAAAAATCTGCCTCTTTATTATCAGTAAATCCAGTATTAGAAATTGGGAATGCATAATAAAACAGCATGAAAACGGTACTTTTTCAAATAGACAGAGAAAACGAGACGTTAAAAGTTTTGAATATCACTACAAATCCTAAAATGAAAGTTTATTTAGAGTAATATAGCATGAGATATGAGTATTATATAATATGACTGTAGTAAGAAAACTGTTACAGGCATCTTGCATAGGCAGTACAACAATTAAATCAATGCTGATCCAAAAGAATTATTTAAAATTGATTCTTTTTTAAAAAAATTATTCGTTATACTCTTATGTCACTAAAAACTATTTCAGTTATACAAAAAAATGTTGATATTTCTAGACTTTATACAACATTGTTTCATAAGATTTCCATCATTGATATTTGAAAAATATCAGTGATGGAAGATGAAGATGTTAACATAATCAGTTGTAACGAAATGGAGGACATGTATCCAAATCTGGATATCATATTAAGAATAAATTTAGCTGAGCGAAACTTTCTAAATTTAAAACAGATTAAAATTAATATTATATTAAAATATAATGCAGATTAAAATTTATAATATTGACTAATTGTTTAGAAACATCTTCAGTATTGATTAATATTGATTGTTTGAGATTCAGTGTTTACCAGTCATTCTTTTTACAGGGTGTTTCAGTTAAACGTTTCAGAACTTCTAAGAGGGGTAGGGTACATCCTGACAACTCGAAATCATATAGCAATGTGGGGTCGGAAATGCTTTCCTGAAGCGGTGTTGTACACAGAAGCACCATAAAGAAAAGAGACCGTAAGTGAGAAATCGTTTTAATAATACATGAAAAGAAGCAAAAGGTACATGGATTAAAGTAAGTGTTCGAAGTTTCTTCCACGGGCTACAATGCACACCTCACATCTCCGACGCATGGACATCCGAACATTCTGGAATACTCCAGGCGAATTTCGAATTTCTTGAACAAGAACGCCAAGTTAGTAGGATGGATGATTACACGAACGCAGAGTTAGCCGATATGCATTTGGCGTACGGGGCTGCAAATTGTAGTGGGCCAGCCGCACAGCGTTTGTACGCGGAACGATATCCGATGAGGCGTATTCCCAGTCATAATTTCTTTGCAAGACTGCACCAGAGGTTAGCTGAGAGAGGTTCATTTGAAAGAGCTGACAGGGACAGGGTAAGAACAGCAGGGACTCCAGCCGTCGAACAGAATGTGCTGCAGCATGTACAGGGGAATCCAAGAACGAGTACACGAAGTCTAGCTAACGCAGTCAGGGTTTCCCATTGCAGCGTCTGGAGGATTCTCCGAGAACAAGACATGCATCCATTTCACCTGCAGCGTGTCCAGACACAGCAACCGGAGGATTATGCACCTCGTATTGCTTTCGCACAGTGGTACCTTGGAAAATGTGCTACAAATGCCCTTTTTCCTGCTGAAGTGTTGTTTTCCGATGAGGCATCTTTCACAAGGGAAGGAATTTTCAACACGCATAACGACCATATCTGGGCGGTCGAGAACCCGCATGCAATACGACGTCGTGCAGCACAGATTCGATTTTCGGTCAATGTATGGGCCGGTATTATGGGAGATCACCTCATCGGACCTTACCTGTTACCGTGTCGTCTAACCGGACCTATCTACTTGATCTTTCTGCAGCAATTATTGCCAGAACTTTTGAGAGATGAACAGCTTTCTGCATCGATGCAACAGACAGTGTGGTTCCAACATGATGGAGCCCCTGCCCATTATAGCGGAGATGTTCGTAACTACCTGGATGTCACATTTGGTCAACAGTGGATCAGACGTGGTGGTCCCGTGCGTTGGCCTGCTCGGTCACCCGACCTATCATGTCTTGATTTTTATTTCTGGGGTCATATGAAATCGCTAGTTTATGACACCCCTGTTGACAATGCTGAGGAGCTGGTTGCAAGAATCGCAGTAGCTGCCGAAGAAATTTGAAATTCGCCTGGAGTATTCCAGAATGTTCGGATGTCCATGCGTCGGAGATGTGAGGCGTGCATTGTAGCCCGTGGAAGAAACTTCGAACACTTACTTTAATCCATGTACCTTTTGCTTCTTTTCATGTATTATTAAAACGATTTCTCACTTACGGTCTCTTTTCTTTATGGTGCTTCTGTGTACAACACCGCTTCAGGAAAGCATTTCCGACCCCACATTGCTATATGATTTCGAGTTGTCAGGATGTACCCTACCCCTCTTAGAAGTTCTGAAACGTTTAACTGAAACACCCTGTATATATGTGCATACACACCTCAGGCTATATAAAGCAGGTAGTTACAAACCAAAGAATAGTGTAGATGTGCAATTCAGTGAAAGACTGGACAAGCAGCACAACTTAAGCTTTTTTGAGAGCAGTGTGATAGCCAGCACTAGACGTGCCATTGCAGGTTTTATGCAGGGCCTGTCTTAGGTCTGCATGTGTGCCTAGGGCCCATAAATGGCAATGGACACAGCCGTTGTTATGCTACTGGATATCAGCAATATCCAGTAGTATAACAACGAGCATGAGTGCTTGTGTTCCTTATAAAATTTACAAATAAAATATACTTTCAAACTGTAATGTAGCTTCTGGTCAAAATGTGCATGCCACTGATATGGTCTTATATTTATATTCCTTAGAAATATATGCAGCTTTATTTGCTTTACATTTTTATATTTATTGTGTAATCCTAAATTTCCAAGGGCCCTTATGCCCTAATTTTTTACTGTTAAAGTAGGGCATTGGATTCCCGGAAAATATTTTGCCTAGGGACCAAATACTCTGAAGATAGCTCCTGTTCATAATAAACATTTTTACAGGAGCCCCAAAAATACTTTTTGAGGGTCCATATATCCTCAAGTTAGGCCCTGATTTTTTGAACATTATCACCTATTGTCACTCTACACGGTTCACACAGAACAGTGTAGAGTGTATGAAGAGTGGCCCAGCAACCATCTTACCAGTGGTAGCACCATAGCCAGAGATAGGATATCATGGATAGTGTAAAGCAACAGACAACCACTGGATTCTGTTCCTTCTCATTTAAAACAAGCAGCTGTAGGCGGACTGGGCACAGAAACACTGTCACTTTTATACATTGGAGGAGTGGAAAAAAGGTTGCCTTGTCTTATGAATCTAAATTCTGTTTGTTGCATGCTGATGGCAGGACCAGCATACCCCCAGGGGCTCACATGTGGTGAGTATGGGCTTGGCACACCCAGGGTCCTGAGCTGGATATCATCTTTTTTTTTTTTTTTTTTTTTTTGGCTGGTGCAGCATAAGCTTCAGGCTACCTTGCACCATATAACTAATATTATTAATAATAATAATAATAATGTTGTCAGTCATACTCTGTTATGTCATACACATTTGTTGCTGAATTCACAGATGATAACTCTGGACACTTACATGTCCTCAAGGCATGTTAGCATGTTGCTTATTATCAGTTGAATTTAAAAGGGGTTAGTAACTAAATGGTGATATCATCTTTACTCTTTCTCAGATAACACATACACAAGATGAAATAAATTTAACTCAATAAATTACTCTCAGTTGAAGTTTGCCTTCAACCAGAGAGTAATCAGTTGTTGAAATAAACTTCCACCTTGATAAGATGAATGGCTGAAGCAGTGGAATGAGATGTAAACATGCCAATATTTTTGCACAGTGAGATTTATGAGATGTGTGCATTCAATTTCAGTACACTCTGATCAGCCTTGGTCCATTACCACTTTTCTTCAAGTACTGGATACCTCAAAAGTGTAGTATACTGTAGAATCCTGCATGGTCCCACTGTATTAGACCTGCACCCGAACCAAACCCACACTGTATCTGCAACCCACAAAAAAAAAAAAAAAAAAAATTAACAAAAAAACATTAAAAATAATGAAATTTTTTATTAAGAAAATAAAAATTTATTAAAATTTTCACCACATCAGTAATATTAATATTTTGTTGTATTATAATACATAAAAAATATAAAACAGTTAATTTTGCAATTTTTTTTTTTTTTTTTTTTGATTAGGAATCTAGATGTAGAAAACTCTTTTTGCTGCACTGTTGGCAGGGATTCCAAGTATATTTCTCTCCTCAACAGAGGAGAGAAATATATGCCCTAAAATTTACCCACAGTATTGATCCAGATGATACCATATAATTTACACCGATTGCTTAATCGGTCACAGAGGTGGAGCTGCATCCATCTGTCCACACTCTCACCCCATAATTTCCAGCCCCATTTTCAAATTGTAAATTATCATTATTTTTCTTGATTATGTACTGCATTATTTACTTGATTATTTTATATCTTCGTATAACTCACATTTTTATATTCTTGGATGGCACATCGTGGCCTAAGCTGCACCATAAAAATTCAAATCAAATAATTTTTATATCCATATTTATATCTTTTGTCTTAAAGGGGTCTGGATGTGAATTTACTTTGTAATTATTTTACTTTGTAAAATAATTTTAATAAAGAGTAAAAAATTGAAGACTATTTTTTGTGTGTGACCATAACTACTTAAATAAATTATACAGTAATTTTGAATTTCCTGCAACAAATGCAATCCTAAAAAGTTAATGTTCTTTTTTAACTGCAGCTTTTAGGACACTTTTAATTATGTTTGTCTTGTACTGAAAAACTTTATTTTTAGTGTTGATCTAATTTTTGATTCTGCAGCACCAAGTGCAAACTTCATAACCAAAAGCACAATATGGCCTTAGATACTAATGCTTAACAATAACATTATAATCAGAGATAATTCAGAAATCAAAAAAGGAAGGTTTTTTTTTTTTTTTTTTTTTTTGTCTCCCTTCATGTCTGGCAACACAATATTGAGAGGAAGTTAAAAAATAATTTTAAATATAGGAAACATCATACCTTTTAGGCAAATGCATGCAATATATAAAGAGATTAGCAGTGGAGTAGTGTTATGCATAATTCAAATTACACAATAAAATATGATACACATGATAATTTAGTGAATAATGTTAATTGGAAATAAGTAATAAAAACATTACTTTATTAGTTAATATATTAATTTTTGATATTATTGTATTCAGTTATCTATATTCAAAAACTGGAATTGCACCTGACTCACAAATCACAAAATTACTGAACACCCAACTCACATTGTATTGACCCAATCCAATATGGGAGTCTAAATGTTCATTCACAGCTTGGCCAATTCTGCTAGTTAAGAGGCCACTTGTGCAACATCACATAACATAACACCACATACAGCATCACCGCATAACACAACACCACATACAGCATCTACACAACTCACATGACTGGTTGTGGAACGATGCTAACATCTCAAAGATGCATTGGTTGTTTGTAAATGAATCTTTGAGCCTGCTTATGAAGAGAGGGAGAGACAGTATATAATACATATAACTTTTCATTGACAGCTTCCAATTTGGTGATGTTATTATTTGTCTTTCTTTTGGGGAATTTTGTATTCCTCCATCTGTAAGGGACTTGCCCATTTTAGATGCGAGTTGACAAAAGCATTGATTGTTTTGATTTCTGGCATTTAAAATGGTCATAAAGCTCTGGAGTAGGTTATATGATTTGTAATATCTTGGTTCTGTTCCCAGATTTTCAGTAATTCTTTGCAGTTATGTTCAAGTAGAAAAACCTCATTCACATTTCTGTTCCACTACCATACTTTAGAGTAGTCTGTGATTAATATCTTTTTTGTATAAGGTGTACTCTGTGATACACTTACATGGATTGATCCACCTCAAGATAAAAGTAATCAAGAAAGTGGTTTCATGGAACTATAGAACATACTATGACATAATTGGGCAGTTTGGGCATAATTGGTTTGAATAGTTAGGAGTAATTATTTTGTCTTATTCAGCGGAGTCCTGATGGAAAAGATTCGGTGTAGGGAGGAGGACTTCTGCTAATATGGAGTCATAGTCAATCACAGGCAGCTTTAGGAGGTGGCACCAGTCACTGTGTTAAAACAAAGAGGATATAGATTTAGTTGATTATCCTGTCTGGTTGGCTGGCTAGGATAATGTCTGTTGGCGCTTCTAGGATAATCTCATACATAGATATTGATGGAATATATACAGTGCAGAAGTTGATTATAGAGACATTTGTTCATATTGTTACCATCAAGGTATCATAATGAAATTGTTCAGTGGATCTACTGTTGAATAATTTAAAGGAGAGTCATTGGAAAATATTGGCATATGACACCACAAACCAAAACCTTCTGCAGAGGCAACGGTGATATCCTACTTTTCAAGTTCCATCCATGTTTTCTTGGCAAAAAAGTTAGCACCATTTCCAGTTAAAGATTTGTTCATTTTATTCTTATTTGTTCATAGGATTGATACATAAGGATGAGTGGTACTTTGTGCAATTCTTGGTAAAGTAGTATACCTAGACTGCAAGTCTTGCTCTAGGCACATTCTTTGTTGGGCAGAGATGTGACTTAATGATGAGAGTTTGGTTCTTTTCAAAAAAAAATTATTATTATTTTATTTTATTATTATTTTTTTTAAGACTAGTTTCCATAACTGGGCACAGTATTCCGAAGTGCGGAATCAGAATTGTCTATACAGTGGAATTATATAGCCTCCGTATTTCTATAATCATTTGTTCTATGAATCCTTGGTAGAGCCTTCTTTGTCTCTTATCTGTACTACACAGACAGCCTTATGTCTGTCTGTACCTTCAATCCCCTTCTTTTGCTTCTGTTAATAACACAATTTCCAATTCTATAAATTGAGGATTGTTATTTCCCAAGTTTAAAATCTGCATTTTGCAGCTTTAAAGGTAGTGGCCATTTATTTGAGCATTGCTGAAGCCTCTCTGAGGTATCCTTAAGGAGTGCTGCTCTGCTTGATACTGGGTATTACCCACTCTCCCAGTTTTCATATCTGCAAAGTTTGACTTTGCTCATATCTGTTTTTTTTTTTTTTTTTTTTTCGTTTTTTTTTTAGTGTTATTTAAAAAAAATTAACAGGAGTAGAAAAGCATTGATTCCCAAGAGATTCTACTTTAGCCAAAACCCATTCTGTGAAAAGTAACCATTAATTAAAATAATCTGCCTCCTGTTATGTAGTCACTATTCCATTATCTGTCTAGGATCTTATTGTTTAATCCCCATATCCATAATGCCCAGGTAAGCAGTATCAAAATTATTTCATTAAACTTACTGGTGAGACTGTTATAATAGTTTATCAGGTTGATTAAACAAGATTTTCCTTTTATAAAACTGTACTATATTCCCTTGAGAAAACTATTTCTATCTGGATGGCCCTGCATTGCATTGATAATCATTTCCTGTATGGTTTCCCTACCACTGAAGTCAGATTGACCAGCCTCTAGTTACTCACTTCATTCTTGGAACCACCTTTATGAACTGTCTGTATTGTTGGCACTTTTCTGATTCAAGGGAATTATCTGAATTCGAGCCTGTGAGGGGGGGCTACACTACTTCGGCTGCAGTTCATGGAACCTAACCGCAACCTTAATATTATATTTTTTAAGTAATTAAATTTATTTTAATAATTTGGCAAAAAATTTTTACAAACTTCAAAGTAAATAAAATAAAAATGTTTTTATTTTATTAATTTTTTATCTTATTGTTTTATTATATTAGAGTTGACCTGCTGCTTTTTAACCTTTACATGTACATGTGAACACACAAACACAAGGGAGACTTTTGTGTACTTTGCACTGGCACCCATGTTACCTCTGGACACTCTTGCCTAAGTGTAGACAAGAGTGTTAATGATTTGATGCATTCCTTTGTTTCTTCTTTTAAAATAACTACATTTCCCTATCACTGAAGGCAGACCGACCAGTCTCTAGTTACTCACTTTATTCTTGGAACCACCTTTATGAACTGTCTGTATTGTTGGCACTTTTCTGATTCAAGGGAATTATCTGATTTCGGGCCAGTGATGGGGGTGGGGGGGGGCTACAGTACTTCGGCTGCAAATATTGCTTCCTCTGCATCTAAAAAACTTGGTTTTCTCTTTCGCTCTCGGCGTTACTTTTCTTCCAAACAGCTGCTCACTCTGTATAAATCGCAAATCCACCCTACCATGGAATATTGTTCCCACATCTGGGGTGGTGCCCACAAACTTCTCTCAGGCTTCTTGATTCCATTCAGAAGAGGGCAGTTAGGTTAATTAATGATTCATCTCTAACAGAGTCTCTCCACTTGCTGTCTCATAGACGTACTGTTTCTGCTGCATGCCTCTTCTACAGATACTTTCATGGGCACTGTTCTTCTGAATTGGCTTCTATAATTCTCGCTCTCTCTTTCAAAACAGCCCGAACACGTGCATCCAACATCCATTTACTGTCCAGTTTCAAACTCACGGAACCAACTTTTCATCTTCCTCGTTTATTCATTCAACTGCCGTTTTCTCGAACAACCTTCCTTCATACATATTTCCTGAACGTTACAGTCTACAGAAGTTAAGTCCAGTGTCAACAAACATCTTCTTTTGTCTTCTCAACCTCCAACCCAAGCACAGTACTAAGTACTATAGGTTCTAATACCTCTCGTGTTTGGGGTTTACATTAAAAAAAAAAAAAAAAAAAAAAAAAAATGTATGCAATTTATTCCAGAGCCCTTGCTTGCTTTCAGCCTCTAAAGTTTTTCTAATAAACAGTCCTCTCTAACTAAAGCTTAATTGTTCATTGAAAAGAATTGTTCATTCCCTGATCATTTTGAGATTAATAAGGGTTTTGATAAAACAGAGGAGAAGGATATTTTAGAATTATGGGGTAAATACTTGCTATGATGTGATGACTGCTGAAGAAGAGGAAAGATGGAAATTGGAGAAATCTTGGATACTGTTCCCATTACTGAGGTAGAAAAATTCATGGAAAATATCAGATATGGAACAGCAACAGGTGTAGATGAAATTAGTCCTGAAATTTTTGAAAGATAGAGGAAAAATAGTGTCATATTGGTTACATCATGTGCATATTGAACATCACCTGCACAAAGTTTATATGCAGAAGCCTATGCACCACCACTACTAAACCTCCAGAGTCAAACGTTACTATTAAACTCTTCCTGAAAATCCATAGCCTGCCTAATCACCTTATTTTGGAATACCTTTTAATCCACAATGGGAAAATCTATGCAGAAACAAACTCACCACAAATAAACCAGTAGGCATATGACTGTAAAACTACTTCTAAACTGGGGTTTAAAAGTAGTTTTGTTCTACAGAATTGGGTTTTAAGCTTTGATAATATATCTCAAAGTAGTACTGTTACAGATATTCCATGTTGTTTTCAGCAATGGGATAAAAATACCCTGGAAAACTAACATTAAACATGTTCATGCAGCATATTTATCATATTTTTCTCACTACAGACAGACCTCGTATAACATGTTTACACAACACGAATTCGACCATACCTGATTTATAAATAGGGGGAACAGTGTCATATATAACACAAACCAAATTCGCTTATGCACAATTCGCCTTTGTTTTTACAAGATTGTTTGTTTGTTATTTTGGTTTTTAGGAGCATTAGCAACTAAGGCCATATTGCTCCGGGAATATGCGGTGGTCATTCCCTGACCTTTCCGCATCCTCCGTTTTTACAAGAAATGGCAGTCAAACACTGGAATCACCCCAATGCAACACAATAGGAATGAAGAGAAGATTCTGAAAATTTATTTATGTTTTTTATATGATTGAAGATTTCAGTGAAGGGGAAACACATTTCCCCATAACATAAAAACATACAGAATTCCAGCTATTGGTATTATCGCAAATGCAATTAGATCGAGTTTAATACCCATTTATAACAGATTCCACTAGCAGGAACGCCTAGGATTTAAAGCAATGGAAATCAAGCTTTTGAATGAATCTGCACGAAGAAGTAATTCTAGCAAGAATATGCATTGGACACACTCACTTCACACATTTTTACCTACTTAGAAAGGACGATCCACTGGAATGTCCGTACTACTACTACTGCTGTCAACTTACTGTAAAACATTTGCTTACTGAATGTCCACTTAGCATTAGTAGAGGCATTTGATGCAAGAAAGCAAGCTTATGCAGCATCAGCCAAAAAAAAAAAAAAAAAAAAACCACTTCCACTTCATCCCTCTGTTCATTTGTACCTGTCCAGCTAAGCCTTAAACTTATTTAGGCTATCAACTTCCACAACAAGGGATGGAAGTCTGTTCCACCAACCAACCACCCGCTGGCTAAAGGCAAATTTCCTCATGTCTATCCTACATCTGTCTTTCCTCAATTTGAATTTATGCCCTCTCAGGTGATTATTCTGAGCAAGAGGAAGAATCCCATCAGCATTGAGCATGATCAAACCATTCAAGGCTTTATACACCTCTATCAGATCACCTCGCTGGTGCCTAGTCTCCAGACACTGTAATTTGCAAAACTTAAGCCTTTCTTTGTAAGAGCATCGCTTTGTTCCATTCACTAATCTTGTTGCCCTTCTTTGTACTTGTTCCAGCAGCTCTACATCCTTCTTGAAATGAGGCCTCCAGACTTGTATACAGTACTCTAGGTGTGGCCTGACCATTGCCTTATACAAGGGAATAATCACCTCCTTATCCCTGCTAGAAAAATTCCTATGTATCATTGACAATACACCATAAGCTACTCTTGCAGCCCTTCTGCACTGCTCAGAGAACTTCATATCTGCCTGCACAACCACCCCCAGGTCCGTTTCATTCTCCACCACTGTCAGTGTAGTACTGCAGAGTTGATACGTTGCTCTGGGGTTGCTGTTTCCCATGTGTGGTACTTTACATTTGTCAATGTTAAACTTCATTTGCCACCTCTCAGCCCATCTGCTCAACCTTTCCAGACCCTGTTGCAGCAGCAGCATAGTGTCAGTAGTGTCCTTGACAACCCTGCCAACCTTCGTATCATCTGCAAACTTGGACATTAAGCTTGATATAAAATGGCACAAATGGCATCAAC
Organism: Mastigoproctus giganteus; assembly: GCF_048544385.1. Lineage (NCBI taxonomy): Eukaryota > Metazoa > Arthropoda > Arachnida > Uropygi > Thelyphonidae > Mastigoproctus > Mastigoproctus giganteus. Next base: position 84,261,312 of record NC_143580.1, on the reverse strand, counting down.
ACTTCATCAAATGGCACAACAAACAGCCTTCCCCCCCCCATCAAAAGGATTCTCTACCACACTGTACATCAAAAGGATTCTCTATCACAAATTCTAGGTGGACGTTCTAATGTCGACAAACTTTTTGCCTTCCTGAAACTAACTTAGTGTACACCAAGCAGTCTTTCAGATCTAATTATATGAGTATACAGTTTTTTACAGCAGTTTAGAAACTATCTGATATACTTAGGTGTGTTGGATTATGAACATTATATTTGGATGAGGAGGACAAATATTTCAGAATTTGACAAGTAAGGAATTTTTTGTATGCATTCTTAAGTATTTCATGCATACTGCATCAGATATAATTAAATTTTTTAAATTTAAATTTGGATTTGTATAAATTTAATGCTATTAAAGGTTCAAGCTAGAGGGAAGAAATATAATCTATATAGTATAAAGTAACATTTCCATATATGGGAAGTGTTGCTTTTTTGAGGTCTAAGGATATGGTATTTGGTGTGAAGAGTTTCACAGTATGAGATGTATTATTAATGATGCTTCTTATGCAAACTTGTTTGCTTCACACTATTCAGCTACATGCTATATTGATGCAAAGTGCTAACCAATATGTTATTTAAATTTACATTAAAATTTCTGAATCGTATTTTATTAAAATTTCTATGTGGCTCTTGATGTTGCCTTTTCCTCCAAAGAAGTTAGAAAAATGAAAAAACTTTAAAGTGTTTTAATTTTTACATGAAAGCATAAGTAATTATTTCATTTTAGTGAGTTTTCACAGTGAAACATTTTTTGCTTGGTGTTATTAATAGACTGTGAAACATGAAGTTTCAGAACCTGGATTATTCTGACAGTATATGGGCTTGTTTCAGGTTATTTGAATTAGGATTCCAAGAACAACTGAAGGAAGTTCTTCATCGATTACCTGATCATTGCCAAAGACTTTTATTTTCTGCAACTCTCCCATGCCGCCTTGTGGATTTTGCTAAAGCAGGACTGACAGACCCAGTGCTTATTAGACTTGATGTTGATACTAAACTTAGTAATCAACTTAAGGTAAATTCATCAAAAATTAAAAAGAAAAAAAAAAAAAGTAACATTTAAATAAAAAATCATGAATTTGAAGAGATAAACTAAAATATGTGTGTTTGTAATCTGTTTGGTTTGCTTGTTTTTTTTTTATTTTCATAACACATGTATTGCTAGAACATTCCTACAATACAGAGAAAACCATGCTGTGGCCCTTTAAGAATCCATCCTTACCAAGATAATTCTGTATTGTGCCCTTAACCATAGACTCCCTGATCTTGCCCACCACATGGGAGTTAGATTCATATTTAGTGATTTCCTATCACCACTTGTTAACTCCTTCCATTTGAGAGGAGATAAAGTAGTGATGGGAAACCACTGACTGGTGAATTTATTGAGGTGAAATTAGCCTTTCTCCTGTCTAGGGTGGGGACAATCATTCTTTTCTCTGTTGATATGCACATTAAAATTACTATTAATTTGATGGATCGTGTGCTGTCCCTTTTAGTAAATTAATGTGTATTAATTTCTAAATGTTGCAATGTACTTGTTCGGCTTAAGTCTACCAATTTATTTCTGTTGTCCATGATTCCACAATTTCAATCTTGTAAGGGGTCTGTTTAGCATCTATTATATTATGTTTCTCCTTCCTTGTATTCATGAGTAGAACTCCTTGTTCTTAGTTCCTTTAACTAGTAATTTTCATTTCTCAGCATTTTCCTGTCTTACTTTATCATTGGTTTTGTTTCAGATTTGCTTATAATTATTATATGAATAGTCTTGCAATATTCTATTCCATACATTTCTCTTTTCCTTACTTAAAAACCGAGTACCTTTCTTACCATCCATTTTACCATTATTTTTTGTGGTACTTCTTTACTGTAATGAAATGTTAATGGCTTCATTTAAACAACTCCTATAATGCCTTCATTACCAAAAACAGTGGCTATCCAGTTGGAATTGAATAAATATGGATGTCTGCTGAATTTTCCTTCTCCACTCCCAAATCAAAGCCCGCTTTCTTGGACCACCAGAATTTCTTTGGACACCATAATAATGAAATTGAAGGGACCTGCTTTTGTTTTGAGAAGGTATGTTTATGTATAGCTTTTATCAAGGTGGTCATTTTTACATTTGAGTGTTATTATTGGTTACTATTATACCATTACTAACAATTTTGTAAAAGAGTATTTCCACAAAGTTGATTTTATGAAAAAACAATATTAATATTTTATTTTGCAACATTGAACAATTTCATAGTAATATTCTGTTTTTTTTTTTTTTTTTTTTTTTTTTTTGGTAGTTGGCGCATCGGCTTCTGTGGCTATAATGCACCTCCCAAGGTTTTTGCAATACTTTGATCCAAGCCCGAGGCGGGATTCGAACCCGCGACCTTTGGGTTGCCAGGCAAGTACTTTACCCACCCGGCTAGCCCAGTCGGCCTGTGTTTTGTGGCAGCTTATGTGGAACATCACTATGCAATTGGGTGATCTCCATTAATGATCTAAAATTTGGTAACTTCCTACTGACTTTACTTTTTTGGTGTTTCAATTTCTTATATTGTTGGCCATCCAGATTACTAGGTTCCAGTTGTTAGCCTGGGACCTAGGATGCAGCCTGGGTTCCAGACTAACACCATAGCCATCCATCTTGGTTACTTGGTTGCTGCAACCCATGGTAATTTAGAAAGGGAATTCCTGTTAGTTGAACTGTTCAGATCTAACAGACCACTTTAGTCCTTGCTTCAACAAAACAAGAGGTTCTGAGATGCTGTGCCCACCATAGTTAGTTAATGGGTTCGGCTGCAAGGTACCACTTGGCTGATGCCATGCCCTTTCCTCACAGTCAAGGGACAGAATTCAGGCAGATTGAAGTGCAGGTACAGTGCTTGGGTAGTAGCCCTAGCATCCCCCTCTATGTGCATTTACTGCTTGCTGGATAGCAAGAGCCCCCCCCCCCCAAAGCTTTCTGATGAATGGGGAGCTTGGGTACCGAACCAAGAGCAAAATCTCTGTGATTCCTGATAATGTAGACACCCTTCTTTTGAGACCCCAACATGGTCACCATTGAAACGTTTGTGGAGAATGTGATATTGCCATTTCTCCATAGAGCTAGAACAAAAGCCATATCAGTTCCATTCCCTAGGTTCTTAATTATTCACTCGACAAATTAACAAGTAATAGGAAAAATATCACCACTCTTTATATAAAACTGTTTTGATGGTTTGGCAGGCCTTCCAAAATCTGTTGGATGGCCATCAGTATGGAGAGCTCTCAATTGAGCAAAAAAATTATGAGGGCCCATTGAATAAAGAATGGTCATAATTTTTCATGAACAACCTTAGTGCTTGCTATTTCTAGTTGTGCTTTGGAATTTAAGATGAAACCAAGCTACATCGCATAGCAGTCGTGCAGTTACTCCTGTGCACTGGATGACCTTGGTGGTCAGGAAAGTTTGTCTGTTTGGTTTCACCTATGTAAAAATGGACGTGACATGCAAGGAACACTATGTTGCTCTCAAAATTTTTTTTCCATCTCAAGAAAACGTCAGCTGAAGTGTATGAAATGTTAAAGGGGGCTTATGGTGAATCTATGCTTCCATATAGAACAGCCCTGTAATCAGACAATTACAGAGCTGTGTAGTATCTGATTACAAATAAGATCTGTAATCAGACCATACACTGAGCCCCAGGACAAATCGAACCCTGGGACTACACAGAATGTCTCCAAGGATCTCTTTTGGAAACAAAGATCTTCTTCATATACTGGCTCCTTAGTTCCACGTATTCACACTTGAGAGAAGAATGTGCACTCACTGCATCTGTTCTTCCACTATTCACAGCATGTCTCAACTTTGAAAGTGAATGCGCATTGGTCCACTACGGTACAGATTTATCTGGTCTACTTTTCTTCTTAATGATGTTCTTACACATCTTACGTGAGTTGTCGGTCAGCAACTCTGCTGTACTACTGGCTGAATTCATGCCATTCTGTACATTCATCCTGGAAGGATTGCATCAGTGAAGAAAAGTGGTCCCAGTTAACACTTCCCATTGAAAACTGTCTGGTTTCATACCACTGTCTTGTTGATGAGTTTCTCATTGAAAACCCAATGTCTTGGTCCCAAGCTGGTTTAGAGCTGGTAAATGATAGCTCTGTGGTCACTGGTGGTCCAGCTATCATAGACATGCCAGTTTTTAATCATTCTTGTAGCTGAACATGTAATAGCAATAACATCAATATACGATTCCCCAGGCACAGAGGAGAACACAGCGAGCTGATGTGGGTCATTCAACACACATTCAGAGGAGGAAAGGAACTCCTTGAAGTTTCTTTCCTCATTCAATCCCCCCCCCACAGCATAGCTCTATCTAGCATTTGAGTCCACCCCTACGATGATCCTGTGTTGACCCAGCATGTGCTCAACCTGTTCCAGGTAACTGATATACCGAGTAGTATAATCTGCATGTTGACAATATAGGGATACAAAGTAGATAGGCCCAGAGAATGAATCACCTCTACACAGACACCATGTGAGAAGCATAGTGTTGAAATATGAGGGACAGTCAACTCAGGATTTATAATAACTATAGCAGTACGGGGGGGGGGGTCTCCATGCTGAAACCACTCTGTATCTCTTTGGATAACCTCAGACCTGGCCACTGTCGGCACAAGGCTACTGCAACGTCACTAGGTCATTATTCTTCTCCTCCATGACTGCAGCCAGCTGGCCAGCAACACTCATTGCCCTCTGAGCATTTATATGACTGCCCTAATTATTATCACCACAGATGTAGACTTCTGTTGAAGACTGACTATACACTACGGAGATGAGCAATTACTTATCTCTGATGAGACGCGTTACATGGCCTTCTGAGTTTGCTTAAAGTTTTTGAGACCACAAGATGCAACTATGCTATGACCACCCAAACTGTGACACCTCCACCTACCTAGACAAGTGGTACCTGACCGTGACTCTAACTGAAATAGACAAACCCAAATGAGAAGGCCTGTAAGAATGTGTTTTCCATCCAGTGAGAAAGTTGTGTAAAAATAGTCTGTATATGTATAAAATTCATTTGGACAACAGATTTTATGTGTATTCTTAGTTAAAAATATATATTTTTATATGCCCTTACAATTATTTCATGTGAAAATTAATAATTATTGGTTAAATCTTCAGTACAAGATTCCTACCTGTGGATCTTTGCAACAATGAGTGATAGGCAGGTCTAGCTCCTCTCACTTCCTTTTTCACAGTGATTGACTGTTAATCACCACAATTGTGGGTTAGAGTGAATCCAGTGGCAAAGGGGGAAAATTTTCTCAATTATCCCCTTTTGGCAGTGGTTTAAAATTGGAAAGAAATTTTCCTATCTTTGCTCCTGGTTTAAAATCTTAGTGATTTTCATCCTGGGACTAGGTTTTCCAATCACTGTGAAGCAGTGGGCCCCCACCCACTGCTGCACAGTCATTGGAAGACTCAATGTCGCAAAGGTCCATGGGTAAGAACTTTGTACTGAAGACTAACCAATGATTGATATGTGTTAATAATTAATGCATATGCAAATTGTACATATGTTAATTATTAGTATGAGTGCAAGTATTAATTAGTGTTATGAGTAAAATTATGTATAACTTGATAAAGTGCATGTTCTTGGGATCTGTATGTGTAATTTAATTCATCTGAATGATTAATTATTGATTATGCATTACTAATTGTTGTTTTCATGATAACTTCACTCGTATTAAAAATGATTGATATATGTAATAATAATAATAATAATATGTGCAAATGCATGACTGTGAGTATAATGAGTATAATTATGTATAAAAGTGATAAAACGTATGTTCTTGAGAGCATGAGTGTGAATGTGTATAGTATGTATGGAGTGAATGTGTTTTAAAGTATGGAAATGTTTGAGCGAATGTGGGTACATGTGTATATTGATTATGCAGGTATATGTTAGCATGTGTGTCTTGTGTTTGGGTGGGAAATGAGTCCACTTAACCTGCAAAAAAAATTTTCAGCATTCAGGGTACTGCATTACAGTACCCTGAATGCTGAACCATTCAGGGTACTGTAATGAGTGTGATAAGCATGTAAAAATTGTGAATGCATGGGAATGTCTCCTATAGGTGTTAAATGTTGTATCCCGAATATATATATATATATATATATATATATATATATATATATATTTACAAAAATAATAAATAATATATTAGCCATTTTTGCAGGTTAAAATGCATAAATGTGAGGGAAAGCTACGTCACCTTGGTAAACTTTGTGGTGACTGAATGAATGTTTGTGTTTAGTATAAAAAGGCAAATGTATGAGTAAGAGTTGTGCTATGTGCTGTCTGCAAAAGCCCCTAAATAAAAAAAAAAAAATAAAAATAATTCACTTGCATATATGTAAGATGACAGGTGTACAGATGGGTTGAGTACATGTACAGTATCTGATATTCTTGTAGGCACCCTAAATCTGACTGCAACCTATATGTATATATATGGCACCTCCGTAGCCAGGTGGGAAGGAGCAGCAGTGCGTAGCACACGCTTCTTGATTAGATCGGGGTTCGAGCCCGTCACCACCAAATACGGAGGATGCGGAAAGGTCATTCAGGGAATGACCACCGCATATCCCGGAGCAATATGGCCTTAGTTGCTAATGCTCCTAAAAACCAAATAACAACATAACAGCAACCTATATGGGAAACCCCCCCCCCTTTACAATGCTGAAGCCATACCTCTTTTGAGGCACGGCATGGAAACTGCTGACACCGGCTTCAGCTGGTCTAGCCAGTGTGGGATTTCATGCAGAACATCATAATGTGTTCACTGTGCATCATATTATGTTCCTCCCCTCATAGGTGAACTCAAAAAGGTGAACACAAATTCTAGTGTTCACCCCCTTTTTTTTTCTTATATGTATATATATATATATATATATATATAAATAGTATGAATCAGAGCTGTGCTACTCAATATGTTCTACGTTGATAATAATATTAGTAAAATAATAAGAGGAGTCTACCTCAATATAGTGCGTAGAACCCTTCCGTATGATAACCTCCAGAAATTAAAACGGAAAAAACGAAAAAATCGGCAAACTTACCGGTACATTAGAGTAAAAAATAAATAATTAAATAATCAATTTAACACAATACAAATCAATTTAAAACAATTAAAAATCAAATTAACGCAATTAAAAGAATCAAACGAAAATATTCAAAACGATTTTCCTTCCTGAAGCTGACAACACTTTTCGACCGTATGTCGTGATCACAGGAATGAAAATTACCGAATCGGGTTAAACCTGTTACTTAAATAGAGATTATTTGTCTTCGCGCATGCGCGTAAAGGTCCACGAATCGGAGATCAAATATGGCCGCCGAACATTAACAGAATTCTCGTGTAATTTAATTTCAACGGTTTCTGCAATTAATAGTCGCGTATAATTACGTTGAACGTTAAGTATTTTGGCTTCGTTAAATAAAAAAGTATGTTTTTCGTTAATGGCATGAAAGGCTAATTCTGACGCTGCTGAACGAGAAGCACGAACTGAGGCTTCATGTTGATTTACACGAATATTAAGAGAAAATCGGGTCGAACCCTGATAAGACGAGTCGCAATCACCGCAAGAAATGTTGTATACCAGATCATTAATTTGTGTTGCGAACGCTGAAAGAACCGAGCGATTGTTCAATATAGTGTGTAACTTACGTATTGGCCTAGCTACAATTTTAAATTCGGTATCTTTAAAGAATCTGTTAAGCTGTTTGTGCCACTGTTCAACATATGGGACAGAAATAAAGTATTTTTTGATGTTACTATTGTTGATTGGTGTAGTATTTTGTATCCTATCCTTAGCTTGTACCCTAATTCGGTTTATTGTGGTAATGGAATAACCCCTGTTTAAGAATCTGCTAGTTAATATTTGTATTTCTGAGTCCAAAGCAGATTCCGTCGTTGAATATTTATAGGCATTAAGAAATTGATTAAAGATAATCGATCTTTTGTAGGTGAACGGGTGATAGCTATTATAATGTAGAAGCATACCGGTGTTTGTAGGTTTTCGATAGATGCTAAATTGTATTCTATTCGAGTCCCGGGTAAGCGTGAAATTTAGAAAGTTTAATGACTTAGTATCCGTATCCTCCCTTTCCAATGTAAATTTGAGTCTAGAATGAATATTATTAAACGAATGTAAAATGTCTTGGATAGTATTACTATCGATAATAACTAGAACATCATCTAAATACCTACCATAGTATGTGATGCGGGTTCGAAAAGGTGTCAAATGTATCTGCTCAATCGTTGAGAGATAGATCTCTGACATTAAGCCACTCAGGCTCAAACCCATTGGTAATCCAAAAATTTGTTTGTATACCTTGTCTCGAAAGGTGATGTAGTTGGCCACAACTAACAGTTTAATTAAGTGAAAAATTTCCTTAATAGGTAGCTTCGTATAATTAATCGGTGTCGAGTTTTTATTTAACATATCCCAAATAATATCTAATGTGTATTCAACGTTTACATTCGTATATAATGAGGTAACATCTAGTGAGAATAAATTGTCATTGTCGCCGAGTCTACAGTCTTTCAGCGTATTAAATAATGTATCGTAGTTCTTAATCCCAAATTGTATTACCTGTCTAAAGGGTTTTATAATGTTATACACATGTGTGGCTAAGGATGAAAATGCCGAGTTCCTGTAAGAAACAATAGGTCGAATAGGAAACCCAGTCTTGTGTAATTTTACCTGACCGAAAAGTGCAGGAATATTGTATGTTCTGGACTTCAATTCCTTTAACTACATACTTTCCGTTTTACATACGGAAGGGTTCTACACACTATATTGAGGTAGACTCCTCTTATTATTTTACTAATATTATTATCAACGTAGAACATAGGTATTTAGATGATGTTCTAGTTATTATCGATAGTAATACTATCCAAGACATTTTACATTCGTTTAATAATATTCATTCTAGACTCAAATTTACATTGGAAAGGGAGGATACGGATACTAAGTCATTAAACTTTCTAAATTTCACGCTTACCCGGGACTCGAATAGAATACAATTTAGCATCTATCGAAAACCTACAAACACCAGTATGCTTCTACATTATAATAGCTATCACCCGTTCACCTACAAAAGATCGATTATCTTTAATCAATTTCTTAATGCCTATAAATATTCAACGACGGAATCTGCTTTGGACTCAGAAATACAAATATTAACTAGCAGATTCTTAAACAGGGGTTATTCCATTACCACAATAAACCGAATTAGGGTACAAGCTAAGGATAGGATACAAAATACTACACCAATCAACAATAGTAACATCAAAAAATACTTTATTTCTGTCCCATATGTTGAACAGTGGCACAAATAGCTTAACAGATTCTTTAAAGATACCGAATTTAAAATTGTAGCTAGGCCAATACGTAAGTTACACACTATATTGAACAATCGCTCGGTTCTTTCAGCGTTCGCAACACAAATTAATGATCTGGTATACAACATTTCTTGCGGTGATTGCGACTCGTCTTATCAGGGTTCGACCCGATTTTCTCTTAATATTCGTGTAAATCAACATGAAGCCTCAGTTCGTGCTTCTCGTTCAGCAGCGTCAGAATTAGCCTTTCATGCCATTAACGAAAAACATACTTTTTTATTTAACGAAGCCAAAATACTTAACGTTCAACGTAATTATACGCGACTATTAATTGCAGAAACCGTTGAAATTAAATTACACGAGAATTCTGTTAATGTTCGGCGGCCATATTTGATCTCCGATTCGTGGACCTTTACGCGCATGCGCGAAGACAAATAATCTCTATTTAAGTAACAGGTTTAACCCGATTCGGTAATTTTCATTCCTGTGATCACGACATACGGTCGAAAAGTGTTGTCAGCTTCAGGAAGGAAAATCGTTTTGAATATTTTCGTTTGATTCTTTTAATTGCGTTAATTTGATTTTTAATTGTTTTAAATTGATTTGTATTGTGTTAAATTGATTATTTAATTATTTATTTTTTACTCTAATGTACCGGTAAGTTTGCCGATTTTTTCGTTTTTTCCGTTTTAATTTCTGGAGGTTATCATACGGAAGGGTTCTACGCACTATATTGAGGTAGACTCCTCTTATTATTTTACTAATATATATATAAAAGAAATTAGAATAAAAATCTGCTAGCAGCATGGCAAAACAGTAGAGCGAAAATAGTCAAAATTAAACATAATAATCAAACCAACAGGGAGGGAAGAGAAAAGGGTAACAAGTCTAAAAATATTGTAGCAGAAACTCTCCACGATAAATAAAAAATAATAATAAATAATCAATTAAATTTTGGGTGCCAATTAGATAGAAATTTAATGGCGGCCCCTTTGACAGGCACCAAGTCCAAATTGTGTGAAATATAACCAACAGAGATGTAAGCCAACTACAATAAAATAAAACAAAAATAGACTGACCATTATGCCCCATCACAACAGAGGACCACAGGACCAATAATAGTCAAGGAATCACTGCATTTCACTCGCTAGACAAATCGCTGCAAATGCGAGTCGATTGAAAGATCAGTCACCCATTTGATCGACAGATGGAATCGCCAAAGCAGAGGATTTGAATAGCAGTGGTCCTTATGCAGTGAAAATTAAAAATAGGACAGATACAAGCACTCTAATGCAAAGCCACACCACTGACAGAAAGTAAGATTATATAGACAAATAAACTATAGATGGTGGGGCATAATGGTCAGTCTATTTTTGTTTAATTTTATCGTAGTTGGGTTACATCTCTGTTGGTGATATTTCACACAATTTGGACTTGGTGCCTGTCAAAGGGACCACCATTAAATTTCTATCTAATTGGCATCCAAAATTTAATTGATTATTTATTATTATTTTTGATTTAGATTTTCTAAATTATCTTGGATAGTTTCTGCTACAATATTTTTAGTCTTGTTACCCTTTTCTCTTCCCTCCCTTATGGTTTGATTATTATGTTTAATTTTGACTATTTTCACTTTACTGTTTTGCCATGCTGCTGGCATGATTTTTATTTAATTTTTATTCTAATTTCTTTTTATATTTCAAGCGTCATGTAGAGCAGCGTTTCCCAAACTTTTTTATTCACGGAACACTTTTTGTCTCACAATATATTCATGGAACACTTAGTAAACACAAGTTTAGCGGGAACCAAAGAGCTGTTTGTTAATATTTTATTACATACAACGCACTGTGCATCAGGAGCATCTTAATTTCCAACACATGTAAAGCCAAAATTCAAATAACTGTCATCATTTTTACTACACTGAGTGTAGTACCACACAGCTGTAACATTAACCTGGAATTACTGCTACCCATATGCAGTGCTTTGCATTTGTAAATGTTAAACCTCAATTTCCATTTCCCAGCTCAACTGCCGAATTTTTCTAGAATTTTTTAGTAACATACCATCATTACTGTCATTAACCACCCTGACAACCTTCGTATCATCTGCAAACTTAGACTTTATATATCTTAATCAATATCATTTAATAAATAACGAAAATAATAATAGGTCCAACACCGAACCCTAGGGGACTACACTAATAACATTAATTCATGGAGAGCAGTGTCCATTGATAACTTCCTGTCTTCTCCCACTCATAATTTTTACAGTTATAACATTCTTTAAAATCCTATATTACTATAGTATTGTTTAGAATTAACATTAGTAGAGGCATATGATACAAGAAAGAAAGAAAACATCAGCCAAAAAAAAAAAAAAAACCTTCCTATTTAACCCATCCATTCACTCTAAATGTTTGTTTAAGTTCTGCCTTGAACTAATTTAAGTTTTTGACCTCCACTACTACAGATGGAAGTTTGTTCCAACTATCAACTACTCGCTGGCTAAAGGCAAATTTCCACACATCTATTCTACAATTGTCTTTTCTCAATTTGAATTTGTCTTCTCAGGTGTGTAATCTGATCAAGAGGAAGAATCCCATCAGTATGAATCTTCCTCAAACCATTCAAGGCATTATACACCTCAATTAGATCACCTCACAGGTGCCTAGTCTCCAGATGCTGCAATTTGCATAACTTAAGCCTTTCTTGGTAACAGCAACGCTTTGTTCCGCTCACCAATCTTGTTGCCCTTCTGTGTACTTGTTCCAGCAGCTCTACATCCTTCTTTCAATGAAGCCTCCAGACCTTGTATGCAGTACTCAAGTTGTGGCCTGACCGGCGCATTATGGCCTTAGTTGCTAATGCGCCAATAAAACCCAAATCAAATCAAATGTGCCCCGACCATTGCCTTATACTATGGAATAATCACCTCCTTATCCCTGCTAGCAAAATTCCTGTATATCATTGACAAGACACCATGAGCTACTCTTGCAGCCTCTCTGCACTGCTCAGAAAACTTCATATCTGACTGCACAATTACCCCCAGGTCCTTTTTATTCTTTACTACCCTGAGTGTATACCACCCAGTTGGTGCATTACTATTGGATTACTACTACCCATATAGGGGCGCATCCATAGGCAGGTGGGCAGGAGCCAGTGTGTAGCACACGCTTCTTGATTAGACCAGGGTTCGAGTCTGTCACCACCAAATACGGAGGATGCGGAAAAGTGAGGGAATGACCACCGCATATCCTCGGAGCAATATGGCCTTAGTTGCTAATGCTCTAAAAACCAAATAACAACAACAACAGCTATCCATATGCTGCAGTGCATTTATCAAAGTTAAACATCAGTTAGCATTAGCATTAGTAGAGGCATTTAATGCAAGAAAGCAAGCTTATGCAGCATCAGCCAAAAAAATAAAAAAAAAAAAACCCCACTTCCACTTCACCCCTCTGTTAGTTCAAAATACCTGTCCAGCTGAGCCTTAAACTTATTTAGGCTATCAACCTCCACCACAAGGGATGGAAGTCTGTTCCACCAACCAACCACCCGCTGGCTAAAGGCAAATTTCCGCACGTCTATCCTACATCTGTCTTTCCTCAATTTGTATTTTATGCCCTCTCAGGCGATTTTCTGAGCTAGAGGAAGAATCCCATCAGCATTGAGCATGCTTAAAACCATTCAAGGCTTTATAAACCTCTATCAGATCACCTCGCTGGTGCCTAGTCTCCAGACACTGTAATTTGCAAAACTTAAGCCTTTCCTCGTAAGAGCACCCCTTTGTTCCATTCACTAATTCTTGTTGCCCTTCTCTGTACTCGTTCCAGCAGCTCTACATCCTTCTTGAAATGAGGCCTCCAGACCTGTACACAGTACTCTAGGTGTGGCCTGACCATTGCCTTATACAATGGAATAATCACCTCCTTATCCCTGCTGGAAAAATTCCTGTTTATCATTGACAATACTCCATGAGCTACTCTTGCAGCCCGTCTGCACTGCTCAGAGAACTTCATATCTGCCTGCACAACCACCCCCAAGTCCCTTTCATTCTCTACCACTGTCAGTGTAGTACCACAGAGTTGATATGTTGCTCTGGGGTTGCTGTTTCCCATGTGTAGTACTTTACATTTGTCAATGTTAAACTTCATTTGCCACCTCTCAGCCCATCTGCTCAACCTTTCCAGATCCTGTTGCAGCAGCATAGTGTCAGTAGTGTCCTTGACAACCCTGACAACCTTTGTATCATCTGCAAACTTGGACATTAAGCTTGATATACCATCATCAATATCATTTATAAATACAGAAAACAATAATGGACCCAACACTGAGCCCTGAGGGACTCCACTAATAACATTAGTCCACGATGAGCAGTGTCCATTGATTATCACTCTCTGTCTTCTCCCCCTCAACCACCCCTTTATCCATAGCAGCAATTTGCCTCCAATGTCACACTGCTCCAATTTGTGTAGCAGTCTTCCATGTGCAACAGTATCAAAAGCCTTTCTAAGATCCAAGTATATAATATCAAAGTTATTCCCTGCATCCAGCTCTTTTGTGACTGCATCATAGTATCCAATCAAGTTGGTCAGGCAAGACTTCCCCTTAACAAAACCATGCTGTGTCTGAGCTATAACCGAAGTCTTGTCTAAATGATCCTGCAGTGCTTCTTTAACCAGTGCCTCCATTAATTTTCCTGGAACAGAAGTTAAGCTCACAGGTCTATAATTACTTGTGTCAGCCTTTGATCCTCCTTTGTGAATTGGGGTCACATTTGCACATTTCCAGTCTATGGGTACCTCCCCTGAGTCCAAGGAAGCTCTCATAATTATGGCTAAGGGTTTGCTTACTTCCTTTGCTGCCTCCTTTAATATAACTGGATAGATCCCATCCACCCCGGGTGCCTTTCTTGTGTTTATCTTCAATAGTTTCTCCTCCACTTTACTCCCAGTTATTTCAAGATTCTGTAGCTTACTGCTAGAGTTGAATACACCTCTGGCATTCCCCTTGCTGAATAACTCCTCATGTGTGAATGTCGATGCAAAATATTCATTTAGTTTGTTAGCTACCTGAGCAGGATCATCAACAGTTGACCCATCAATATCAAGTGGACCAATCTGATTCATCCCCTTCCTTCTAGAGTTTACATAAGTAAAGAACTCTTTGCTGTTTTTCTTTGAATCCCTTGCCAAGGATTTCTCGTAATCTGCCTTCGCCTGCCTAACCTCCTTTGTAACTTGGTTGCATATCAACTTGTATCTATCATAGGCTTCTGTGTCATGTGTTAATTTGTAAGTATCCCATGCATTTTTCTTCTCTGCCATATGCCTCATTAGTTCATCTGACATCCATTTTGGCCTAAACCTTGAACAATATTTCTTAGTTGGTATGTAAAGCCTAGTAGCTTCCAAGATAAGTTCTTTGAATGCTTCCCATTTTGAATTTGCTGTTGGTAGCATCATTAGTTGGTCCCACTGTATAGAATTTAAATACTGTCTCAGTCCATCGTAGTCGCCTTTACGGAAGCAATAACCCTTCCCTTTACCCCTAATGGTAGTTACCTCTTTGAGTAAATCCCACTTCAGCACGCTGTGATCACTGCCACCTAGTGGTTCATTTATCTGCAGATTCTTAATGCATGAAGAATCACTGCTGATAATCAAATCAAGAGTATTACTCCCTCTAGTTGCCTCCCGAACATGCTGATGTAGAAAACAATCATCCAATAAATCCTGCCGACCGGGCTAGCCGACTGGGTAAAGTACCTGCCCGGCAACCCAAAGGTCGCGGGTTCGATTCCCGCCTCGGGCTTGGATCACTGTACTGCAAAAACCTTTGGAGGTGCAATATGGCCACAGAAGCCGATGCGCCAACAACTACCAAATCAAAAAAAAAAAAAAAAAAAAAAAAATCCAATAAATCCACAAAAGCCCTGCTAGTGTGTGAGTAACCAGCCCCCAAATTCCAGTCAATATCTGGGAAATTAAAATCTCCCATTATAAGACTCTCTGATTTACTGGCCCACTCTATTTCCCTGTACAGTTCCTTATTATACTCATCAGAGTCATTAGGCCTATAGCACACTCCTACTCTCAATTTTGATCTCCCAATGCTTATGTCACACCAAACTGACTCAACACTGCACTGTCCGGCGATGTCAACTGGCTTCACTTCCTTGGTTTTTATGTGTTTCTTAACTAATAGCATAACCCCTCCCCCCTTCCTATCCTGTCTATCCTTTCTGTAGACGTTGTAATTGCAGTTCTGCATCCCTTATATCTGTGTTACACCACGTCTCTGATATCCCAACAATATCTGCCTTTGATGTTTTGAGCAATACCTCAAATTCATCAAATTTATTTACTAAACTCCTAGCATTGGTGTACACCCAAGTATACCTGCACCTGTTTCTATTCTTAGCTACCCTAACACAACCCATGTGTTTACTTGTACCGCAATGGCTCCCAGCAGTCTCTGAAATACCATGCATCTTGTTTTTCAGGCTCCTGCTCATTCTAATAGAAGCAGTGCAAGAATCTCTTTCACCTCTGCCAGTGGCTAATGTCAATCTATTGGTCTTTGTCTCCCCCCTAGCTAGCAGTTTTCCGACCCACCTAACACTGCCTCGATAGCATCAGCAAATATTCTTGCACCCTTTCTATTTAAGTGTATCCCATCCCTGTAGAAGCAATCTCTCCTGTTAACAAGTACAGTCCAGGCTGAAAAAAATTCTACCCCTTGAGCCTTGCACAATCTTTCCAGGGCCGAATTGATCGACAAGGCTCTCATCATATACTCCCTCCTATCGTGTCTGGGCAGAATTGCAGACACTTTCAAATTCAACCCTAATTCTCGGCTTTTGTTCAACAAAACCACCTCTCAGCCCATCTGCTCAACTTTTACAGATTCTTTTGCAGTAGTATACTGTTATTACTGTCATTAACAACTCTGCCAACCTTTGTATCATCTGTAAACTTAGACATTAACCCTGATATACCTTCATCAAGGGGTTCAAGCTCCTGACTGCTGAATACGGTCGATCTGCCAACCCGCACTGGACCAGCGTGGTAGATTATGGTCCATTTCCCTCAACATGAATTGTTGAGGAGGCTTCCATCATGCAGTGGGTTGATAATGGCTGCACTTTACTCTTACTTTTACCTTCATCAATATCATTGATAAATACAGAAAACAAAATTGGGCCCAACACCGAACTCTGGGTCACTGCACTTCATGGACTAATAACATTAGTCCACGGAGATCACTGTCCATTAATTACCACTCTGTCTTCTCCCACTCAACCATCCTTTTATCCATTGTAGCCACTAAGTTTAAAATACTATTTATAATATCTATGTTTATAATACTATTTATATTCAGTTAAATATACTATTTATTTATATCTCCTCAAAGAAATCCTTATCTAAGTTTGTAGGCTTTGGTGCCAAAAATTACTACAAGCATCTACTTATTTAAGTTTAACTTCTCAAATATTTGCCTGATTTATATATGTAACTTAAGATGTGTGTTCAGTATAATAAAAACTGTTAAGATGATTTCAAATTTATAACAGAAAATATATTTTTAAAAAAATCATTAAAAAATTATTAGTTATGTAAAGCTATAAATAAATGCAGCTATCTCCAATCTCACCCTATCTCATCTTTAATGGATACTTTCTCAGCCCTTGTATAGTTAAATCACTCAGTACTTCTAATTTTTGCATACATTATATTTTTTGCTAAAGTTTTTATTAATAAAATTTATTTAAATTGTGATACACCTTATATTCTTTCTCTTTGCTTATATTTGTGTGCGCAAAGACAAGCAATAATATCAGATTAGATTAACAGGTGCAATAAAAACTGCAGTTCTATTGTTCCAGCCTTATAGAACCTCTGGCAACATAGAAAGTAATATTAAGAAAGCCTTTACTTTATTTTAATCCAAATCCCAGCCGTAATTAATTGCCTTAATGGTGCACTGATTAGTATATGGAAAATAACTAACTTGCATTATTATTATCCATTTTTTTATGAATGTTACAGTTGTCCTTTTTTATTTATTTATTTAAGACCATATACTTAAGCTGCCATTCTGATGAGAGGCAAAAGCTTGCAATCTTGCTGTACCTGTTGAAGTCAGTGATGAAGTCTTGTGAACTGACAATTGTTTTTGTAGCTACACGATATCATGTGGAATATTTGAAAGATGTAAGTTGTATTTATGAGTGAATTAATTAATATAGTGATTTGTTTTGTAATTGCTTTTAAAACAGTTTTCATATTAGAATTTAACTAGGAAAATTGTAAATATTTGTTTGAAGTTTCATTCTTATATTTCTGTTGGGCTTAAAGTAGGTTAAGTAGTTGGGTAATATTTAAATTGATTCTCCCTTCCAAATAAACACTACAAATGAACTTTTCATCAGAATATAATCAGTAACTGTAATGGTGGAGCCTTTTGTGAAGGGAGTGAGATTGGAAAGCAGAACACATATATCTGTATAACTGGGTTTTTGCAGGGTTCACCACCTTGTTTCGTTTTTGTTCTAAGCAATCATATACACACACGTGTGGAGAGAGAGAGAGAGAGAGAGAGAGAGAGAGAGAGAGAGAGAGAGAGAGAGAGAGAGAGAGAGAGAGAGAATGCTGTCATACCAAATTAAAGCTTTATTGTAAGAAACATTCTGAATTGCATTAGCAAGTATCAGATTTACAGTAGACTTTAAATCACGGCATCCCAAATAACGGAACATTCAAGGTAATGGCACATTGAGATCGGACATTTACATACAGTGCAGATGACTTGCAGTGCCAAAAAAAAAACAAAAACAAAAAAAAAAAAAAAAAACAGCAAGTCACATGATTACTATATTTGTTTAAGTTCACCAATTTGGAAAGTGAATTCTGTACTGATATCACAGATTATACTGCTGTTTTATATTCATTTTAAATTAAAACTCCTCACTATGGCAAGTTAATAAACCTCATACAGAGAAGAAAAGAAGAACATTAAAGCTTAGTGACAGACTTGTTATAATAATAAAAAATAGAAAATAGAACTGGCATAAGTAGGATTGTATTATTGCAAGTGGCATGTGCAAATTCTTAGACAAATAAGCACAACACAAAAAAATGACTTCAACCAAAGGATGCAAAAACAAAACATGCGGGAAAGTTTACAACCCCTGCTATTGGCTGAGAAGAAAGACCACGTGGTCTGGTCAGAGACAATCATAAGCTCATCGTAAAGTGAAATAAGCAAGTACTGGTTAACATGATCACTTGTTAGTAGAATCAGCTGCTTTATAGAAACAAATTTCAAAAACCCAATTCAAATCATTAAAATGCACTACACTTTCATCGTTATCAAAGGTTATAAGAATCAATTTTGAATGCCTTTGTGATATTTCTCTAAAGCACATTTCTGGAAGATGCTACCATAAAACAATAAAAAGAATTTGCTGTTTCCGATTCATTGGGCTTTTCTGTTAGTGCAATCTATTATAAATGGGTAGTAAACTCGATCTTATTTCATT
Organism: Mastigoproctus giganteus; assembly: GCF_048544385.1. Classification (NCBI taxonomy): domain Eukaryota; kingdom Metazoa; phylum Arthropoda; class Arachnida; order Uropygi; family Thelyphonidae; genus Mastigoproctus; species Mastigoproctus giganteus. The sequence goes on along the minus strand of NC_143580.1, from coordinate 84,242,332 downwards.
TGCAATAATGCCAATAGCTAGAATTCTGTGGGTTTTTATGTTAGTATGGTAAAATGTGTTTCCCCTTTACTGAAATCTTCAATCATATAAAAAAAACGTAAATAAATTTTCATTATCTTCTCTTCGTTCCTATTTTTTAAACTTCATATACTTGTTATTCCGTATCTCACTTGTGCAATTTGTGCACACTTTGTTCTTCGTTATTGATTGCTTATCTTTTTTACTGTTTTAAATGTTACAACCCAGAAAAAAAAAATCAGTAAACAGAAATATCAATTAGTTAGTATTATATATTACAGTATTAATTAAGCTGTGTACTTAAGTGTAAATTCTTTTTTATTTTGTTAACCTGTGGAAAATAGTCTGATTTTCATGTATCATTTAATTTTGCTAATTGGTAAGGTAATGTAGTGTGAATTTGTACTCTATATCTTTACTTTTATAGCCTTTGGATAATATTCCTCCTATTTCCGCTTATTAGAATTGCCGTTTAATAGAATTAAAATTCAGTTCACAAACGTGATCACAATGACTGGCGCTTACTACATATCATATAGTGAACTGTATTTTGTAATGGTGAGGCCATCGTAAAGTGATTTGATCTTATAGTGAACCAATCGTAAAATGGGAGTCCAGTGTATTTCATATTTTTACTATGCGATTTTGACATTTGTTTTCTATATCCATTTTTTATCACAGTAAACCACATGGTATGTTTTTTTAAGAAATTCAGAATGTCATCTTTTTCTATGTGACTTTTTTCTTTTTACATTATATATTTTATTATGTGATATTAATTTAAGAGTTGCTTTTAATTTTTTTAGATCTTGCTTATAGCAGACATTGCCTGTACTTATGTCTATAGCAGTCTGAATGAAACAGCACGTAAGATTAATGTAGCCAAATTCCGTTCCCGGAAAGTAGGTATCCTTATAGCTACAGATATAGCGGCTAGAGGAATTGACATTCCTTTTTTAGACAATGTTATCAATTACAATTTTCCTGCTCAGCCTAAGCTATTTTTGCATAGAGTTGGTATGTAAAGCTTTTTGTTTCATATTGTATTTTTTTCCAAAAACAAGGAATTTGTTATTTCACTTTTATTATAAATTTTATTAGTAAGTTTTATTAACAACTTTTATTTTTGCCATTCATTTAAATTTTGTTCAGTATTTGTGTTTTCTGATTTAGCTAATCTTAAAAATTATAGGTCGTGTAGCTCGTGCTGGACGAAATGGTACAGCATATTCTTTAATTGCTCCTGAGGAAGCTCCATTTCTCTGTGATTTACAGCTTTTCCTTGGTCGTCCTTTGAAAATAGCAGTAGATGGAATGGCAGATACAAGTAATTTTTTTCTTGGTCATTCTTTTTTTATTCACATTACAGGTTTGATTTTTTGAAATTGTAGTACATCCTGAAAAAGGCCTCTGAGGTTGGGCAAATTCATATTTTAGCAATAAATAGACTCATACACCAACCATGAAAATATAAGTATTTTACTGTAACTAAAATATTTACAAATAAAATAAAATAAATATTTACAAAAACTGCTATTATATTAAATTAAATTATGTACATTGTAAAAAAAAACAAAACAAAAAAAAACATTAAAACTATGATGAAATCCTTGCGATACAATACACTAAAATAAACCGGATTAAAAGCGATAAAAACGATAAAAATCTGGAGCTTTCGGAAGCATCGGCTTCCTTCCTCGGCAGTAACAAAACTTCCTGCAGCACGTCTTTATATAACAGGCTCACGGTACTTATACGTGGTTCAGTCGGTGCATGGTCTGAACTGGAAGCGGAAACAGCTCGGGAACGTTTCAAGCAAAACCGTTCATCCTTACTTAGGACGATAGTTTCAAACAGAGGATGCATACGCATACCTCTGTCCCTATTCATAATATTGTGGTCGGATGAACAGATTCGTAGGCTCTCGAGCCATTTACGGTTCCAGAACACAATAACTGCATCCTCTGGGAAGATTTGATGCTGCTTCTCCCAAAAATGTTTGGCCACAGCAGACTTATTGTAATCAGCGGTTTTTATAGCATTTGTACGTTCCCCCAGACGATGGGGGAACATGCAAATGCTATTTTTTGGGAGAAGCAGCATCAAATCTCCCCAGAGGATGCGATTATTGTGGATCGAGCGCATGGGTTCTGGAACTGTAAATGGCTCGAGAGCCTACGAATCTGTTCATCCAACCACAATATTATGAATAGGGATAGAGGTATGCGTATGCATCCTCTGTTTTAAACTATCATCCTAAGTACAGATGAACGGTTTGCTTGACACATTGCCGAGCTGTTTCCGCTTCCAGTTCAGACCATGCGCCAACTGAACCACGTGTATGAGTACTGTGAGCCTGTTATATAAGGACGTGCTGCAGGAAGTTTTGTTACTGCTGAGGAAGGAAGCCGATGCTTCTGAAAGCTCCAGATTTTTATCGCTTTTAATCTGGTTTATTTTAGTGTATTTTATCGCAAGGATTTCATCATAGTTTTAATGTTTTTTTTTTGTTTTTTTTTACAACGTACATAATTTAATTTAATATAATAGCAGTTTTTGTAAATATTTTAGTTACAGTAAAATACTTATATTTTCATGGTTGGTGTATGAGTCTATTTATTGCTAAAAAATTGTAGTACAGTCTGTTGTAATATTTAATGAGTCATGGAATCATTCAGTGATATTGTGCTTTTTAATAATTTTATATTCACAAAATAATATTAGCTTATGAATCAAACCAGATAATTGTTATCATTTGTTGTATACATAATAATAAGAATTTTCAAAGTTTCGAGGTTAATTTTACCTCCTATCAGACAACATGTTTCATGTGAGAGAGAGAGAGAGAGAGAGAGAGAGAGAGCGAGCTCTAATGAATTTCACATCTGTTTCAGCAGATTCTCCTACAAAGTTTATTTTATTTATTATTTCATTTGCAAGTTTTGGTCAGCATAAAACTATCACAGTTTTCACCCATAGCACAATTCTTACCATCTGGGGTACACATTGACATCCTCATCTGTATCTGAGCAGTAATTATCATGACCATGTACCATATTTACCTTAGCTCTTATCAGATTTTTTGCATTTTTCTACACCCCTTTTTCGACCTATAACTAAACTTGCCCACCCATTTCTGATGACTGCTATCTCACTTTTTATTTGTTTAACCATTTTGTATTTACTTTACAGTTCTCTCACCTCTAATTAGCTTTTCAATTTAGCCTATAATTCTCTTAATTCATCATAACATATATGATATTCACATTCTTTCTTTCTTTTTACAAACCTACAATACTTCCTTTTTGTGCTATCCTCACCCTTCTAGTTTTTGGGCACCTTGTGTATTTTTCACTCCCAACTTTGTACCTACATCAAAATTTATCAGACTTATTAAATCCTACTTGCATATGCAGTCATTCCCCAGCTTACATAATACGTGACTTATGGAAATTAGACTTTACATAAGTTTTTGCTGGCTGGTGCAAATTTTAAAAAATCATGGAAATATATTTTGCCTCCCATAGGGATAAATGTAGGTATCATGAAAATATTGTAATGTGAACCCAATAACATTGTTTTTTTTTTTTTTTTTTTGGTAATTTGTTCCAAGACCTCGAAAGTTGAAATTTTCGCTATATAACTAAGCTATTTATCTTTCTAAAAGGTCATTTTTATAATGAAAATTGCACTACACTTTCATTGTTATGTGTTCCGTTATAAGAATCAATTTTGAATGCCTTTGTGATATTTTTCTAAAACACATTTCTGCCAGTCACTACCATAAAACAATAAAAACAATTTGCACTTTCTGGTTTATTGGACTTTTCCATTAGCGCAATATATTATAAACGGGTAGTAAACTCGATCTTATTGCATTTGCGCTAATACCGATAACTGGAATTCCGTAGGTTTTTACATCACTGTATAATTATGGTGAAATGAGTTCCCCTTCACTGAAATTTTCAATCATATAAAAAACATAAATAAATGATTTAAAAATGAAGATGATTAGTTAAGAAATATGAAGCAGGACAAAGTTTATCATCTATTACACAGAATTAGGTCTCGCTGCTTCAACAGTGAATACTATTTTAAGGGACAGTGCACTTTTAAACGAACATGTTAAAGGATCAATGCATATAAGATCAACAATGATTGCAAAACAACATTCAGGTGCCATATTGAAGATGGAAAGGCTATTAATAATATGGATGGAAAATCAGATTCAGAAGCAAGTGCCCCTGAGTCCAATGGCCATTCAAGCAAAAGCAAGAAGTATTTATGAAGACATTAAGGAAGTATGGCGAACCCCGAGCCAAGTTCGTGGCAAACAATGGGTAGTTTAATAGGTTCAAGCATCACGCTGGTTTCCAAAACATTAAAGTATGCAGTGAAATCGCCGGTGTTGATTCTGCAAATGCAGAGAAATTTTGTGATGTGTTGGAAAAAACCCCGTCTAAATCTCCACAGCACTCAACTTCCGCAGTGGCATGCTTATCAGCAGGAGAGTTAATTCTGGCAACAATGCTCGAATGTTAAAATTTGCTGATGTTATGCCTGTCTCCTCTCTCTTTTTGTAATTCTATAATTTTGTAATTTTGTACACTTGTAATTTTTCCTGCTCATGAGATAAAAAAATTGAATAACTAATTCTATTTACACGTTCGTCGAACATTTCTTTTTTGCTTCAATCAAATCTGTGAGTGCTGCATAAGCATTTGAGGAAATTCTGACTAACGTAGAGTTCCGCAGAACACAACCCTTGCGTAAGTTGGGGAGTGGCTGTATATACTTTTGCATCCTTTACTGCTGCTTTGCCCATTTTGGTGCATATGTCATATATTACTTATTTATCTTAATTTTTATCTACCAATTGAAACTTCTGGTCTAAACTCAAGATTTAATATGACATCTCATATACAGTAGACTCTCGATTTTCCTGGATAGATGGTTAAAAAAAAATCTCGGATAATCGATTTCCCGCTTAATCCAAAAATACAGTAAGTCCCTGATATACATAAGAGATAAGTTCCAGGACTTCTTACAGAAGTCGAGCTTTACGTAACTCGGAAATGACTAATCAAATATTGCTACTATATCCGTGATATGCCGAAATTGAAAAACCACATAATATCATATCCTCAGAAGAATGAAGAAAATTAGTTATATATTTTTAAATTAGTTATATATATATATATATATATATATATAGGGGCTTAGAGAGGAACAGGTATCCTGTGTGTTATCAGACACTCAGCCTAAAACACTGATGGATCCAATATCTCTCTATTACAGAAGATTTAGGAGAAGTCCGGTTGGCCTGCCTCCCTAAAATCCACTCATGCACACCTTCTCGATGGTAAGCCCTGTTACGTCACTTAGGTGGCAACGAACGTGTAGAGTGGTTCTCTTCAAGACGCCTGGTCAGCGTGAAGAGGAAAAGACCAAACCCTCCAGCAATGAGAGTACAACAATACAAATGGCCCTCAGTCCCCAGCAGCTTTCACTCTCCCTCTTACGGCAGCGAGAGGATCAGAGTGGAAGCAGAGGGTGCTAAGAATCTCTGGGTACGACCAGGCTGCCATGCACGGAAATTGAACTTGGCCTGTTATAACGTACAATCACTCATCGGTGAAGACAGGATATTAGAGCTGGAAAAGGAATTAGAAAATGTGAATTGGAATATCATCGGTTTGGCTGAAACAAGAAGAAGAAATGAATCACTTATAAGTTTATCAAGTGGAAATCTGCTGTACACCAATGGAAACAGTGAAAGGAGTGAAGGTGGAGTTGGGTTTCTGGTCCATAAAGATTTTAAAAACAACATTTTGGAATTCAAAAGTACATCACCAAGGGTGTCAAGACTAATACTCAAGATTTCTAAGAGGTACAAGCTAAAGATTATAATGATTTATGCACCAACATCGAGCCATGATGATGAAGAGGTTGAAGAAATGTACACTGAAATTGAGAGTCTTCTAGATGAGCAGAAAACCCACTACACTATTATTATGGGGGACTTCAATGCTAAGGTTGGAAAAAGGCAAAACAGCGCAGAAAGAGGAACTATAGGAAATTTTGGAATTGGTGAAAGAAATAAAAGAGGTGAAAGGCTTGTGGAATTTGCAGAATCTCAAGGAATGTCAGTAATGAACACTTTTTTCAAGAAAACAGGGTGAACAGAAAGTGGACATGGAAGAGTCCAAATGGATTAACAACTAATGAAATCGACTTCATCCTCACTAACAGAAGATATATTGTGACTGATGTTACCGTCCTGAATAAGGTAAATGTTGGAAGTGGTCACAGAATGGTAAGATGTACACTTGATATAGATGTAGGAAAGGAAAGGAAAAAACTGACTCGAGTAAATAATACAAAGGTCTTTGAGATAACAGAAGAGGAGAAAAAGCAGTATGTACTGGAGCTTAAGAACAAGTATGAGCTTCTGCAGACTGCTGAGGACCAAGATATCGACGAGAAATATTACAACTTTTTGAAAGTGATAAAGCCCAAGAAACCTATAGGGAAACAGAAATCCAAAGAAGAAAAAATTAGTCAAGAAACACTTGTCATGATGAACCAAAGACGACAAATGAAGAGCAAGAAAAACACTGACAGGGAGAAAATTGAGTATACTGAGTTATGCAAAGCCATTAGAAAGAGACTCAGAGAGGACATAAGAAGATTTAACATGAGAAAAGTAGAACAAGCATTAAGGGAAAACAAAGGATTTAAATCAGCAGCCATGAGCAGTAATACAGAAAGACAAATGATACTGAAACTGAAGAATAGCGATGGTGTACTTATAAACAGCAGAGAAGGCATAATTCAAATAGCAGAAGACTACTCTAAAGAGTTATACAAGGAGCGAGGGAATGATACCAGCAGTGGGGAAGATGGATTGCAAAGTAGCAACACATACGACATACCCGATATTCTTCCTGATGAGGTAGAACATGCATTGAAGAAAATGAAGAATCGGAAAGCCCCGGTTGTTAAAATTGGGCGGAAGAGACAACACAAATACTGGCAAGGCTCTTCACAAAGTGCATTAGAAAAGGTGCGATGCCTAAGCAGTGGAATAATGCAATCATAGTTTTGCTGCATAAGAAAGGAGATAAATCAGAAATTGGAAATTATAGACCAATTAGCTTGTTATCCCATATCTACAAGTTGTTTACAAGGGTCATTACTAACAGATTAGAAAGAATACTTGATGAGAATCAACCGAAAGAGCAAGCTGGCTTTAGGACAGGATTCTCAACTATGGATCACCTTCACGTAATATCACAGCTAATGGAGAAAGCAAATGAATATAAAACACCATTATGCCTGGCATTTGTGGATTATGAAAAGGCATTTGACTCCATACAGCATAAGGCAATGTTTCGGGCACTGGAAAGACAAGGCATAGATACTCCATATATTATGATTTTGAAGAAAATATATGAGAGTGCTACATCCTTTATTGGACTAGACAAAGACAGTAGCAAATTTAAAATCGAGAAAGGATTTCGACAAGGAGACACAATATCTCCGAAGCTGTTTACTGCTGCCCTTGAGGAAGCTTTCAGAAGATTAGAATGGTCGCAGAAAGGAGTCAATGTGAACGGAGAGTACCTAAACCATTTACGATTTGCAGATGACATTGTGGTCATAAGCCACGATTCCAAAGAATTAGAGGAAAATCTTAATCAGTTATGCACAGTTAGTAAGGATTTTGGACTAAAGATGAATATGGCTAAAACAAAAGTAATGATGAACAAGTATGCCACGGAAAGGGAAATAATGATTGAAGGAGCAGTAATTGAAAAGGTGGAGTCATATACTTATCTGGGACAAGTTATTAGCTGTAATAATGATAAATGGCTGGAAGTCAAGAGAAGAATAAATTTTGGATGGATAGCATTCAGGAAATATAGTCACATACTGAAGAGCAATATCCTAGTTTGTCTGAAACGTAAAATAATGAATCAATGTATACTCCCCACCATGACTTATGGAAGTGAAACTTGGGCACTCACCAAAAGAATGGAAGAGAAGCTAAGAACTACACAGCGAAGAATGGAACGAATTATATTGGGAATCAGACTGTTAGATAAGAAGAGAAACACATGGATTAGGCAGCAAACTCAAGTAAAGGACATTCTTATCAAAACTAAAGAACTAAAATGGTCTTGGGCAGGACACATAGCTCGAAGACATGATGACAGATGGACTAAGAAAATAACAGAATGGTACCCAAGAGGAGCTAGAAGAAAACCTGGAAGACAAAGGCGGAGATGGATAGATGAAATTCATGAGTTTTTGAGTAGTAAATGGATGACCAGTGCTCAAAACAGAAGGAACTGGAAAGTTGCTGGAGAGGCCTTCATCCTGCAGTGGATTGAAAATGGCTGATGATGATCATATATATATATATATATATATATATAATATAAAATAAAAATATATAAAAATAAAATAAAAATATAATAAAAATATAGATGGAGAAGTTATTAAACACAAAATGCCGAGCCTAGTTGAAGAAAAAAGAGAAAAAGAATGTTAAGATCCTATAAAAAAAAAAAAAAAAAAAAATTAATTATTAAGTAGAATTAAATCCGAATTAATGCCGAATTAACAGGCCAATTATATGTACAAAAGCTGAAAGAAAAAGAGGGGAGGGTGATAGAGATAAAAATTATAAAATAAAAATTATAAAATAAAAATTAAAAATTGGTACATAGATCAGGTATTTCATCAGGGGGCTACACCTGATCATGTACTAAACACTGTGTTTCTATGCAAACTCATGTTGATGGAGAAGCTGAAAAATGAAAAGGAAATAAAAAGGAAATAAAAAATATAAAATTTTAAATTTTTTTTTTTTATAAAAATTTTTTATAGCTCCAGAAACATGAGTGAGGTAGCCCCAACGCAGTGTATTTAGATTAATAAATTAAGTAACGTAGTGTATTTGGAAATAAATTGAATAACGCAACCGCAGTGTATTTAGATTAATAAATTAAGAAAATTGAGTAACGCAGTGTATTTGGAAATAAATTGAGTCGATAGTATGTAAGAACGCCAGTTTAAATCGAAAGTATGTAATAAATAAATAAATAACAAGGTAGCGGTATAGAAAAAGGAAGCAATGCAAGGTAGGGGAGTGAAAAGAAGTTAAAAATACAGAGGCGAAGATAGTGAGAAAGAGGAAAGTGAGAATGTCCGAATCACCCTCGTATTACACTAATAGTTCAACGGACGGAAAAACGAAGAGTAGAAAGTAGAAAGATGTAAAGAGAAGGAAAAGAGTTTAAAGGATACTAGGCAAGCTGGGGGTGTAAGTACCCAACCTCATAGAGAGGGCCTTGGCTGTGAGAGTGTTAGTAGAAGTGGAAATTAATACCGCTAGCTTGTATTGTATATTTTACGAAATAAAATAAAATAAAAATATGAACAGGAGGAAAATTAAATACATACGATAACTGGCAGAAACAAGTTGAGTGAAATATAATTAAGAAATGACAATAAAATATGCAATCATGATTAATAAGGTACAATTATGTGAATATGATTAATAAGAATGGAATGCAAACAGAGGGAAAACTATGACAACGATGGTGGAGTTGCTCAGAAGAGAACTATGGGAGCCCTCTGTGGTCAAAATAAAATAGAGAAAATAAAAGATTGGACATAAATAATTATTGATATTAAATTACGAAAATGAAAAGAAAACTTAGGAAGTGAAAGAACACGAACATCGTTCTAATAGAAGTTATAATAGAAGTCATTATGTGTGATCACTTTCCAAGTGGTGGAAATACCACCATTCAAATGTACAACTATACAAGTATCGAATTAACCCTAATCAAGGTGGAACATGGTGAAACCGAATTTTTCTTTAATGTAATCAGAGAGAATTTTTATAATAAAATTTAAGAAATTAATAGGAATGTCATTATTGCGAAGTTTGGTATAAAGATCATTTAATTGCTACTAATATTAGCTAAACGGATAATCTGTGTGCAGATAATATTTTTATGAACCTTAATCGAAATGTTCGAGTTCCAATTTGTTAAATAGATAATATTAAAATTAAATTCGCTTCTTTTGTCAAATAGTTCCAAATTATGACGAAGAGGAGGACTATTTAAAGTAATACTTAAATCCAAAAAATTTGCATGTTGGTTGCCAAAGTTTTCTTTATTGAGAGTGAGTTCAGTTGGATATATAGATTTAGCAATATTTTCAAAATGAATGTTGAGAATAAGAATGTCATCAACATAGCGGAATGCATAAAAATTAAGGTTCGGGTTGTTATCAATAAATAGATGTTCGTAATAATGGAGAAATAGATTAGATACTGTGCTAGAAATTTGTGAACCCATGGGAACTCCTATGGATTGTTTATAAGCATATCTACCATCATAGATATAATTGTTTAGGATACAGAAGTTGATGTAGTTATTCCAAGTGACCTCATCTGTTGATATAACGTTTTTGTATTTGAGGAACAATTGATGAAGTACATTAACAATCAGGTGATGCGGTAAGGAGGTAAATAAGTTGGTGAAGTCATATGTTTCAATACTAAATATGCTGGAATATGCATTGGAATTAAAAATTTTAATGATACTGTGGTTGTTGTTAATGATCCAGGTGGTAGGGATATTAATAAGGATAGTAGTTAACAATTTGAAAAATTGTTTACCTGGATGATAACAGCCACTTTTTTTGGCACTAGTGATGAATCTGAAGCTAACTGGATGTTTATGGAATTTGGCTATCATATTTTTTATGCAAAGCTATAATTTTTTTGATGATGGTATTAATGCCGAGATTACAGCGTAAAAAGGTGGAACTACTTTCTACTTCCTTTTTGAGGGTGGTGTAATAAAATTTCTTGCAGAAGATAGCAAAGTTATTAGAAGCCTTATCTACCGGAGTGATGATAAATTTTTGTTGTAAATCTGAGATGGCTTTTTTCAGGTTAAAATATTTGGTATGCGAATTATTATAAAGGTAGTAAGTTTTAGAAATAATTTTTTTAATGTCTTGAAATGTGACATTTATCCAATTATAGAAAGCTTCGTGGGGTATTGTATATTTATATGCTAACTTGTTGCAAAAATTCAAGATATTCAGATAAATATCTTTATATATATTATTGAGGTTGGCCTTATGGACTGGTCTGAATTTAAAACCTTTTTCCATAGCGGATTTTAGTGGAATGTTGTTAATAATGTCCAGGTTACCAGTAATAATATGTTTATGATGTTGATCAACGTAAGGAGCATATATGGGATCATCACAGTGACATGGAAGATCTAAAGCTTGTAAGTTGCCTAAATTAGTAGCAAGAGTTTTATAATTACAGATTTTGAGTCCAATAGGAGATTCATAGTTGAAGCAGTGATGGATCTTGAACTTGAAATGATTATAAAATGGGAGAATATTATTACGATTATTAAGTAAATAATGCCAAGGAATTTTATCGAACCAACTATGAGTAAATTTAATAGTACAGTATTCATTACTGTATGTAGTAATGCGACCTAGTCTAAAGAGAGAGATGTCTAAAATAATATGCTTAAGTTGAATATTTTTACATTTAAAATTGCTAATAAATAAAGTTAAGGCTTTAAGTATAGAGTTTTTGATATTAAAGAGAAAAAGAGAAATGTTGTGTACATCAAGAATGGTATTGTCCCAGGAGCTAATAATATTACGAAAATTGTGCCAAATATGCCTATGATGACGATTTGATTTATTTCCACGTTTGTATCTACGCTTATTGTTATTGAAGAAATGACTAAGATGGAATAAATTGTAAATGCAGTGGCTGGTGTTTAAACAACCATTGCTTAAAAGAGTTTTGTTAAAAAATCTATTGTTTAGGCCGTAGGGATATAAAGATTTATAAGTGCACATAAATAGATTCTCATAATAATCACGAAGAACGTTGTCATTGATAATGGCAAGTATTTTAATTTTAACGTTGTTGAAGCCATGGTGGTGAAAATGGAAAAGTTCTATTTCAGTATCTAAAATGTTATCAAGTAAAAGATTTTTACTTTTGGATCTGTGCCCATTGATTCTGATATTAAGAGAATTTGTGGTTTGGCCTACGTATTTAACATTGCAAATATTGCATGTGAGCAAATATATGACATTTTTAGTTTTACAAAAAGGAGGATAAGTAGAGTTAGATTTGGATTCGGAGTTATCCATCATGGGACAAGTGAGACATCGTTTATCTAAACATTTTTGAAAAAATAAATTTTGGTTTAAAATATGTGTAATGTACTCAGGTTGGTTAGGGTTAAGGGAACGATTCTCCTGTTTAATATTTAACACTACATCCTCAGGAGTGGGATGTAGCGCAACACGTTTTCTAGCTGAACTAGGGGCAACACAGTGCTGACTCGCCGTATTGTTTAAAGAGACGTAGTGCATGACAAGTGGGGTAAAAATTAAATAGGGCAAATTGTGTTAGCAACGAATCCATCTAAAGGGAAGGAGTGGGGGTTGCATTTAAAAGTAGCCACGCGCAAAGCTGCAGATAGCTAAAATTAAATGAAATACATGAAATATGAAAACAAAGATATGGAAAAACAGGAAAAATAAGGAAAAAAAGTACGTGTACCTGAATGCGCAAAGCAGCAAAACAGGATACATGTATATAAATAATATAAAATAAAAATATATAAAAATAAAATAAAAATATAGATGGAGAAGTTATTAAACACAAAATGCCGAGCCTAGTTGAAGAAAAAAGAGAAAAAGAATGTTAAGATCCTATAAAAAAAAAAAAAAAAAAAAAAATTATTAAGTAGAATTAAATCCGAATTAATGCCGAATTAACAGGCCAATTATATGTACAAAAGCTGAAAGAAAAAGAGGGGAGGGTGATAGAGATAAAAATTATAAAATAAAAATTAAAAATTGGTACATAGATCAGGTATTTCATCAGGGGGCTACACCTGATCATGTACCAAACACTGTGTTTCTATGCAAACTCATGTTGATGGAGAAGCTGAAGAAATGAAAAGGAAATAAAAAGGAAATAAAAAATATAAAATTTAATATTTTATATAATATAATAATTTTTAATATAATATTTTATTTCCTTTTTATTTCCTTTTCATTTCTTCAGCTTCTCCATCAACATGAGTTTCCATAGAAACACAGTGTTTGGTACATGATCAGGTGTAGCCCCCTGATGAAATACCTGATCTATGTACCAATTTTTAATTTTTATTTTATAATTTTTATTTTATGATACAAACGTGGAAATAAATCAAATCGTCATCATAGGCATATTTGGCACAATTTTCGTAATATTATTAGCTCCTGGGACAATACCATTCTTGATGTACACAACATTTCTCTTTTTCTCTTTAATATCAAAAACTCTATACTTAAAGCCTTAACTTTATTTATTAGCAATTTTAAATGTAAAAATATTCAACTTAAGCATATTATTTTAGACATCTCTCTCTTTAGACTAGGTCGCATTACTACATACAGTAATGAATACTGTACTATTAAATTTACTCATAGTTGGTTCGATAAAATTCCTTGGCATTATTTACTTAATAATCGTAATAATATTCTCCCATTTTATAATCATTTCAAGTTCAAGATCCATCACTGCTTCAACTATGAATCTCCTATTGGACTCAAAATCTGTAATTATAAAACTCTTGCTACTAATTTAGGCAACTTACAAGCTTTAGATCTTCCATGTCACTGTGATGATCCCATATATGCTCCTTACGTTGATCAACATCATAAACATATTATTACTGGTAACCTGGACATTATTAACAACATTCCACTAAAGTCCGCTATGGAAAAAGGTTTTAAATTCAGACCAGTCCATAAGGCCAACCTCAATAATATATATAAAGATATTTATCTGAATATCTTGAATTTTTGCAACAAGTTAGCATATAAATATACAATACCCCACGAAGCTTTCTATAATTGGATAAATGTCACATTTCAAGACATTAAAAAAATTATTTCTAAAACTTACTACCTTTATAATAATTCGCATACCAAATATTTTAACCTGAAAAAAGCCATCTCAGATTTACAACCAAAATTTATCATCACTCCGGTAGATAAGGCTTCTAATAACTTTGCTATCTTCTGCAAGCAATTTTATTACACCACCCTCAAAAAGGAAGTAGAAAGTAGTTCCACCTTTTTACGCTGTAATCTCGGCATTAATACCATCATCAAAAAAATTATAGCTTTGCATAAAAAATTGCATACCAAAATTCGCAATTCTACTTTGCCTTTCTTGTATATGATAGCCAAATTCCATAAACATCCAGTTAGCTTCAGATTCATCACTAGTGCCAAAAAAAAGTGGCTGTTATCATCCAGGTAAACAATTTTTCAAATTGTTAACTACTATCCTTATTAATATCCCTACCACCTGGATCATTAACAACAACCACAGTATCATTAAAATTTTTAATTCCAATGCATATTCCAGCATATTTAGTATTGAAACATATGACTTCACCAACTTATTTACCTCCTTACCGCATCACCTGATTGTTAATGTACTTCATCAATTGTTCCTCAAATACAAAAACGTTATATCAACAGATGAGGTCACTTGGAATAACTACATCAACCTCTGTATCCTAAACAATTATATCTATGATGGTAGATATGCTTATAAACAATCCATAGGAGTTCCCATGGGTTCACAAATTTCTAGCACAGTATCTAATCTATTTCTCCATTATTACGAACATCTATTTATTGATAACAACCCGAACCTTAATTTTTATGCATTCCGCTATGTTGATGACATTCTTATTCTCAACATTCATTTTGAAAATATTGCTAAATCTATATATCCAACTGAACTCACTCTCAATAAAGAAAACTTTGGCAACCAACATGCAAATTTTTTGGATTTAAGTATTACTTTAAATAGTCCTCCTCTTCGTCATAATTTGGAACTATTTGACAAAAGAAGCGAATTTAATTTTAATATTATCTATTTAACAAATTGGAACTCGAACATTTCGATTAAGGTTCATAAAAATATTATCTGCACACAGATTATCCGTTTAGCTAATATTAGTAGCAATCAATCACTTTTCGCTGGTGCATTAAATGATCTTTATACCAAACTTCGCAATAATGACATTCCTATTAATTTCTTAAATTTTATTATAAAAATTCTCTCTGATTACATTAAAGAAAAATTCGGTTTCACCATGTTCCACCTTGATTAGGGTTAATTCGATACTTGTATAGTTGTACATTTGAATGGTGGTATTTCCACCACTTGGAAAGTGATCACACATAATGACTTCTATTATAACTTCTATTAGAACGATGTTCGTGTTCTTTCACTTCCTAAGTTTTCTTTTCATTTTCGTAATTTAATATCAATAATTATTTATGTCCAATCTTTTATTTTCTCTATTTTATTTTGACCACAGAGGGCTCCCATAGTTCTTCTCTTCTGAGCAACTCCACCATCGTTGTCATAGTTTTCCCTCTGTTTGCATTCCATTCTTATTAATCATATTCACATAATTGTACCTTATTAATCATGATTGCATATTTTATTGTCATTTCTTAATTATATTTCACTCAACTTGTTTCTGCCAGTTATCGTATGTATTTAATTTTCCTTCTGTTCATATTTTTATTTTATTTTATTTCGTAAAATATACAATACAAGCTAGCGGTATTAATTTCCACTTCTACTAACACTCTCACAGCCAATTCCCTCTCTATGAGGTTGGGTACTTACACCCCCAGCTTGCCTAGTATCCTTTAAACTCTTTTCCTTCTCTTTACATCTTTCTACTTTCTACTCTTCGTTTTTCCGTCCGTTGAACTATTAGTGTAATACGAGGGTGATTCGGACATTCTCACTTTCCTCTTTCTCACTATCTTCGCCTCTGTATTTTTAACTTCTTTTCCCTCCCCTACCTTGCATTGCTTCCTTTTTCTATACCGCTACCTTGTTATTTATTTATTTATTACATACTTTCGATTTAAACTGGCGTTCTTACATACTATTGACTCAATTTATTTCCAAATACACTGCGTTACTCAATTTTCTTAATTTATTAATCTAAATACACTGCGGTTGCGTTATTCAATTTATTTCCAAATACACTACGTTACTTAATTTATTAATCTAAATACACTGCAAAAATTTAAAATTTTATATATATTTTTTTTTTTTATTTCCTTTTTATTTCCTTTTCATTTCTTCAGCTTCTCCATCAACATGAGTTTGCATAGAAACACAGTGTTTGGTACATGATCAGGTGTAGCCCCCTGATGAAATACCTGATCTATGTACCAATTTTTAATTTTTATTTTATAATTTTTATTTTATAATTTTTATCTCTATCACCCTCCCCTCTTTTTCTTTCAGCTTTTGTACATATAATTGGCCTGTTAATTCGGCATTAATTCGGATTTAATTCTACTTAATAATTAATTTTTTTTTTTTTTTTTTTTTTTTTTTTATAGGATCTTAACATTCTTTTTCTCTTTTTTCTTCAACTAGGCTCGGCATTTTGTGTTTAATAACTTCTCCATCTATATTTTTATTTTATTTTTATATATTTTTATTTTATATTATTTATATACATGTATCCTGTTTTGCTGCTTTGCGCATTCAGGTACACGTACTTTTTTTCCTTATTTTTCCTGTTTTTCCACATCTTTGTTTTCATATTTCATGTATTTCATTTAATTTTAGCTATCTGCAGCTTTGCGCGTGGCTACTTTTAAATGCAACCCCCACTCCTTCCCTTTAGATGGATTCGTTGCTAACACAATTTGCCCTATTTAATTTTTACCCCACTTGTCATGCACTACGTCTCTTTAAACAATACGGCGAGTCAGCACTGTGTTGCCCCTAGTTCAGCTAGAAAACGTGTTGCGCTACATCCCACTCCTGAGGATGTAGTGTTAAATATTAAACAGGAGAATCGTTCCCTTAACCCTAACCAACCTGAGTACATTACACATATTTTAAACCAAAATTTATTTTTTCAAAAATGTTTAGATAAACGATGTCTCACTTGTCCCATGATGGATAACTCCGAATCCAAATCTAACTCTACTTATCCTCCTTTTTGTAAAACTAAAAATGTCATATATTTGCTCACATGCAATATTTGCAATGTTAAATACGTAGGCCAAACCACAAATTCTCTTAATATCAGAATCAATGGGCACAGATCCAAAAGTAAAAATCTTTTACTTGATAACATTTTAGATACTGAAATAGAACTTTTCCATTTTCACCACCATGGCTTCAACAACGTTAAAATTAAAATACTTGCCCTTATCAATGACAACGTTCTTCGTGATTATTATGAGAATCTATTTATGTGCACTTATAAATCTTTATATCCCTACGGCCTAAACAATAGATTTTTTAACAAAACTCTTTTAAGCAATGGTTGTTTAAACACCAGCCACTGCATTTACAATTTATTCCATCTTAGTCATTTCTTCAATAACAATAAGCGTAGATACAAACGTGGAAATAAATCAAATCGTCATCATAGGCATATTTGGCACAATTTTCGTAATATTATTAGCTCCTGGGACAATACCATTCTTGATGTACACAACATTTCTCTTTTTCTCTTTAATATCAAAAACTCTATACTTAAAGCCTTAACTTTATTTATTAGCAATTTTAAATGTAAAAATATTCAACTTAAGCATATTATTTTAGACCTCTCTCTCTTTAGACTAGGTCGCATTACTACATACAGTAATGAATACTGTACTATTAAATTTACTCATAGTTGGTTCGATAAAATTCCTTGGCATTATTTACTTAATAATCGTAATAATATTCTCCCATTTTATAATCATTTCAAGTTCAAGATCCATCACTGCTTCAACTATGAATCTCCTATTGGACTCAAAATCTGTAATTATAAAACTCTTGCTACTAATTTAGGCAACTTACAAGCTTTAGATCTTCCATGTCACTGTGATGATCCCATATATGCTCCTTATGTTGATCAACATCATAAACATATTATTACTGGTAACCTGGACATTATTAACAACATTCCACTAAAGTCCGCTATGGAAAAAGGTTTTAAATTCAGACCAGTCCATAAGGCCAACCTCAATAATATATATAAAGATATTTATCTGAATATCTTGAATTTTTGCAACAAGTTAGCATATAAATATACAATACCCCACGAAGCTTTCTATAATTGGATAAATGTCACATTTCAAGACATTAAAAAAATTATTTCTAAAACTTACTACCTTTATAATAATTCGCATACCAAATATTTTAACCTGAAAAAAGCCATCTCAGATTTACAACAAAAATTTATCATCACTCCGGTAGATAAGGCTTCTAATAACTTTGCTATCTTCTGCAAGCAATTTTATTACACCACCCTCAAAAAGGAAGTAGAAAGTAGTTCCACCTTTTTACGCTGTAATCTCGGCATTAATACCATCATCAAAAAAATTATAGCTTTGCATAAAAAATATGATAGCCAAATTCCATAAACATCCAGTTAGCTTCAGATTCATCACTAGTGCCAAAAAAAGTGGCTGTTATCATCCAGGTAAACAATTTTTCAAATTGTTAACTACTATCCTTATTAATATCCCTACCACCTGGATCATTAACAACAACCACAGTATCATTAAAATTTTTAATTCCAATGCATATTCCAGCATATTTAGTATTGAAACATATGACTTCACCAACTTATTTACCTCCTTACCGCATCACCTGATTGTTAATGTACTTCATCAATTGTTCCTCAAATACAAAAACGTTATATCAACAGATGAGGTCACTTGGAATAACTACATCAACCTCTGTATCCTAAACAATTATATCTATGATGGTAGATATGCTTATAAACAATCCATAGGAGTTCCCATGGGTTCACAAATTTCTAGCACAGTATCTAATCTATTTCTCCATTATTACGAACATCTATTTATTGATAACAACCCGAACCTTAATTTTTATGCATTCCGCTATGTTGATGACATTCTTATTCTCAACATTCATTTTGAAAATATTGCTAAATCTATATATCCAACTGAACTCACTCTCAATAAAGAAAACTTTGGCAACCAACATGCAAATTTTTTGGATTTAAGTATTACTTTAAATAGTCCTCCTCTTCGTCATAATTTGGAACTATTTGACAAAAGAAGCGAATTTAATTTTAATATTATCTATTTAACAAATTGGAACTCGAACATTTCGATTAAGGTTCATAAAAATATTATCTGCACACAGATTATCCGTTTAGCTAATATTAGTAGCAATCAATCACTTTTCGCTGGTGCATTAAATGATCTTTATACCAAACTTCGCAATAATGACATTCCTATTAATTTCTTAAATTTTATTATAAAAATTCTCTCTGATTACATTAAAGAAAAATTCGGTTTCACCATGTTCCACCTTGATTAGGGTTAATTCGATACTTGTATAGTTGTATAGTTGTACATTTGAATGGTGGTATTTCCACCACTTGGAAAGTGATCACACATAATGACTTCTATTATAACTTCTATTAGAACGATGTTCGTGTTCTTTCACTTCCTAAGTTTTCTTTTCATTTTCGTAATTTAATATCAATAATTATTTATGTCCAATCTTTTATTTTCTCTATTTTATTTTGACCACAGAGGGCTCCCATAGTTCTTCTCTTCTGAGCAACTCCACCATCGTTGTCATAGTTTTCCCTCTGTTTGCATTCCATTCTTATTAATCATATTCACATAATTGTACCTTATTAATCATGATTGCATATTTTATTGTCATTTCTTAATTATATTTCACTCAACTTGTTTCTGCCAGTTATCGTATGTATTTAATTTTCCTCCTGTTCATATTTTTATTTTATTTTATTTCGTAAAATATACAATACAAGCTAGCGGTATTAATTTCCACTTCTACTAACACTCTCACAGCCAAGGCCCTCTCTATGAGGTTGGGTACTTACACCCCCAGCTTGCCTAGTATCCTTTAAACTCTTTTCCTTCTCTTTACATCTTTCTACTTTCTACTCTTCGTTTTTCCGTCCGTTGAACTATTAGTGTAATACGAGGGTGATTCGGACATTCTCACTTTCCTCTTTCTCACTATCTTCGCCTCTGTATTTTTAACTTCTTTTCCCTCCCCTACCTTGCATTGCTTCCTTTTTCTATACCGCTACCTTGTTATTTATTTATTTATTACATACTTTCGATTTAAACTGGCGTTCTTACATACTATCGACTCAATTTATTTCCAAATACACTGCGTTACTCAATTTTCTTAATTTATTAATCTAAATACACTGCGGTTGCGTTATTCAATTTATTTCCAAATACACTACGTTACTTAATTTATTAATCTAAATACACTGCGTTGGGGCTACCTCACTCATGTTTCTGGAGCTATAAAAAATTTTTATAAAAAAAAAAAAAAAAAAAATTTAAAATTTTTTATTTCCTTTTTATTTCCTTTTCATTTTTCAGCTTCTCCATCAACATGAGTTTGCATAGAAACACAGTGTTTGGTACATGATCAGGTGTAGCCCCCTGATGAAATACCTGATCTATGTACCAATTTTTAATTTTTATTTTATTATTTTATTATTTTATAATTTTTATCTCTATCACCCTCCCCTCTTTTTCTTTCAGCTTTTGTACATATAATTGGCCTGTTAATTCGGCATTAATTCGGATTTAATTCTACTTAATAATTAATTTTTTTTTTTTTTTTTTTTTTTTTTTTATAGGATCTTAACATTCTTTTTCTCTTTTTTCTTCAACTAGGCTCGGCATTTTGTGTTTAATAACTTCTCCATCTATATTTTTATTTTATTTTTATATATTTTTATTTTATATTATTTATATACATGTATCCTGTTTTGCTGCTTTGCGCATTCAGGTACACGTACTTTTTTTCCTTATTTTTCCTGTTTTTCCACATCTTTGTTTTCATATTTCATATATATATATATATATATATATATATAAAGTTATTATATATTTTTAATTTGTTCAACTAAAAATTTTATCCAGTCAAGTAGCTGGAGTGGCACATAAAAGGAAGAAATTGTACAGTAAAAATTGATGTGTATTTCGGAGCCTCGGTTATCATAGTTGACTTCATTGGTGCCGATCCCTTAACCGCTTCTCACATTCTGTCTTTGTCCTTTAATATTGTATTCACTGTTGACACTGACAAATCTGAATTCTGGGCGATACTTGTTAATATTTGGCCATTTTCTTACTTCCTTATTATTTTAATTTTCAGATCCAAATTGATTGCTTTCGTTTTCTTGGTAGATTTACTAGTACCGTTGTCACACATTCTCTTAGCACCATGATAACAGTCAAAATTAAAATTTCTGTAAAGAACTTCACAGGGTTAAGGTGAAAACTCACTATTATCCATTATCCCATGCGAGCTCACACTTTACTAAAACTCATTTCTGGAGGTCACTGCCATAAAACAATAAAAACAATTTGTACTTTCCGGGTTATTAGGCTTTTCTGTTGGTCCAATTCATTATAAATGGGTAGTAAACTCGATCGTATTGCATTTGTGATAATATCGATAGCTGGAATTATGTGGGATTTTATGTTATGGTGAAATGTGTGACCCTTCGCTGAAATCTTCAGTCATATATAAAAAAACCTGAATAAATTTTAAGAATCTTCTCTTCATTCCTATTTTTAAGCTTGTTACTCCTTATCTCGCTTGTACAATTTGTGCATGCTATGATTGTCATTATTCATTGCTTTTTATAATTATTATTATTTTACTGTTTTAAATTTTACAATCCTAAAAAAGAAAAAAAAAATGAGTAAAAAAAATTAAAGCAAGTTCAAGACTTGCTGTATCCAAAATGTTCTGCAACCTACGTAAAAAATATGGCGATGGATTAAAAAACTTACCACACTACTTGCGCATCCAATACAATTCTTCCCTTTATTTTTTTCGATGTCGATTTTAAATCTAATTTTTTTTTTTTTTTAAGTTAGTTTTTGCCGCATCGGCTTCTGTGGCCATAGTGCACCTCCCAAGGTTTTTGCAGTACTCTGATCCAAGCCCGAGGCGGGATTCGAACCTGCGACCTTTGGGTTGCCAGGCAGGCACTTTACCCACCCAGCTAGCCCGGTCGGCTTTAAATCTAATAGCTTCCCCCCCTGTTTTTTCAAACTTTTGAATGATTTCATGTTTTTGTTTAATTGAAAGTGAAACTCCTTTGCATTTAACCATTGTTTTCATGATTTCTAAACAAAAAAAAAAATTTTCATTATCTCTGACATAAATAATGAAATAAAATTTTTTCCTTTGCGGTGTGACAGAATTTTTTCCTTTGCGGTGCGACGCACTAAAAAAACTAGACATTTATTCTCTCTCTGTGTTTTTTTTTTTTTTTTTATTCTTTTTTTTCAGCATCGTGTGTCAAGACAGTGGGGATTGCAAGGTAATAATCTCCCAATGATGAGACGACTTTATAACGCTGCTTATTGTCGCTTATTAACGACTTGCAAAACATCTGTTTATTTATACCTATTCTAGTTATTACTTGAATTTTGTGATTTCTTTTTTTTTTTTTAATTTGAACTCTTGAAGTGTCCTGGTTAAATCAGTCCCAGTAAATCAAGAGTCTGCTGTATATATATATATACTTTTTTTTTTTCATTCATACTTGAATCCCTCCTGAATAGCCAGATATACTAACTTTTTTTACTAGACTTAGGCACTAACCGAAACAGATGTCATATAGTATTAAATATTAAATGGGCAGGACATGATCAAAATTTTATTCGGGTCTTGAAATAGGCAAGAGGAGAGGTCAATTCTTGGAATGGACAAAAATTTACCCATTTCAGGAACTGGTCAGTTTCACATTCCAGGTGTAACACATGCACTAAACATGTTATGTGAAACAATGAAGGGAAAAGAATATTAAAAGCTTCTGCCACTTTATTTGTGTAATGTGCTGCATTGGCCAGGGACAGCAAGACATTATCATGCTTAATTCAGTCCAACCAAAACATAAAAAGAGCTTTTTTAAAAAGTTTGGCTACCATTTTGTAATTTGCTTTTCATATACTTCTAATACTCTTTGTTTTGAGGATGTAGTAGTTTCCATATTAGTCGTCATAAAACTATCACAGTTTTCACTCATAGCACACTTCTTACCATTTGGGGGTACAGGGGTACACATCAAAAAGCAAGAGTGTGGCAGCCAACAATATAATTCATTTCTTAATATACACTCATTTGGGACATGTTTCCTAATGTGTTTTTCTAATTTCTGCAGAGGAATGCCAGCATCAAGAAAAATTTTGTATGAATCAAGGTTACAATTGAAATTGTTTCCTTAATGCTTCAGGATACATAAATATGCCGTATATCATCTTTTCAGTAGTCTAGATGATGCTTTGTGTTTGTAAGTTGGAAAATCTTGGGCAAAGTGGCCTGACATCACTCACATGGTACATGTTACTTACCAGTATTTTATACTGGTAATTTGGAATAGTCTGTGGAAAATGTGAAGTTTTTTTTCCCATGCTATTCTAATTCCCATGTTCTATATTTTACGTTATTATTTTTCAGTATTAAAAAAGTTTGATTTCCAAAAATTCTGAAAAGTAGCTAAGAAATATGATCAACCAGTTGATCAATTAAGCAAAACATAAATTTTAAATAATATAGATTTAATCAAAAAACAACAATTTGTGTTTATTACAATATGTAGCTTTTGTTAATCTTAATATATCATGTTTGCTGTTACTGTCACAAAACCCATACTCAAGTTAAAGAATAATAGACAAAATCATATTTAAGACAATAAAATAAAAATAATAAGGCGTTTTTCCCTCCCAAAAATACGGTGCTAGATATTTATTGCATTTTGCACAAGACATCTGGGAATTTTTTTAAATCACTTTTAGCATTACTTTATATGTATGGCTATAATTTAAGTAATTTTCTAAAAGTGCTATATTTATTTTATTAAATTTTTCAAAAATTTTTGTTTTTATCCATGTTTTTACTTGTGAACAACCCTTTTGAGGTTATCAGTTGATTTGGATCAACGATACAATATTTGTTATGCCTTGATGTTTGGAATATATATACTATCTTTATTGCAATCAGCGAATAGTTTTACATGGATGCCTGATGCAATACCCATAACAGCAACAATGCTAGGGGTTTAACAGATACTGTACCAAAACAGGAATGTACTGGTAGCATCAAGTTGCATTCCCATAAATCCGTATATTATTGGAAAAGGTATCTTGAGAAACAGCAAGCATGAAAAAGGAATTCCTACCACTAACTTAAAGGAAAAAATTTTTTTTGTTTAGTCAGTGTGACAAGAATTTTATGTCCATGCATTAATTTGAGGGCTGTTTTCTCTAAAAAAACCTTACAAAGGAAGATAATTCCTGTTTAAAGCATGGTTCTTCTATCAAAATTGACAGTGAAATTGTAACTAAAAATTAACAGTGCATATAAAAATACATTAGACAAAAACGTTAAAAATAACGGAACAAGACTGGAATCCAGGCAGAGTTATTTTCAGCTCTGAATAAGCTAGTGAGTGTTCATTAACCTTTTAGTGGGATTATTATTATTTTATTTTATTTTTTCCATTTATTTGTAGTCTGTTTTATTTTTATCATTTTGATAACATAGTATGCATTTTTAAATCAGATACATATTGAACAGCTGATGCTAACAATAATGGAAATAATGGAAATAACAATTATATGGAAATATAACTGGCATGATATTAATATGAAGGAAAGACATTATTATACCAATTTTAAGTAAATTTATTGAAATGGTTATGTAATAACTATACATCGGCCTGCCTTATGGAAACTACTAGAGGTCGAACATGTACCTCGAAAAGTCATCACACTCCTCCAAACTGCATACAACGGTTTAACCAGCCAGGTGCGCATCCAGAACAATTTATCTGAGGAATTTACCATCCAAACTGGAGTCCGCCAAGGGGATGTAGCCTCCCCGTTGCTTTTCAACATCGTGGTCTACGCCATTATGAGGCAAGCATTCAGAAACAGACGGGGCATACAATATGACAAGGATCACTATGTGACTGACCTGATGTTTGCCGATGATAGTGCTATCTTTGCTGGTAACGACTCTGAAGCCACGGACATCCTCTACGACATTGCCCGCATTGCTCGGCCATACGGTTTGAAGATCAATGCTGATAAGACAAAGGCCCTGACAACAGATGGGTCGCAAGCCACCATCTATCTCGAAGGCGTCCAGATCGAGCAAGTGCAGGACTTTAAATACCTTGGGTCGCTGGTCCAGGAGAAGAAAGTTGCATCCACCATGGAAATCCACAGCAGAATTGGACAGGCGGCCACTGCGTTCGCCTCGCTCAAATGGTGTCTGTGGAAGAGGACCAACATTTCCTCAAAGACTAAAATCCGACTCTTCCGGACTTTGATCCTGCCCATTCTCCTTTACGGATCAGAAACATGGATTTGTCTCAAGCTAGATTTAAACAAACTTGAGGTATTCCAAATGCGATGCCTGCGGCAGATTTTGGGCATCTCACTTCGTGACCGCATCACTAATGATACCATCCGCACCAGATGCCAACAGCAACCAACCATTGCTGACCAAATCCAGAAGCGAAGGCTTAGATGGTTTGGCCATGTATGTAGAATGGGCACAAACAGAATACCATCCACACTCCTTTGGAGACAACGACCCATCCAATGGAGCATCCAACGGACCACGCCTAGGAAAACGTGGGCCAAGCAAGCGGAAAATGACTTGAAGAGCCGACGTCTCGACCTTAACCAGGCCAGGACTGACGCCATGGATCGTAAAGTATGGAAGAACATCACAGAGCAAGTCCGAAACCCTGCAGCACCTACAGCAGCATACTGGTTGCGTGGCCAACTGCCTCCCCCAGCTGCCAGCTAAGGACCAAGAAGAAGAAGAAGAATAACTATACAAGGTACTTAACTGAAAAGTTATATTTCAGCACTCAGCTGAATAATGTCATCAGACCACAGTTACTCAGCTCAGTCTTGAAGTGTTGTCTTTAAGTGGTGGTGCTATACCTATAATGCAGCCATTCAATAAATATTAGTTTATGAAACAACAGGGATTACCTTTATTTTAGATATAGGAAGCTTCTTTTCCAACCAACTCTCATAGTCCAAAGCGCTAATAATTATTTGAGAAGGCGATATCAATTTTACAAAACAAGTGGGACCTCTTCCCCACTGTCAGAACCATAGTGTTCAGACCCCTCAGTCTCAACATTGAGCACTCAAGACTTCTGTCTTCAAACACCATACCTCTGGCAGCAAGGAAACCATTACGTGGATTGACATAAAATTAAATTTTGAAGGTCTAAACCGCTTAATAAATATGGACGAATTATTTTCTTCACTGTAGCTGGACATTAGAATTAAATTTAGGGGTCTAAAAAGTTTAATGAATATGGGGGGATTATTCTCTACATTCCTTAAGTCGGATTAGAACTTTTCAGGGCGTCATGTTCACAGGAATAGAGCAACTCACAATTAATCCGAAACTTTTGTCTTATTTTATAGTATTTGTTCTTCACGCATGCGTATAAGCGACCAATTGTCAGACAATAGGAATGGTCTATGGATATTGATTGAAGTTTCATGTAGTTTCATCTCTAAAGTTTCCGCAATAAGTAGTTTGTGGTAGTTGTGTTTAAAGGTCGATTTCTGAAGAATGTGTATAATTTGTTCATGGTTCATGTATTATACACATTATACAGTATTATACACATTATACAGTATTATACACAAATTATACACTTGGTTCATGTGTATAATTTGCCAAGAACAAATTATACACATTCTTCAGAAATTGACCTTCAAACACCACATTCCAATCACAGCATGGCCTGGTATACAGCATCCCATGCAAAAATTGCGACGCTGTTTATGTAGGATCTACCATGGGAGTGACACAGCTTTGAGCAAAACAACACGAAGCTTCTGTGTGGGCGGGTCATTCAAATGCATCGGAACTTTCGTTCCACGCAATAAATGAACGACATTCATTCGACTTTAATGAAACAAAAATTATAAATATTCCAAATGAAATTATTAAAATAAAAATATTATAAATGAAATGAGGCCTCCAGACCTGTATATAGTACTCAGGTGTTGCCTGACCATTGCCTTATACAAGTGAATAATCACCTCCTTATCCCTGCTAGAAAATTCCTGTATATCATTATACAGGACCAAAGGAAAAAAAATACTGGTGAAGCATAAAATTATAAAATTAAACTTTATTAAAAATACAGTAAAAATTAAATTTAGTTTATGATAACTTATTAAGAATAGTGATAATAAAGTGATTAAAAGTACTAAAAGCAATAAGAACAAAAACAAAATATACATTAAGTAAGTTTTGGTGCAGGTGTCCCTTTATCAACTTAGAACATAAGTTGTATGACGTACTTCTTCATATTCTGCAGAGGCACACCATATACGCATGCACTACACAAATAAATGCAGATCGTGAATGGTGAAGGGGAGGAACAAAACATCAGCCATTAGACTCTACAGTAGTAGGCCAATGTACATTTGCTGCCTTATAAGCTCGGAATCTTTCATCATAATATAAATTTGTAGTTGTTTACACCAACCTTGCGTTGAAATAATAAAACAAAAAACAAAATTAATAGTTTAATAACTGGTGTTACTAATTTACAATAAATTACTATTTACAAAAAGCATATAAAAGAAAGAAAAAGAATACCATAAAATACAGTAAACCCCCACTATTCGCTGGGTTACGTTCCTGAGAAATGCCGCGAATACTGAGTTATGGCTCCCATAGTAATAAAGGAGTTCCGTTCCAAAGTATGAAATATATGAGAAAAACTAGTCTAAAATTTTGTCTATGTATGTATTATAGGTACCTTCATAATATGACTATGTACATAGACAGTACATTGTGAAATGCAAGCATATGGCATCGAAATGAAAATAAGAAACACTTTAATATTAAATGTAATATTTATTAGAAATTTCAAACAAATCTTTCAAACCAGCGCCTTTGCTAACTAAAATAACTTATCCGCCAGTGCTATTACCAGTTTCGCTTAAGTGTTGATAAAGGAGTTTTGCCTTTTCACGAATAATGAGTGAACTTAACGGAATTTTATTTCGAGTTCGGTCTTCTATCCACAGATTTAAAGCCTTTTCCATTTTTTCTAATTTAACATCACGAATTACAGAGCAAATTTTGGAAGCAATTAGCGCGTTTTCACGGACACTACGGCGGATTTTTTCTTCTGATTTCTAGATTGATCGTACCGTTGACTCATTGATTTTATAATGTTTTGCCACTGAGGAGACACTTTCACCATTAGAAATTTTGTCTAATAACTCAATTTTATTTGCCAATGTCATCACCTTCTTTGATAATTTCACATTCACATTTCCCTTGTTATTCGTAGCCATATTTTTGTATGGGTTAGAAAGAACTTGTCCAAATATTATTATTCACTTTATTCCGTTAACATACTCGAAAAAGTCTGTTTTACACTGCAAAATGGTAGATTTATCAATTTTGTAAGCATATCAATTTATAAACTGATAAATTTATTCAATTTTAAAAGCATATAAATTAAAAACAAACGACGAAACCTTCCATGGCAAGCGCATAACACATACCGAACAAGGATTAGCGAGAAACATCCACGCTCGCCATTTTGTCACCCCCTCTCCCCACACTGAGCGCTGTTTTACCGGGAAAGATAATTTTAGACACGCCCACGTTTTTTATGGCGGAAAATGTTCATGGCGCTTTAAAAATTCACATTTTTTTAGGTTTCATTTTATGTTAAGTCAGCAACCGCGAATACAGATACTGCAAATAGTGGGGGTTTACTGTATCCAGAATTAAAGGCGCCAAAAATTTGACGCTTTCGAAGGCTCTGCCTTCTTTCTCAACAGAAAGAAGGCAGAGCCTTCAAAAGCTTCAGATTTTTAGCACTTTTAATTCTGTATATTTTATTTTATTTTATGGTTTTCTTTTTCTTTCTTTTATATGCTTTTTGTAAATAGTAATTTATTGTAAATTAGTAATACCAGTTATTAAACTATTAATTTTGTTTTTTGTTTTATTATTTCAATGCAAGGTTAGTGTAAACTACTAAAAATTTATATTATGAATATGCCCAACCCCAGAGGCCCATTTCAAGAATCTTTCATCGTGCCGTAAAATTACCACTTCCATAATAGGGTATACACGGGTTCCATGATTGCAATTAATATATGGAACTGTTCATCTCGTCCAAGAACCACAACCTCAAAGAGGGGATGAATGCAGCCTCCCCTGTCTCTATTAATAGTGTTACCCTCAGAAGAGCAAATTCACAAGCTCTCTTGAGCCACTTGCAGTCCTAAAATCTGTGTGACCGGTCGATGATAACAGCTTCGTCAGGAGAGATTTGATGGTTCTCCTCCCAAAAATGCTCCGCCACAGCAGACCTCCCATAATCTGTGGTCTTTATCGTGCTGATATGCTCCCCCATATGATCTTTAAACCGATGCTTTGTTTCACCAACATAACATTCTCACAATCCAGGCATTTTATCTCATATACGACCCTACTTACACATTCCATAGGTATGGGGTCCTTAACCTTTGACACAACTGTGTGCAACTCTGCCCTGGTAGCTGCACACAGCGTGTCTGGCAATCGTGCAGCACCTGAGTTATACACTCAGTTAGGCCTGGATAGTAGGGAATGTATGCGGTGGCAATGGGTGTAAACGGCTCTCTACATCCATGCCCCACTTCTCAGATACATTCATCTACGACTCTCTGGGAGTAGCTGCATTTCCCGAGATCAGCTGTGACACGTTTAATTTCTTTCTATCCTCGGAGGTGCTGAATTGGGACTTAGCCCTATCGAGTAATGCCATAATGATGCTGTTCTTGTGATGGTTGGCTTGTGCCATAGTGTAATGTATGTATTGGCCCCCAGCACATGGGTTTTCTATACACACTGATTTTCACTCTAGTGCCCTCCCTATGTACCAACACATCAAGGAAAAGGAGGGTATCTTCACGAGAAAACCAAGCACCTCACCCTCCGAATAATTGCAAATGTATTGTCGACGTATTGTTTATATTGTTTCCATCTGCCATGGGGAGAACAGACCCATCAAAAATCCTGGACTCGAGCTCCTCCATAGCTACATTTGCTGTGACAGCACTAATAGGGGAGCCCATTGCGGCAATGGACTCCCCTATTAAACCTCCTCCATCTTTAAATTGTAACATAGTTTTTGGTATGCTACTCACAGCTGAGTAGGCGATTCAGTAACTTTAAAATTCCCACACACTTGCTAAACACAATCTTTATGCTGAATATTTTATAAAAGTTTAACATTTTTGTAATTTTCTTTAAAGTGTGCTTAATGAGCTACAGGAATGGATTCATACTTGTTTCTATTATAAAAGAGAACTCCTTGGGATTTTTAGAAAATTTCAAAAAAAAGTTCATAACTGTAGGACTGCTGTTGGATTCCTACAGTTATGATGTATTCCTTAAGAAGGCTTAATGACGTATTCCTACATCATTAAGCCTTCTTCAAAAAAAAAGTGGGGAACCAATTCTTTTTCACAATGTCTGTACGTGAAGATACCATTCCTGGGGTCAGCAGGTTCTTGAATTTCAGTCTTGACCCTAAAAGCTCTGCAGATCCTTTGTGTAGATTTAAATCTCTTATGAGATAGCAGAGTTCACTTTATGGAAACAACTGTAGTCCAGAGTTGTGAATTTCTTGTCGTAGTAGTTTGTATTCTCCAGATTAGTGCTTCTTAAACTAGGGGTTGTGACCCCCAGGAGGTTCACAAAAATTTTAGGGGGATTGTAGAAAATTAGGAAAAATAAAAAATTTGATAATTATTAATGGAGTTACTAATCACCTTTTCTTAAAAAGGCAACAATTATGGGCTATTACAGTTTTGCACCTGCACTTGCAGTCAAGAGTGTGGACCGACACAACAATCGGAATCTGAATCACACTTAAAAATTATGGTTTCATAATTTCGCTGGCCGAGTCGTTACAATTATGATGAGTATCCGATACAGGTGTTGAGAGTAATGGTATGATGTCACGATTTAGCAGTAAATATGAATTAGAAGAAATGCATTTCATTTATGCATTAATTTGTTGACAAACCTGTTGCAAAATTGTATCATATAACTACACGAATTTCATTTTGTGACCACGATGCCATACTCGATATTTTTAATTGCACTGTGCTTAGCAATTGCTGCATTTCCATTAACAATTATTATCACTCCCCCTATATTTAAACGTTCATTGAAATAATATCCACCTGAAGTCCCTACTGTTCTTAAAACTAACATATTTCAAAACTTTCCTGGTAACCTTTGTACTACAAACAGTTGCTGTTCCAAACATAATCAAAAGGAGCTCAGTTGTTATTCATGTAGGGTGATCCGATTGTTGATTTGCTTATGAATCTTCAACATTCTTTGGGTGAGGTTATCATTGCTTTCTCATAGTGTGTAATAATATTTGAATTTTAATAGTGAAAATTTAAAATATAATAAAATTAATTATCATTATGGACAAGTGGTTAAATTTATTTCAGTGGTCATTCTCAAATAACCCACTGAACAGCGACCATTACCCGATAATTTGCAAATTGCAAACAAACAGAACATCACATATAATCAGTCCCATAAAATCGAAATTCTCCAAAGCAGATTGGAACAAGTTCACCAATGCAATTTCCTTTGATGATCAAGTTATTAAAAACCAGCCTATTGATGATGTTACCGACCATATTACTACACAGATAATAACAGCTGCAACCAGTGCCATACCCAAAGTCATAATTGGTCCACCTAGATATGCCAATATTTGGTGTAATTGTGATTGTCAAGATGCTAAAAAAGAACGGAATAAGGCATGGAATCTTTTTCGCAAGCACCCAACAACCGACAAGCTAATTAATTTTAATAAACTCAAAGCCAAGGCACGTTACGTGCAGAAAAAAGCAAAAAAAAAGACTCTTGGATCCGGTTTGCTTCTTCCATCACTAAAAATACTGAAAGTAGAAAAATGTGGAATAAAATAAAGAAACTAAATGGAAAATACCTTCCAGAACTAACGCCTATTCTAAGCTGGAAAGGTAAAGAGTTTTCCTCTTCAGTGGATATTGCAAATGCCCTGGCAGAATGCTTTTCTCAAATATCAGCCACAGTAGCATATGAGCCTGCCTTCAAACATCATAAAGCCAACGCAGAAAAGTATATACTGAACTTTCATACAATGGCATCTCTCTCATATAACAGACCTTTCACATTACTGGAACTAGAGCTCCCTAAACCGGTCAGCGAATACTGCACCAGGGCCTGATGGAATATACTACATGATGCTTAAACACCTAAACAATCAAGCTCTGAATTCACTACTGGCATATTTCAGCCGGCTATTCTCAGAAGGTTACTTCCCTCATTCTTGGCGCCACTCAATTGTCCTAGCCTTTCCTAAACCTGGAAAGGATCAGTCAGAACCACAAAACTATCGGCCAATATGTCTCAGCAGTTGCCTTGGTAAGATAACGGAAAAAATGATTCATGCTCGATTAGTCTGGTTTCTAGAATCTTATTCGGTAATGGACAAGAATCAATATGGCTTTAGGAAAAACTGGTCAACTCTAGACCTTATGATCAAGGCAGAATCCAACATACGGAATGCTTTTATCCGTAGAGAACATCTCGTCATGGTCTGCCTGGACATTGAAAAAGCCTTTGATACAACCTGGCGTTATGGCATACTTAAAAATCTCTATGCCACAGGACTTTGGGGCCAGCTACCACTAATAGTACAGAGCTTTCTCCAAAATAGAACATTTCAGGTGCGTTATTGCAATACACTGTCCCAAAAGGTTGTTCAGGAAGAAGGGGTCCCACAAGGACCAGTTCTTAGTGCAATGCTCTTTGCAGTTAGGTTGAACAGTGCAACAGATAATATTCCCCTTAATGTCGACACTTATCTATACGCAGATGACCTTACAATATCCTGCCATTCACTAAATATGTGCTCCATTGAACGCCAACTGCAACTCTCAATAAACAAAATAGAGTCATGGGCATCCCACAATGGCTATTGCCTATCCAGAACAAAAACAACTGCTATTCACTTTTGTAAAAAGCGACAGCTTCATCCAGATCCTGAGCTAAGGTTAGGAGCCCAACTAATACCACTTAACAACAATATCCGGTTCTTGGGTTTAGTACTGGACACTAAACTTACCTTTCAGGCACATATAATGCAAATGAGAACTCAGTGCATGAGAAAGATGAATATTCTCAAAGTTATCTCTTCTATGACATGGGGAGCCGATCGCTTCACACTCTTACACTTATATCGTACTTTAATAAGATCTCGTCTAGATTATGGAGTCCCAGTTTATGACTCTGCGCGTAAGACAGTACTAGCCCGGCTCAATCCAGTCCAGCATAGTGCACTGAGGATTGCTTTAGGGGCTTTTAAGACCTCCCCAGTGCAAAGTTTGTATATAGACGCCAATGAACCACCACTACATCTTAGGAGAAAAGTATTGCTCCTTAACTATGCAGCCAAACTACATAGCCTCCCTTCTCACCCCATCTGGACATATCTGTTTGAACCTCAGTGGGAAAATTTGTATAAAAATAAACCCAATGAAAACAAACCTGCTGGTATCCGGCTACAAGAGCTAACCAAAAATTGGAACATCTGTCTAGGAAACATCTCTCAAGCTGCAGATGTAGTACAAGCACCATGGGCAATGTATATACCTCTTTGCGATAACTATTTTCAACAGTGGGGAAAACACTCCCTATCAAATCACAATCTTAGACAGTTACATGCGGACCATGCATTGACCAATGCTCGCAGTCTTCAGATATACACAGACGGATCCAAAACTGATATATCCGTGGGAGCTGCAGTAATCAGTCCTACATCCACTGTTTCTGTACAATTACGGCGCCTCCGTAGCCAGGTGGGAAGGAGCAGTAGTGCATAGCACACGCTTCTTGATTAGACCGGGGTTCAAGCCCATCACCACCAAATACGGAGGATGCGGAAAGGTCAGGGAATGACCACCGCATATCCCGGAGCAATATGGCCTTAGTTGCTAATGCTCCTAAAAAAAAACTAAACTCTGTACAATTACCATGTGAATGCAGTGTATTTACTGCCGAATTATATGCAATCAAAATGGCTCTAAATCTCCTTAATGATCTTCTAAATATCCAGGTCATAATAAACACAGACTCTTTAAGTGCAATGAATGCCCTACAGGAAAAACCACAAAATTCCCATCCACTTCTCACACAAATCAGATCACAGTTATATCACCTCAATAAAAATAAGCTGACTGTCACGTTCTGCTGGATACCCAGCCACGTTGGAATTCCAGGAAATGAGCATGCAGATGAAGCAGCAAAACACCCTGCTTGCTTTGATCCCATCCCAGTTCCTTTTTCTGATTACAAGCCAATCATGCGGAGGATATGTACAAAGATGTGGTCTGAAAAGTGGCATAATCAGATATCAAACCAACTTCTTGAAATAAAACAAAACCCACAGCTATGGAGATCTAGTTCCCGATTAACCAGGCACGAAGAGGTCGTGCTTGCAAGAGCACAAATTGGACATACGCACCTAACGCACCTTTTTTTACTGCTAGGAGAAGAGCCTCCTCTCTGCTCGCATTGTAGTTCCATTCTTACAGTGAAACATATTATTATTGAATGTACACACTATGGTTCAGCTAGAATTGAATGTTTCAGATCTTTAATCAACTCACAAAAACCCTTGCAACTAGCTCATATACTTGGAGATGATGCCAATCTATCAGAACTGTTTAAATACTTAAAAATGATAAACGTATACAGTCACTTCTAGAACAATTCCTTTCATATATTGACCAACGATCTTAAATTATAGGCGCATTTTGGCCATAGCAGCCCTTGCGCCAATAAATCCCACTTCAACAACAACAGCCAGAGTTTACTTCACCTCTGACATTCCCCTTCCTGAATAACTCCTCATGTGTGAATGTAGATGCAAAATACTCGTTTAGTTTGTTAGCCACCTGAGCAGGATCATCAACAGTTGAACCATCAATATCCAGTGGACCAATCTGATTCATCCCTTTCCTTCTACAGTTTACATAGGTAAAGAACTCTTTTCTGTTTTTCTTTGCATCCTTTGCCAAGGATTTCTCATAATCTGCCTTTGCCTGCCTAATCTCCTTTGTGACTTGGTTACAGACCAGCTTATATCTATCATAGGCTTCCACGTCACCCATTAATTTATATGTATCCGTTGCATTTTTCTTCTCTTCCATGTCTCATTAGTTCATCTGACATCCATTTAGGCCTAAACCTTGAACAATATTTCTTAGTTGGTATGTAAAGCCTAGTAGCTTCCAAGATAAATTCTTTGAATGCTTCCCATTTGGAATTTGCCGTTGGTAACATCATCAATTGGTCCCACTGTATAAATACTTAAATACTGTCTCAGACCATCATAGTCGCCTTTACGAAAGCAAAAACCCTTTCCTTTACCCCTGATGGTAGTTACCTCTTTGAGTGAGTAAATCCCACGTCAGCACACTGTGATCACTGCCACCTAGTGGTTCCTTTATCTGCAGATTCTTAATGCATGAAGAATCACTACTGATAATCAGATGAAGAGTATTACTCCCTCTAGTTGCCTCCCAAACATGCTGCTGTAGAAAATAATCATCCAATAAATCCACAAAAGCCTTGCTAGTGTATGAGTGACCAACCCACAAATTCCAGTCAATATCTGGGAAATTAAAATCCCCCATTATAAGACTCTCTGATTTACTGGCCCACTCTATTTCCCTGTACAGTTTCTTATTATACTGATCAGAGTCATTAGGCCTATAGCACACTCTTACTCTCAATTTTGATCTCCCAATGCTTATGTCACACCAAACTGACTTGACACTGCACTGTCCAGTGATGTCGACTGGCTTCACTTCCTTGGATTTAATTTGTGTTTCTTAACTAATAGCATAACCCCTCTTCCCTTCCTATTCTGTCTATCCTTTCTGTACACATTGTACTCCCAAATTCGAGTTCTGCATTCCTTATATCTGTGTGATACCATGTCTCTGATACCCCAACAATATCTGCCTTTGATGTATTTGAGCAATACCTCAAATTCATCAAATTTATTTAACAAACTCCTAGCATTGGTGTACACGCAAGTATACATGCACCTGTTCCTATTCTTAGCTACCCTAACACAACCCATATGTTACTTGTATCCCAGCAGTCTCTGAAGTACCCTGCATCTTGTTTTCCATTCTGCTACTCATTCCAATAGAAGCAGTGCAAGAGTCACTTTCACCTCTGCCAGTGGCTACTGTTAATCTATTAGTCCTTGTATCCTCCAAAGCTAGCAGTTTTCCGACCCACCTAACACTGCCTCGATAGCATCAGCAAATATCCTTACTACATTTATTATTATAACCTGCTCACATTTAGCCCCAGCCATGGTTCCACTTCATAAAGGAAGTGCCTCTCGTGGTGTAAAGCACAAACACCGTACATTGTCCATAACAGATAAAGTTGAACTTCTGAAAAAACTCGACAGTGGTGTGTCTGTGAGAAGTTTAACTCTTCTTAATTGTAAATTATGGCAATTTCTCTCTGTTCTTCTAATCTTAGTAATTTTTTTTAGCCATTCCCTTTTAGATTTTTTTTTTTTTTTTTTTTTTTTTTTTTTTTTACAACACACACAAACTCGCAGAAAAACACAACACATTTTGATGGATAATACAGCACGCTAACGAACTTGTTTTCACAAAATCTCTAACAAACTTATTGCAATGTTTGAGAGTTTATTTTATTGTAATTAGTTTTATTGCAGCACTTACCGCGTGTGCAATAAACTAATCACAAACAACCTTCATATGTATGCCATAATAGCGTTACACGTATGTGGCTGACATGGCTTCTCAAGAAATAAAGCAACCAACATATGAGGCCCCGTTGGCCCCATATATGCGGCATAAAAAAATACTTTTTTTTTTAATATTTTAAGCTAAAAAACGACAACACTGACATTACAATATTTATTTTAGAATTACTAATCAAATTATTTCCTAAATATTTTTTGGCCCCTGGGGAATTTTTTTCTTAAACTAGCTTGGGAGTCAACGTGTTAAAGGTAGACAGAGGTGATTACCTGTTGGGTAAAACGTATGTGCTAAAATAACCACCGGTGATCCGGCATCCCACAGGTCCCAACGCTGCCGGATTAGTGATGGTCGACCTGTACCTTAATAGGTTTTGTGGGGCATTTGCCTGGCGGAGTCTCCTAACGACACTAGGCCCCCAGAGTGGGTTAAATGCCCAAGCAAAGTCAATAGAAATTGCCAGCATATATTTCTCCTCTGTGTTTTTAACTGTTGTCAGTAGGTGGTGCATTGCATCCTCCATAGAGTTGGCCTGCTTAAAATCATATTGACTGTTGGAATGTAAATCTGCTTCTATGTAGTATTAGGCTAAACTTCTATATATTATATAGTCTTTCATATATTTTCCCTAGTACAGGGAATAGGGCTTATTGGTCTATATGATTTGGGATCATAATCATATAGACCAATAAGTTTCTTAGTGTTTTTGAGAATTAATCTTAATACAGCTGTTTTCCATATTTTTGGGAATATACATTTTGTCATACAGTTATTATATAGTGCTCTTAATTTGTCTTGTGCTATTTCTGCTAATTTTTTGATAATCTCAACTGCTGAGGTCAAAACCTGGTTACTTATTGTTTTTGGTTTTAGATAGTATATTTCTATTTCTAAGTCTTATATAGTAAACAGAGGTTCAATATTGGCATTTTCATATTCAGTGTTTTCTTTTATAATGTCCAGCTAAGTGGGGGATTGATCCCCAGTTTCGGTTTGAATAATATTGTCTAGGACAGTGGTCGGCAACCAGTGGTCCGCAAGAGAATTTTGGTGGTCCGCAGAGTAATTTTAATATATTTGCAATTTTCGTGTTTATTAAAATGTTTCATTATATTCTGATTCTACTTTTTTGCAATTTTTGCCTTATTACGTTGCATGTTTATAAAAGGCCCAGTGCAATATCCGGTATTAGCGATGCTTTTATTGTAAAAAATTATAGAAAGCTATTTCTATTTCTTATCGATGGCCAGCCTGGGCACGGCTCAGTTCGCAAGACTTTCACTTCTATTCCCTTCTATTCAAGAAGCGAATTTTCGTCAACACTATACTGGTGTTTATTCAATATGATACTCTTCTTA
Source organism: Mastigoproctus giganteus (assembly GCF_048544385.1). Taxonomy (NCBI): domain Eukaryota; kingdom Metazoa; phylum Arthropoda; class Arachnida; order Uropygi; family Thelyphonidae; genus Mastigoproctus; species Mastigoproctus giganteus. The sequence goes on along the minus strand of NC_143580.1, from coordinate 84,203,894 downwards.
GGTAAGTGACCAGTGATATTTTTATTTTAACTGTGCACAGTCTGATATTTAATGGCATCAAAGAGCTTGAGTTTGATAACTATCTTATTTCTTGTTGTTTTTTTTTTTTTTTTTTTTTTTTTTTTATGAGAACCCAAACACGAGAGGTATTAAACCTATAGTACTTAGTACCGTGCTTGGGTTGGAGGTTGAGAAGACGAAAGTAGATATTTGTTGATATTGGACTTGAACTTCTGTAGATTGTAATTTTCAGGAAATACGTATGAAGGAAGGTTGTTCCAGAAAACGGCAGTTGAATGAATAAATGAGGAAGATGAAAAGTTGGTTCTGTGGGTTTGAAGTTGGACAGTAAATGGATGTTGGCTGGTGGCGGCACGTGTTCGGACTGTTTTGAAAGAGAGAGCGGGAATTATAGAAGCCAATTCAGAAGAACAGTGCCCATGGAAGTATCTGTAGAAGAGGCATGCAGCAGAAACAGTGCGTCTATGAGACAGCGAGTGGAGAGACTCTGTTAGAGATGAATCATTAATTAACCGAACTGCCCTCTTCTGAATGGAATCAAGAAGCCTGAGAGAGGTTTTGGGGGCACCACCCCAGATGTGGGAACAATATTCCATGGCAGGGCGGATTTGCGATTTATACAGAGTGAGCAGCTGTTTGGGAGAAAAGTAACGCCGAGAGCGAAAGAGAAAACCAAGTTTTTTAGATGCAGAGGAAGCAGTATTTGTAATGTGCTTGTGCCAAGAGAGATTAGAAGTAATCGTAATCCCCAAAAGAGATATATCATTTTGCCTAGAAATCGGAGTGTCACTAAAGATAAGCATAGGAGCAGAAGAATCCTTTTTGCGAGATATAAGACAAGATTGAGTTTTAGAAGGGTTGAAATCAACTAAGTTGTCTTTGACCCACTGGAGAATTACCTGAAGATCGGCATTTAAGGAATTGGTAGCAGATTTTCGAGAAGTTGAAGCTGATTGAGCAGGACAAGGTTTCTCAAAATGGAAAGTTGAATGCAATGTGCTATCATCGGCAAAACTATGGATAGGATTTCCAGTCAATGGAAGAAGATCATTGATATACAAGAGGAAAAGAGTGGGGGAAAGAACTGAACCTTGGGGGACACCGGCATTAGTGGAGAAGTTAGAAGACAGAGAGCCATCTACCATCACCCTCAGTGAGCGATCAGAGAGAAAACTGGATAACCAATTACTAAAAACAGTTGGCAAACCATAAGATGGAAGCTTGTTTAGAAGACCTTTATGCCAAACACGATCAAAAGCCTTTGAGATGTCAAGAGCAACTACTTGTGTTTCACCGAACCTTTCCATTGAATTAGTCCATAAATGGGTAACATAAGCCAGAATATCACCAGTGGATCGACACTGACGGAATCCATACTGGCGATCGTTGATCAGACGGAAAGTTTCTAGGTAGTTTAAGAGTTGGCGGTTAATTGATTTCTCCATTACTTTAGAAAGAGTAGAAGTAATTGCAATGGGACGATAATTGGATGGGAGGGATTTGTCACCCTTTTTAGGAACTGGCTGGATATGAGCAAATTTCCAAGCAGAAGGAAAAACACCTTTGGAATAAGAAAGTGAAAAAAGGCGGCAAAGAATAGGAGTAAGTTCAGGAGCACAGGTTTTGAGAACAAGTGGAGAAATACCATCAGGACCTGGAGCTTTCTTAGCATCAAGATTCATCAAAATCCTTCTGATATCCTTTTGACGGAAGACCACAGGAGGCATTGAATGGAGCGCGTTAGGAATGGTGGGAGGTGTTTTACCAAGATCATTAATACATGAGCTCAAAGAAAAATGGGATGCTAGCAGGTCAGCTTTATCCTTGGCTGAAGTGACAACAGAACCATCTGGTTTGGACAGAGGTGGGAGCAGGGATGGGCAAAAGTTGCGGCCAATAGCTTTGGCAAGAGACCAGAATGCTCGGCTACCATTAGGGCAAGAAGCAAGTTTTCTACTCTTAGCCTGTTCAAACTCTAGTTTGGACTGATTAATAACTGCTTTACAATTGTTGCGAGCTTTGGTGTAGGCAGAAAATGAAACTGAAGAATTAGAAACAAGCCAATTACGATATGCAACGTTCTTCTCTTGGACAGCCTTAGCACATTTATTGGAAAACCAAGGTTTAGATAAAGGACGAGATTTTAAAGTGGAGTGTGGGATAAAGGATTCCATTCCTGCAAGAATAATTTCACTGACACGATCTGAGCAAACGTTGACATCAGAAGTTTTGAAACAGTAATCAGACCAAGGAAAAGAAGAAAAGAAGTCTCGCAGGTCATCCCATTTTGCATTCTTGTAATGCCAAACAATACGGGGTTGGGAATAGCCATGAGATAAAGGTTCCATTGGAGAAGAGGCAATCACCAAGTTGTGATCTGAAGTGCCTAAAGGACCTCTCACTTCAACCTTGTACTTAGAAGGGTTGTTTGTGAGAAAAAGATCAAGCGTATTGGCTGTATGATTAGGATTGTCCGGTATTCTTGTAGGTAAATGAACAATCTGTGCTAGGTCATTAGTAATTGCAAAAGCCTCAGCATCTCGACCTGCTGGGTCGGTGTGACTAGAAAACGGAAGCCAGCTGGAGTTGTGAACGTTAAAATCACCAAGGAAAATTACCTCACTGTTAGGAAAGTTGGACTGGAGAAAGTCAAGTTGCAAAGAGAGGAAGTCAAAGAGCTCCAAGTGATTAGTGGAGTTGGGAGAACGGTAGAGACAACAGATGAATTTTACACAATGAGGTAGAGAGATTTTAAGCCAGAGAAGATCAAAGAGACGAGATTCCAAATTGCCAAGTCTCTGACAGGGAATATCAGAACGGACATATGCACAAGTACCACCTTTGAGGCGAAAGGAATCATACAGCAAATAATTTGGACATCTGAGATGAGCAGTAGTTGAATCAACTGATAACTGAGATTCAGTCAGAAAAAAGTACATGGGGTTTGGAAGACTGCAAGTGGAAATGGACATCGTTGAGATTAGAATTGAGACCACGTATATTTGTGAAATGAATTAGGAAGTCCTTGGGAGGTTTAGATCTTTTCGCAGATAAGCTTGCTCTATTATTTTGACAATTCATGGTGTATTCAATAGTAAGAAAAAGTGGGTGGGACATGCTGTATGAAGTAATGAAATTTTTGGATATGGCGTACATGTGGTAAGAATATACCCAGATCCTTGACATAACGTGGCCTCGACAATGCTCCCCGCATACACACTACTCGGACTCCCTCCAGTCACTATCTGGCAGAGTAGAGGTAGCAAGATTATACACTAGCTGATCCGGAAGCTTCCTAGAGAGTTACCAATAGGTTCAGTCCGGTGTACTAACTAGCGGCCGGCCTGCGAACACCGTTTTAGAGCTGTACCCTCGAAATGTAAGGAATATTGGATCTCGCCACGACATTCATCATAACCTCAAAAATCATCAATCATACTGCATGATGGAAGAGATAGAGAAGGGTTGGCCGGAACTTAGCTCTAGAGACTAAACATGGGTTCCACCACTTCAAGCCTCCAATAAGCAAAGTGGTGGTATTTCACCGGTTGATGAGAGTCATCTACCACCTAGTACTGCCTGGTAACATAGAGGGGCGGCGTTCCTCCATGTGGTGTGGGCGCCACACCTCGACCCCTGCTTACGTTGGTTCACACCTGGGTGGTCACCCACCATGTACTTGTGCATGAAGGTTATACCCAGGATTACTAACAGTCCCACCATCGTGAAGGTGCAAGCAGAGGATTTGGCTGTCATAGACCGTCCGGACTTCGCCGAAATTGGGTCCACTTTGACTTGAGTGTCACCCGAATATCAGTTCCATCAGCGTTTTAGACTCACAGGTAGCAAGAAAGCTTGTCTGGCATATCTGAGAGAATGTCTGTGACAGCCTCAAGGACCTGTTTGGTTTTAGTTTCAAATAAAATAACCCTAATGAGTGAGAAAAAGCAAGCAAGCATTTTGCACTTCTTAGGTAATACATCGTGTTCTCATGAGTTGGTTAATGAATCAGAGCCTCACAGCCACTGTAAGGCATCATCAGGAAGGACATTAGAACTGGAGACGGAAAGAAGAAAAAGTTCAAAGTTTCAAGAAAATATGATGCAGAATACTTGAAGTTTGGATTTATTCAAAAACCTGGAAGTGAACTGGATCCACGGCCACTTTGTATTATATGTTCTGAGAGTTTATCCAATGATGCCATGAAACCTTCAAAACTTGGCAGGTACTTGCAGTCAAAACACCCAGATTAGCTAAAAAGCCAGTTGAATACTTCCAAAGGATGTGTGAAAATTTGCAAAAGCAAAAAAGTTCATTAGTAACAATGATTGTTGAAGATAAGTCCTTAGTAAAATCTTCTTATTTGATAGCACTTCAAATCACGAGATGTAAAAAGCTGTATACGATTGGCGAAGAATTAATTAAGCCTTGCTTGTTACAAGTCTGTGAAGAAGTTTTGGGGAAACAGGCCGTCCAGAAACTGAAAGGAATTCCTATGTCCGATAACGCTGTGAAGTGCAGAATTGAAGACATGGCCGAAGATATTGAAAATCAAGTGATTGCACTTGTGAAAAAATTCTATGTTTTATTCAATTCAACTTGACGAATCAAACAGACATAACTAACAAGGCAGGTCTTTGTTTTGTGAGGTTTGATTGTCAAGGAGAATTAAAGGAAGAACTCCTCTGTTCGCTAATCTTGTTGGGTAGAACAACAGACTGAAATTTTTGATGCACTTAATGGTTATTTCCTGAAACACAGTATTGGGATATGCACAGACGGTGCCACAAGCACAACTGGACATCGTTCAGCAGTTGTTGCAAAAGTGAAAGACGTTGGACACCCAGACATATTGTTTGCTCATTGTATTATACATCATGAGCAACTTGTGGCGAAAAGATTATCTCCAGAACTGCACGAAGTACTTTCTGATGTAATTAAAATTGTAAACGAAATTCGCCACAAAGCGCTCAGTTCATGAATATTTGAGGCACTTTGTGAAGAAATGGGCTCTCAGCATACTCATGTTCTTCTTCACGCTGAGGTGAGTGCAAAGTACTAACCCGATTGTTCAACCTGTTCCAAGAAGTCAAGTTATCCTTTCAGTAGCAAAATAATTTGAGATTCCATGATCTCTTGTCCGACAATGATTGGCTAGCCACGCTTGCATACCTGGTAGATATTTTTTCTCTGTTAAACGAGCGGAACACGTCCTTTGCAAGGACAGCTTACGGACGTGTTCACACTGCTAGGCAAAATGGATGCATTTCAAAGGAAGATGCTGTGACAAACGCAGTTGGCTGAAGAAGATCTGCAAATGTTCCCAAATTTTGATGATTATATGAAACAGGAGGATGTCAACCGACAGGTAATAGCTCTTGTTCGATTGCACTTACAGTCGCTCACTGACTCTTTTGGTAATTATTACCCAAAGGAAGAATACCCCAGACATGGAAGTACATGGATAATAGATCCATTTTTGGCGAAAATCGAGGATAATAATTTGAACATGAAAGGAAAAGAAAGCCTAATCGATCTATCATCCGACCACAGTCTCAAAGGTAAATTCCACTCGTCCTTAACAAGATCTCATTTTTGGCTTTCCATAAAAAGTGAGTACCAAGTGCTGAGTGAAAAGGCCATCAAAATTTTAATTCCATTCGCAATTTCATATATGTGTGAAAAGATATTTTCATCAGTTATGGCAATTAAAAACAAGTATCGCTGTCTGCTAGAAATACAAACAGCTCTCCGTGTTGCAGTAACGTCATTGGAGCCATGAATCCAACAGCCTATTTCAAACAAGCAGCAACAAATGTCACACTGATTATTTTGCTGTAATTAATCCTTTATACACCTCTATGTCGAGGTGCACTCGATATTTGATAATTGTTAATATTAATTGTTTCTGTTAATTCTTTTTAATAAAATGAAATTTAAAATGTTTTTTGCATTTTTCATAATGAATATATCTGCATTTATTTATTATACTTTTTTATCATTATAAGGCCATTATATTATATTAACGTTAATGATATCCAATTTTTTGCAAATAACTTGGAGTGCAAAAACAAGTGTATGTATCATTTCATATTTAGAATGTTACTTTTATGAAAAAATCATGGTAATTGTCTGCGGGATTCAAAATTTTGAGTTTAATGGTCCGTGAGGTCTGAAAGGTTGGCGACCGTGGGTCTAGGATGTTATTTGCAGAGTTTGCTCAACACAGGGTTGGGGTTCCATCTGGTTTGACAGTAAAGACATCTCTTAGTAGCTTGTTGGTAGACAACTCCCTAGGGGTTATTGTTTACAGTGGTTCCCACCAAGTGCCTCCAGCATTCCTTTTTTTTTTGTCCCTTATATGGGCTGTATACTGATTCCTGAGAGATATAAGAATCTCTCAGTGCATCCACCTCATTTTGTGGCCAAGATGTTCTTGCTCTTTGAAAATTTCTCCTCGCCTGGTGCACCCATCTCCTGAGTACAGTCAGTTCGGGGCACCACCTGAGGACTGCCTGCTTCCTCGATTTTTTCCGTGGGATAGACAGGTCTGTTGTTTTTGTTAAAATGTTGTCATAGTCAGTGCTTGCTCATCCGGGCTACAGTTGCCTGATCTGGACCACTCATTATCCTGTTTTTGCAGCTGAGCTGCTGTATATTTTGCAAAAAAACTGCCAGTTTGCCTTTTTGAGGTTATACCTTTTGATATCCAACAAGGAGTGGTGGAATGTTTGTAATTGCCTGTTTAGTTTGAAGGTAATGGCTCTATGATCTGATGTGGTCCAGACCGGCTGGGCAAACCAGTCTGTAATTTTACAAGCTATTGAATTGGTGGCAAGAATAACATCAATGTCACTCTCCCACATGGTACTGCTAAAAGTTGGGAGGTTATTTGGTTGGTTTAGCACTTGAAAGGGTGAGGTGGCTATTTAGTCTGAAAGTATCTGGCTGTTGTGTCTGACTGCTCTGTCTTCTGTACGGCTAGCTATGCCATAAAGCTGACCGGCATTTGACATCAGCACACACTGTGATATTTGCATTAGGTAGCAAGTCTCTGACTGTTTGTAGCTATTCAATAGCTGGATTTATATCTTCACATGGTCTAGATTATAGTGAAATAATGTAAAACTGTCCTACAGCACTGATGATATGGGCACACACTGCTACTGGAGAGCAGAAGTGACCCACCTTTGTGACTGTAAGGTTAGTATTTTTAACTACTATTGCTGTAGAAGGGGGACACCTGAGGTGTATTCTAATATTTTATAGCCCCTTGGGTATCCTTGAACTCTATCCATATGTGTGTATTGCTCCTGGAGTACCAAGATATCTATATTATTTTCTTCCAATTTGAGTTTGATCTGATCTACAACTGCTCTTGCTCTTTGATCATTCAATTGGACGAGATTTAGAACCCTAGTCACATTTATGTTTTCAATCTGGCCCATAGTTGGTCCTAGATTGTATTAGTTTTACCATTTTTTTATAACAGGGGCATTTACATCACTGATGCTGTGTGCATAGTCAGTCAATAGTGCTGCTTTACATGTAGCACATTTTGGCTGCTGCTTTTTATTTTGGCAGTTCTTGTAATCATGGCCAATGACTGTGCAGTGGCTACAGGCAGGGAAATTCTGACTGTAGTCTCTGGCAGTATGGCCATATTTATGACAATTAAAGCACTTCTGTACAGGAAAGAATTTCATGAATTTATGGCTGGTCCAGCCAGCATAGACTCTTTGCTGTCTTTGTAGGTTTTTCCAAATTCTGGGTGACACTTCCACAATGATATTGAATTGCCCATTTCAATTGGTTTTTTGTCCCTCTTTTTAGGAGAAATTCTTTGGCAAACTCTTCCAGTTCCATTATATTGATAAAGTTTTTGTTGTAGAAATCCAATATAAGATCTCTTTCCAGAGTTGTTTCAGGGATGTCAAATATAATGATGTTGGGGTTTCTGCCCCTTGGCTTTTCTGTTTGCAGTCCCAATTTTACTACCTCTTGGTTGGTTTCAATCTTTTTAACATCCTCTTTATTTGTTACTTCAATTAAAACTCCATTATCTTTTATTTTTTTCATATTGTTCACTTTTATTTCTTTCAAATGAGGTTTTAATTTTGTCATGACAGTATCCCTGACTGTCTTGCTGGATTTGTATGTAGAGTCAGGCTTAGCCTTTATAATTATTATGTTTGTTTCTTTTGCCTTTGGTATTTCTTTAGTCTTATTGTTGGTAGACAGGTCTGCTTAGTTTGTGATGAATCTGCGTTGGTGACCCTTGCTACTTGGGCATAAGTCAAAGTATTTATGTCTTTCTTTTTGTAATTATTCTTCTCTTCAGTCACTGTTTCTACTGCTAGCTAATAGGGAAGTTTTCTTAAATTTTTCTTTTTATTGACTTAAATTGGCATATTAATTTATTTTCTAGAGTTCCTTTATATTCCTAGTAACAATACTTTAGTTTAATTTAAACTTAGATAGAGATTTTGTAGGTTATTACTTAGTATCGGTAAGGGTATCTAATCCACGGGTTGGACAAGTTTTGCAGCTTCCGCGAACGTTAAGTTTTTAATTATATTTAGGCGTTTTATTGACTTGATTGTTAGATTAAATTATTTTATATAAGTAGCTTATAGACCTAGTCAAGCACCATGGTTCATTTTGAATTTAGATAGCGCGATTTTGAAAGTAATTACCTCGTGTCCGTAGATTTACCATTTGTAACTTGCTGCCATTGTTATATGATACAATGTAAACCCCGAACTAGATAGCGTAAGGTTTAATGGAAAACTAGATAGCAAGTATAGTAGTATCAATTATCAGTAAAATTTACTAATCTTATTAAATTTCATTGTTAATTAAATTGTGCTTTTTTAACTAAATAAATATAAGGACTTAGTTTTTACAAACGTAACATTATAAATTAATACATAACTTGACAGGAGATAAGGAAGTCATATAACATAACTCGGAGATAATATTCGATACTGAAATACATATATATAGTGTTATAACTACATTCGGATATAAGTTTAGCGTTACATTTTCTATTGGAATTTTATTTGAAAATGAATAGAAATCATGGCTCAGACCAGAGCAGCAAAGCAAAAGGCTCAAACTAATGGAAGTGCTGTGACTCAGGGAAGAACTGAGGGGGACGGTTGTCCTCTGAATCACAGTCTTTTGAAATGCACTACTTGTTTGATGTTTGTGGAGCAGTCAGGAACGGGACATGATATTGCCAACAGGAATGTCCTTGTGTGTGCATGATAAGGAGTGTGAGGAAATTAGGCAGCAACTCAGCGTTGTTATGAGCCTATATGAGAGCTTGACGGACATGGTGGAGGCCCTCTAAAGATTTAAACTGAGGGCCCATCAACCTCTCGGCTGCCCACATCAATGCCAGAGCTTGCACTAGAACGTCAGGCAACACAGCGGCAACCCCCAAGGCAGAATGCGCTGGTCCCAAAGGAACTATTTGTTGTGGGTGATCTATTGTCAGGGAACATATTGGGCAAAAAGGATAGGTGGAACAGGACTAGTACCAGGGTATGTCTGCCAGGGGGAAAGGTTGATGACATAGAGCAGATATCATCTCATCTTTTAAGGGCACAAAGGGTGATATTGTTGTACACATTGGCACTAATGATATTAAGAGTAGGAGACCGGCGGAATTACTTAACAAGTACAGGTCATTACTAAAAAAAAGCTGAGAGTTAGGGTTGAATTTGAAAGTGTCTGCAATTCTGCCTACACACGATAGGAGGGAGTATATGATGAGAGTCTGGTTGATCAGTTCGGCCCTGGAGAGATTGTGCAAGGCTCAAGGGGTAGAATTTTTCTCAGCCATTTTTTCTCTCCTGTGCTTGTTAACAGGAGAGACTGCTCCTACAGGGATGGGATACACTTAATAGAAAGGATGCAAGAATATTTGCTGATGCTATCGAAGTAGATTTAGATGGGTCAAAAAATGCTAGCTTGAGGGGGGGATATCCTGTTGACAGACTAATAGATTAACAGTAGCCGCTGGCAGAAGTGAAAGTGATTGTGATTCTTGCACTGCTTCAATTGGAATGAGCAGCAGCCTGGAAAACAAGGTGCAGGGGATTTCAGAGACTGCTGGGAGTCATTGTGGAACAAGTATATACATGGGCTGTGTTAAGGTAATGAAGAGTAGAAACAGATGCATGTGTATTTGCATGTACACCAATGCTAGGAGTATAGTTAATAAAATTGATCAGCTTGAAGTGCTAGTCAAGACATCAAAGGTTGATATTGTTGGGATATCAGAGACGTGGTGTCATACAGTCATAAGCAGTACAGAATTGGAATTTGGTGTGTACAGTGTGTACAGGAAGGGTTATGCTGTTAGTTAAGAAACACATAAAATCTAAGGAAGTGCAACCTGCTGATGTTGTTGGACAATGCAATGTTGAGTCTGTTTCGTGTGACGTAAGCACTGGGAAAGGAAAAATGAGAGTAGGTATATGTTATAGGCCTAATGAATCTGATGAGTATAATGAGCAGTTATGCAGAGAAATAGAGTGAGCCAGTAAATTAGTGTCTTATAATGGGAGATTTTAATTTCCCAGTGATTGACTGGAATTTGTGGGTTGGTCACTCACACACTAGCAAGGCTTTTGTGAATTTATTGGATGATTGTTTTCTACAGCAGCATGTTCGGGAGGCAACTAGAGAGAGTAGTACTCTTGATCTGATTATCAGTAGCGATTCTTCATGCATTAAGAATCTGCAGATAAAGGAATGACTAGGTGGCAGTGATCACAGTGTGCTGCAGTAGGATTTACCCAGAGGTAACTTATTAAGTGTAAAGGGAAGGGTTTTTGCTTTCATAAAGGTGACTACGGTGGTCTGAGACAGTATTTAAATTCTATACAGTGGGACCAACTGATGATGTTACCAAGAGCAAATTCAAAATGGAAAGCATTCAAAGAATTAATCTTGGAAGCTACTAGGCTTTTCATACCGTTTTCTTGAACAACCTTCCTTCATACGTATTTCCTGAAAATTACAATCTACAGAAGTTCAAGTCCAATGTCAACAAATATCTTCTTTCATCTTCTCAACCTCCAACCCAAGCATGGTACCAAGTACTATAGGTTCTAATACCTCTCGTGTTGGGGTTTACATAAAAAAAAAAGCCTTGAAGAAATATTGTTCAAGATTTAGGCCTAAATGGATGTCAGATGAACTTTTTAGACATGTGGCAGAGAAGAAAAATGCATTGGATACATATAAATTAACATGTGACACTATGATGTAATGTAATTAACATACTATGATGTAGTCACAAAGAAACTGGATGCAAATAATAATTTTGATATTGTATATTTGGATCATAGAAAGGCTTGTGATACTATTGCACATTGAAGACTGCTGCACAAATTGGAGCAATGTGGCATTGAAGGCAAATTGCTGCTATGGATAAAGGGATGGTTGAGTGGGTGAAGACAGTGGTAATCAATGGACACTGCTCTTCATGGAATAATGTTATTAGTGGAGTCCCTCAGGGTTCAGTATTGGGTCCATTGTTGTTTTCTGTATTTATAAATGATATTGATGATGGTATATCAGGCTTAATGTCCAAGTTTGCAGATGATACGAAGGTTGGCAGGGTTGTTAATGACACTAATGACAGTATGCTGCTGCAACAGGATCTAGAAAAGTTGAGCAGATGGGCTGAGAGGTGGCAAATGAAGTTTAACATTAACAAATGTAAAGTACTACATATGGGAAGGAGTAACCCCAGAGTAACGTATCAACTCTGTGGTACTACACTAAAATTGGACAGAATGAAAAGGAACTGGAGATAAGCAGATGTGCAGGCAGATATGAAGTTTTCTGAGCAGTGCAGATGGTTTGCAAGAGTAGCTCATGGCGTCTTGTGAATGATATACAGGAATTTTTCGAGCAGGAATGAGGAGGTGATTATCCCCTTGTATAAGGCAATAGTCAGGCCACACCTTGAGCACTGTGTACAGGTCTGGAGTCCTTATTTTAAGAAGGATGTAGAGGTGTTGGAACAGGTACATTGAAGGGAAACAAGATTAGTGAATGGAACAAAGGGTTGCTCTTACGAAGAAAGGCTTAAGTTTTGCATATTACAGTGTCTGGATACTAGGCACCTGTGAGTTGATCTGATTGAGGTGTATAAAGACTTGAATGGTTTGAGCATGCTCATTGCTGATGGGATTCTTCCTCTTGTTCAGAATAGTCGCCTGAGATGGCATAAATTCAAATTGAGGAAAGATAGTTGTAGGATAGATGTGTGGAAATTTGCCTTTAGCCTGCGGGTGATTGATTGCTTTAACAAATTTCCATTTGTCGTAGAAGTTGACAGCTTAAATAAATTCAAGGCAGAACTAGACAAACATTTGGGGTTAATGGATGGGTGAAATGGGAGCTTTTTTTTTTTTTTTTGCTGATGCTATATAAGCTTGCTTACTTTGCATCATATGAATGCTAAGTGCCACACTTTTTTTTAGTCCACTTCAGCACAATAATAGAATAAATGCCAAACATCTTCACAACTGTTTATGCTGATGATTTCAACATTTCTTATCATGCATAACATATGAGGACGATAGAACATCTGTTACAAATAATCATAAAATGGACAGAAACAAATGGATATAGAATTTCTGTGCAAAAGACTGTATGTATTCACTTTTGCAGAGAAAGGAATCTCCATCCTGATCCATAACTCAAGCTGAAAGGACAGATCATTCCAGTCAAAAATAGTGTCCGTTTCTTGGGGCTTGTCTTTGACAAGAAACTAACATTTTCGGAGCATATTAGACATATAACAGTTCTATGTCTGAAGAAAATGAACATCTTGTAACTGTCCTATCCGCCATATCCTGGGGAGTGGATAGAACAGTGCTACTACAATTATATTGATTACTCATCGGGTCTAAGTTAGACTGTGGTGCCCTTGTCTATGACGCAGCAAGGCCTAGTGCACTGAGATGACATCACTGCGTGCTCTGGACCAGGGTACCCCCTACAGAAAATTCTTTTTACATAAGAATGGGAACAACATTATCAACAATAACAAAGAATAAATTAACCTGTGAGCATGAGATTAAAAATCCTTCTCCTCCACTTTTATTTTTATTCTATTTTTAATCTTAACCTGGATAATATCACTCCACTGACGAACCAACCAACACCACCTATGATAATCAAACTGTCTACATATGACTTTTTCTTCCACCTTTGGAGCAAGCAAACACTTCCTCATATAAACTATCAACATCTGCATGCTGCTTACAAGCTACAGTTTTCAGATTACTGCTTTTTATATAAGATGACTCAAACACTGAATCTCATGTGGCAGCAGCAGTTTACTTTTCAGATAACATGTTGGCCCAAAACTCCCAAAAGACTGCAGTATTTATACTGCAGAACTGCAAGCCATTATGTTAGCGCTAAACCAAATCAAACATACAAGTTCCCAAAACAGCATCATTTTCACTGACTCCCTTAGCTCCGTGATGGGCAATCATCATCATCAGCCATTTTCAATCCACTGCAGTATGAAGGCCTCTCCAGCAACTTTCCAGTTCTTTCTGTTTTGTGCAGTGGCCATCCATTTATTACCCAAAAACTCATGAATTTCATCTATCCATCTCCGCTGTTGTCTTTCATGTTTCTTCTAGCTCCTTTTGGGTACCATTGTTATTTTCTTAGTCCATCTGTCATCATGTCTTTGAGCTACGTGTCCTGCCCAAGACCATTTTACTTCTTTAGTTTTGATAAGAATGTCCTTTACTTGAGTTTGCTGCCTAATCCATGTGTTTCTCTTCTTATTATCTTCTTCTTATGTGTTTCACTTCTTAACAGTCTGATTCCCAATATAATTTGTTCCATTCTTCGCTGTGTAGTTCTCAGCTTCTCTTCCATTCTTTTGGTGAGTGCCCAAGTTTCACTTCCATAAGTCATGGTGAAGAGTATGTATTGGTTCATTATTTTATGTTTCAGACAAACTGGGATATTGCTCTTCAGTATGTGACTATATTTCCTGAATGCTATCCATCCAAAATTTATTCTTCTCTTGACTTCCAGCCATTTATCATTATTACAGCTAATAACTTGTCCCAGATAAGTATATGACTCCACCTTTTCAATTACTGCTCCTTCAATCATTATTTCCCTTTCTGTGGCATACTTGTTCATCATTACTTTTGTTTTAGCCATATTCATCTTTAGTCCAAAATCCTTACTAACTCTGCATAACTGATTAAGATTTTCCTCTGATTCTTTGGGATCATGACTTATGACCACAATGTCATCGGCAAATCGTAAATGGCTTAGGTACTCTCCATTCACATTAACTCCTTTCTGCGACCAGTCTAATCTTCTGAAAGCTTCCTCAAGGGCAGCAGTAAACAACTTTGGAGATATTGTCTCCTTTCTCAATTTTAAATTTATTACTGTCTTTGTCTAATCTAATAAAGGAGGTAGCATTCTCATATATTTTCTTCAAAATCATAATATATGGGGTATCTATGCCTTGTCTTTGCAGTGCCCGAAACATTGCCTTATGCTGTATGGAGTCAAATGCCTTTTCATAATCCACAAATGCCAGGCGTAATGGTGTTTTATATTCATTTGCCTTCTCCATTAGCTGTGACATTACGCAAAGGTAATCTGTTAGTAATGACCCTTGTGAACAACTTGTAGATGTGGGATAACAAGCTAATTGGTCTATAATTTCAAATTTCTGATTTATCTCCTTTCTTATGCAGTAAAACTATGATTGCATTATTCCACTCCTTAGGTGCCAGACCTTTTGAAATGTATTTTGTGAACAGTTTTATCAGTTTTTGTGTCATGTCTCTTCCTCCCAGTTTTAACAACTCTACAGTAACTTCATCTTCCCCCGGAGTTTTCTGATTCTTTATTTTCTTCAATGCATGTTCTACCTCATCAGGAAGGATATCGGGTATGTTGTATGTGTTACTAATTTGTGATCCATCTTCCCCACTGCTGGCATCATTCCCTCGCTCCTTGTATAACTCTTTATAGTAGTCTTCTGCTATTTGAATTATGCCTTCTCTGCTATTCATAAGTACACAATCGCTATTCTTCAGTTTCAGTATCATTTGTCTTTCTGTATTACTGCTCATGACTGACTGCTGATTTAAATTCTTTGTTTTCCCTTAATGCTTGTTCTACTTTTCTTGTGTTAAATCTTCTTATGTCCTCTCTGAGTCTCTTTCTAATGGCTTTGCATAACTCAGTATACTCAATTTTTTCCCTGTCAGTGTTTTTCTTGCTCTTCATTTGTCGTCTTCGGTTCATCATGACAAGTGTTTCTTGACTGATTTTTTTCTTCTTTGGATTTCTTTTTCCCTATAGGTTTCTTGGGCTTTATCATTTCCAGAAAGTTGTAATATTCCTCGTTGATATCTTGGTCCTGAACAGTCTGCAGAAGCTCAAACTTGTTCTTAAGTTCTAGTACATACTGCTTTTTCTCCTCCTCTGTTATCTCAAAGACCTTTGTATTATTTACTCGAGTCAGTTTTTTCCTTTCTTTTCTTACATCTATATCAAGTGTGCATCTTACCATTCTGTGATCACTTCCAACGTTTACCTTGTTCAGGAGAGTAACGTCATTCTCGATATATCTTCTGTTAGTGAGGATGAAGTCGATTTCATATTAGTTGTTAATCTATTTGGGCTCTTCCATGTCCACTTTCTGTTCACCCTTTTCTTGAAAAAAGTGTTTATTACTGACATTCCTCTAGATTCTGCGAATTCCACAAGTCTTTCATCTCTTTCGTTTCTTTCACCAATTCCAAAATTTCCTATAGTTCCCCTTTCTGCACTGTTTTGTCTCTTTCCAACCTTAGCATTGAAGTCCCCCCATAATGATATGTAGTGAGTTTTCTGTTCATCTAGAAGACTCAATTTTGGTGTACATTTCTTCAACCTCTTCATCATCATGGCTTGATGTTGCTGCATAAATCATAACCTTTAGCTTATACCTCTTAGAAATCCTGAGTAGTAGTCTTGACACCCTTGGTGATGCATTTTTGAATTCCAAAATGTTTTTTATATCTTTATGGACCAGAAAGCCAACTCCACCTTCACTCCTTTCACTGTTTCCATTGGTGTATAGCAGATTTCCACGTGATAAACTTAATAAGTGATTCATTTCTTCTTGTTTCAGCCAAACCGATGATATTCCAATTTACATTTTCTAATTCCTTTTCCAGCTCTAGTATCCTGTCTTCACTGATGAGTGATCTTACTTTGTAACAGGCCACGTTCAGTTTCCGTGCTTGGCAGCCTGATTGTGCCCAGAGATTCTTAGCACCCTCTGCTTCCACTCTGTTCCTCCCACTGCCATAAGAGGGGAAGTGAAAGCCGCTGGGGACTGAGGACCATTTGTTTTGTTGTCCTGTCATGTGCTGGAGGGTTTGGTCTTTTCCTCTTCACGCTGACCAGGCATCTTGAAGAGAACCAGTCTACATGTTCATTGCCAACTAAGTGACTTAACAGGGCTTACTATCGAGAAGGCATGCATGAGTGGATTTTAGGGAGGCAGGCCAACCGGACTTCTCCTAAATCTTCTGAAATAGAAAGATATTGGATCTGTCAGTGTTTTAGAGTGAGTGTCTGATAACACCCAGAATGCCTGTTCCCCTCTGATGGCAATACAAAATATCAATTCCAACAAATATCCATAACAACAACAACAAATTCAATACTGAGTATCAAAACTCCTTGAAGAGGGTCATAATATTAGAATTTGCTGGATCCCAAATCATGTCAGTATATATTGTAACGAACAAGCAGACCGAGCTGCTAAAGAAACTAACAGCAATATTTCTGCATCAGAATACATCGCTTTCTCCAGCTACAAACAAGTTATTCATCACAGTGGGATACATCGCTGGCAACAGCAATGGCAAGTCTTAACCAATAACAAACTGCATCAAATTAAAAGTGTACTCCAACCATGGAAATCCAGCATACAACAAAACAGACATGATGAAGTGATACTTGAAAGGTTAAGAATAGGACACACTCATTTCAGCCACTGTTATCTCTTGCAAGGAGATGATCCCCTCTGTGTGCTGCCTGCCACAAATACAACAAACAGTGGAACATGTACTAATTACTTGTCCAGCTTTTGCAGCTGAGCGGCAAACCTTTGAAGGGTTAATAACCAAGCATCATTCCCTCACTCTCAAAACCATATTTGCAGACAGGAAAAATATAGCAGGTGTTTTTCAGTTCCTCAAGGAAATAAACTTCTATAACCAAATATGAAATCAAATGTTATCCCTGTATTAAGCTTTACACACTCCTTGATCTTTGAAAATTTTTTCCAGCAAAATACAAACATGAACAGAACTGCCATATAAGACCTTTAAGGTACATTTTAGACATGGTAGCTCTTGCGCCAAGAACTCATAAATCAATCAATCAGCACCCATTCACACATTTGTGCTATTGATGGATGTTTCATCCTTCCTGCAGACATCGTATCATGGTTCCCCTCTATCTGTCAATTATTCCATTGCTCCCGCAAGTTAATTCTTGAATTGCCTATTGATGCTGACATTTAATGGCTATAAGGTGCACTATAGCTCCGGCATCTTATGCGCCCCTAAACCCCTAAAAATTGCAGAACTCCAACTGGTCATCTTTTTTGCAGTGCAGAGACTTGAGCAATGCATTGATGAGATATATCCACAATATGTGAGATACAAGTAGACATAGTTAAGTTTAGGTCTAAAGCTATAAATGCTATATAAAGTCATTGTACGCATTGGGCGGAGTCTCTTTCTGTACATAGCTATGAGCAAACACGCTTTAATACTTAGTGCATTAAAAGATCTGTGCCCACTAATGAGACTCCATTCAGAGTCAAAACCTGGGTCTGAGTGGTGGCATACACTTTAAATAAAAGTATACTTTGCCATTAGAGCAGAGCCATTTATTTAGTGCAATACGATGCGATCGTGGCAAAGTGCCTTTGCAATATAAGGTTGATTTACATAGCTAGGAACAAGTCCAGTTTGCTCATAGCTATGTACAGGAAGAGGTGTGCCTGATGTGTACAATAAGTTTATATAGCTTTCATAGCTTGATGCTTTTTCCATAGACTTGACTAAGCCTTAAATATTTCAGTGAGGCCTCCTCATAATGTCCAATTTTAAAGTTTTGAGAACTGATCTTTTATAATAAGAGTACCCATTTGTGTCCTTGATAATGTGTCACTCTTCTCACCCATTGCAGAACATCCATATATATCTTAAAATGAGACTTCCAGACCTATATACAATACTGAAGATGCAAGATAACCATTGCCTTATACAACAAGATAATCACTTCCTTGGCTCTGTTGGCAAAGTACCTGTTTATCATGGAGAGAACTCCATTAGCTGTCCCAGCTGCCTGTTTGCACTGCTCAGAGAACTTCATGGCAAGTTGAATCTCTAGGTCTCTTTTGTTCTTCACCACCTTGAGTGTGTTACCACTAGTTGGTATGTTATCCTGGGTTCAGTGCTGCCTATATGCTCCCTTGCATTTATCAATCTTAAACCTCAGTTGTCACTTCTCGGCCTATGTCCTAATTTTTCTAGTCTTGTAGTAGTAGTAGACCTTTATTCCTGTCATTAACCATCCCAAAATCCTCTGTGTCACCTGCAAACTTAGACAGTAATCTTGATATGCCTTTATCAGTATCATTAATAAGTTTGAAAACAGTAAGGGACACAATACTGAACCCCGAGGGACTCCACTAATAACACTAATACTAATAACTTCTGTCATTACCAGCAGTAACTTGCTGTTAATGCCGCACTGCTCCAATTTGTAGAGCAGTCTTTCGTGTGCAAGTATCAAAAGCTTACCGAAATATAAACATACAATGTCTTTTTTTTTTTTTTTTTTATTCTAGTTCCTTTGATACTGCATCATAATAGCTGATCAGATTAGTCAGACGAGATCTCCTCTTAACAAATCCATGCTGATTTCTATATAACTGTGATATCCTAGGTTGCTGTTGCACCAGTAAATAAAATCAAATCAAATCAAATCAAAATCTATGTAACTGTATACCTGTAAAGGTGATACTACATTACTTTAACTACTGCCCCAATTGTATTCCCTGGAACAGAAACCAAGCTTAAAGGTCTAATTGCTTATGTTCATTAAACTTTGTGTGTGAAATAATATTACTTTTGTAAACAATGTATTGTTTAATTGCATTTGTATAAGCATATTTATCATTCTTATTTCATGCAAGTATTTTTGACCTTTGACCCTAAGTAGGTTGTAAATAAGAAACGTTTGAGGGTTAAGTAACAGGAATGCATTAATAGCATAACTCAGATGATACCAGTATACAGTAGAAGTAAAGTTATCAGTCCTACAAATCAAAGCTATGCAACTGACGAAATTTCAAATAAGTAGCATAAAACTCAATTCATATTGTAAACACTTCCTAATTCATTTCACAAATGTAAAAGTAATTCATTTCACAAATGTACATGGTCTCAATTCTAATCTCAACGATGTCCATTTCCACTTGCAGTCTGCCAAACCCCATGTACTTTTTCTGACAGAATCTCAGTTATCGGTTGATTCAACTACTGCTCGTCTCAGATGCCCAAATTATTCGCTGTATGATTCCTTTCGCCTCAAAGGTAGTACTTGTGCATATGTCCGTTCCGATATACCCTGTCAGAGACTTGGTAATTTGGAATCTCCTCTTTTCAATCTTCTCGGGCTTAAAATCTCTCTACCTCATTGTGTCAAATTCATCTGTTGTTTCTACTGTTCACCCAACTCCACTAATCACTTGGAGCTCTTTGAATTCCTCTCTTTGCAACTTGACTTTCTCCAGTCCAACTTTCCTAACAGTGAGGTAATTTTCTTTGGTGATTTTAATGTTCACAACTCCAGCTGGCTTCAGTTTTCTAGTCACACCGACCCAGCTGGTCGAGATGGTGAGGTTTTTGCAATTACTAATGACCTTGCACAGATTGTTCATTTAACTACAAGAATAATGGACAATCCTAATCATACAGCCAACACGCTTGATCTTTTTCTCACAAACAACCCTTCTAAGTATACGGTCGAAGTGAGAGGTCCTTTAGGCACATCAGATCACAACTTGGTGATTGTCTCTTCTCCGGTGGAGCCTTTATCTCATGGCTATTCCCAACCTCATGTTGTTTGTCATTACAAGAATGCAAAATGGGATGACCTACAAGATTTCTTTTCTTTGGTCGAATTACTGCTTCAAAACTTCTGATGTCAACATTTGCTCAGATCGTGTCAGTGAAATTATTCTTGCAGGAATGGAATTCCTTATCCCCCACTCCAATTTAAAATCTTGTCTCTTATTATTATTATTATTTATTATTATAATTATTAGCCATACTGGACAAGGAAGCCTGAGGCTTATGCTGCACCAGGGAAAAAAAAAAAATTCTGAATTACCCTAAGAGAGAGAGAGAGAGAGAGAGAGAGAGAGAGAGAGAGAGAAAGAAAGAAAGAAAGAAAGAAAGAAAGCAAGCAAGAGTCAGAAGTAGAAAGGAATCACCAAGAAAGAATAGAATGTGATATCCAGCTCAGGACGCTGGGTGTGCCAAGCCCATATTCACCAGATGTTGAGCCCCTGGGGATTATTATTATTATTACAGGTTGAGTATTCCTTATCCGAAATGCTTGGGACCAGAAGTGTTTTGGATTTCAGATTTTTTCGGATTTTGGAATATTTGCATGTACATAATGAGATATCTTGGGGATAGGACCCAGTTCTAAACATGAAATTCATTTTTGTTTCATATACACCTTATACACATAGCCTGAAAGTAATTTTATACAATATTTTTAATAATTTTGTGCATGAAACAAAGTTTGTGTACATTGAACCATCAGAAAGCAAAGGTGTCACTATCACAGCCACCCATGTGGACAATCTGTGGTTGTTTGGCATCACTATTATTCCTGACTCTGAATTTATATGTTACCGATAAGCAATCATTTTCTTACACTTATTCACACAAGTATTTAACAGTAAAAAGTATGACATACCATTAATACAGTGAAAAAATAATGTGTTTAGGGTAACTAAGCACAGCAGCATCACCAGAATACCTGTATCAGCTGTTAAACAGCAACAACAAACAGCGGCAGTCTCCACCTATGATGCTGTGTTTTGATTAAAAAGTTACTGTACACTGTACCGTATTTTATTTTTTTAGGTGAGAAGAAACATCAGAATCAGTTGTGAGTCCTCTAGGCTTATGGTGGCATTCTGCTGGATGGCTTTTTTAAATGTTTCCTCTAGAGTCATCTGCCTCATTAATAACGGTTTTTGTCTTAGAAGTCTCTCTTTAATTTTATAAATTGACATGATTTCTTGTTCTGTTATGTTTGCTCTAGTCCTTCAATAAGCCCATCACACATTTTCACCATGTCGTCTATAGGCACTTTTTCTGCAGTGTTAATAACATCACCTTAATCATCACTGCTATCACAATCACCTTGATTCAAAACCCTTTCGGCTATTTCACCATCTGTCATGAATGAACAACTGGAGCCTCATTATCGATGTTAAAAACTTCTTCGATATCCACTTCTTCCAGCTTATTGATGGACTCTGAAGGTATATTTTTTGCATATCTAAGGAGGTCAGACATTTTTTTCTCACTTGACATGCGGAATCCTTCAAAGTCACCACCTTGTTCATCATCATCACCAAATGTAGTTGCTGGCCAGAGGTTGTGCTAGATATGGACAACTGTGTCTTTAGTCACTGTGTTCCAAGCGTTGGCAACAGCATATACGGCATCATTCATGCTAAACTTCTTTTGAAAACCTTCCACACCCATGCCTCTGTTAACTGCTGCTAGCATGCTGTTCAAGAAAGTGTTTTTATATTTACTGTTCATTGACCTAAGGATACCCTGGTCACATGGCTGAATTAATGAAGTCATGTTTGGAGGAAAGTATATGGCATAAACATTATTTTTGATGAGAATTTCAGCTGGAGGATGAGCAGAACAGTTGCCAAGGAATAACAAAATAACAAAATCTTGCAGTCGTCATCCAGTCCAGCTTCCCTGCAGTGAGCACGAGCCACTGGTACAAAATGTTTGTGAAACCAATCAGAAAAGATGTCCCTGATGATCCATGCCTTTTTGTTAGCATAATAATGGGCTGGTAAGAAATTCATTCCTTTAAAACAGCGAGGATGCAAGCTTTTGCCGATCACAGCAAGTTTACACTTATGCGTGCCTGCTGCATTAGCACAGCCCAGCACAGTTATTTTGTCCTTGGCATCCTTAATACCTGTAGGGGCTTGTCTCATCAGCTATAGTCAGTGTCTTTCTGGGGCACTAATGACAAAGCAGTGATGTTTCATCAGCATTATAGACTTGTTCTGGCGGCAGATTTTCATTAGCAATGACCTTGGCAAACTCATCAATAAATTTTTCTGCTGCTTCATGATCAGCAGATGCTTTATCACCACAAATCATTAAAAATTTAATGCCGCATCTTTTCTTAAATTTCTGCAACCAGCCTGTTGAATATTCACAGTTCCCTTCAATTTTCAGTTCATCGTGATAGACCTTTGCTTGTTTCATGATCAGCATACCATTAAGCAGAGTGTGTTCACTGTGATGCTAACAGATCCACTCTTTATATACACGATTGAGATTTTCATTTTTAGCTTTATGCAGTGTTTTTCTATTTTTCGTTAACTTCTATTCATCACTTTCAGCATAGAACTTCAGCAGTTTATCCTTCTGTTTCTTCAGGTCATATATGGTGGTCATTCCAACTCCATACGTATTCTGTAAGATGTTTCACATACTACTTTCCAGTTTCTCTAACAGCTTGACTTTCAGTGCTATAGTAAACATAAATGCTTCCTCTTTTTCTTATCACTATTACCCATAGGGATATCTGCAGGCCTATTTGACATTTTCAACAATACATATCTAAACCTTGGTTTTCCAATAAATGTGCTAAGGCTGTTCAAGAGAAGAATGTTGCATATCATAATTGGCTTGTTTCTAATTCTTCAGTTTCATTTTCTGCCTACACCAAAGCTCGCAACAATTGTAAACCGAGCATTCTGGTCTCTTGCCAAAGCTATTGGCTGCAACTTTTGCCCATCTCTGCCCTCCCCCTGTCCAAACCAGATGGTTCTATTGTCACTTCAGCCAAGGATAAAGCTGACTTGCTAGCATTCCATTTTTCTTCCAACTCATGTATTAATGATCTTGGAAAAACAATTCCCACCATTCCCAACACGCTCCATTCAATGCCTCCTGTGGTCTTACATCAAAAGGATGTCAGAAGAATTTTGACGAATGTTGATGCTAAGAAAGCTCCAGGTCCCGATGGTATTTCTCCACTTGTTCTCAAAACCTGTGCTCCTGAACTTGCTCCTATTCTTTGCCGCCTTTTTTCACTTTCTTATTCCAAAGGTGTTTTTCCTTCTGCTTGGAAATTTGCTCATATCCAGCCAGTTCCTAAAAAAGGGTGACAAATCCCTCCCATCCAATTATCATCCCATTACAATTACTTTTACTCTTTCTAAAGTAATGGAGAAATCAATTAACTGCCAACTCTTAAACTACTTAGAAACCTTCCGTCTGATCAATGATCGCCAGTATGGAATCCATCAGTGTCGAGATATTCTGGCTTATGTTACCCATTTATGGACTAACTCAATGGAAAGGTTCGGTGAAACACAAGGACAGGAATACCTCGCATAGCGGGTAATTCATGCCAAAAAAATGCCACGCTATGCGAAACTGCACCGATCGAGGTATTATTAGTATGTATTTTATTGTAATGCGTTTCGACAATTTGATTATATGGGTCGAGTTGCAAAAATATATAGGTGTTTGTTTACTATAAATTGATACACACAAAATTCTTGCAAAAAAAGAAACCAAAATGATAAAAATGAAAAATATTAGTAAATACAATACAAATTATTTTTATTGCAGTATATACATACCAAAAGAATATAAGTGAAGTATGTACTGTTTTTTGATTTTGAAAAAATAACTGATCAGCTTAGTTTGTACAGTTATTCCTTCTTCTTATCTGCATACATCTCTTTATAACATTGCATGTCATTTTGTAATGCCTGCCTTACTTTCATACCTCTTGCGAGTTTGGATCTAGAGGAACACTCAGCCCATTACATTTCTTCTTTCCACTCATATTTGCATATAAAGGTTTAAAGTTTTTAAAAAATAATCTTTAATAAAAGTACACAGCGAAAAATATTTGTACAGCTTAGGCACAATCAACGTGCTCACTGCTCGGAATTTAGTGTTTACTAATCTATCAAAGCTAGCAGAGTCTGTATATAATGGGAGTTGTGACAACAGTCAGTGTGGCCTTGAATCCATAACGCATTGGCTTACGTGCTGGCCTTATAATACATATCAAATGTATTAGTGCGTAACACAGTTAATTTTTATTTCAATTTGTAAACCACGCTGTAGAGAAAGCCGCGCTATGCGAAGTATTACTGTAGTGGCTGTTGACATCTCAAAGGCTTTCGATTGTGTTTGACGTAAAGGTCTTCTAAACAAACTTCCATCTTATGGTTTGCAAACTGTTTTTTGTAATTGGTTATCCAGGTTTCTCTCCGATCGTTCACTGAGTGTGATGGTAGATGGCTCTCTGTCTTCTAACTTCTCCACTAATGCCGGTGTCCCCCAAGGTTCAATTCTTTCCCCACTCTTTTCCTCATGTATATTAATGACTTTCTTCCATCAACTGGAAATCCTATCCATAGTTTTGCCGATGATAGCACACTGCATTCCACTTTCCATTTTGAAAAACCTTGCCCTGCTCAATCAGCTTCAACTTCTCGAAAATCTGCTACCAATTCCTTAAATGTGGATCTTAAGGTAATTCTTGAGTGGGACAAAGACAACTTAGTTGATTTCAATCCTTCTAAAACTCAGTCTTGTCTTATATCTTGCAAAAAAAGGATTATTCTGCTCCTATGCTTATCTTTGGTGACACTCCGATTTCTAGGCAAAATGATATATCTCTTTTGGAGATTACCCTGACTTCTAATCTCTCTTGGCACAAGCACATTACAAATATTGCTTCCTCTGCACCTAAAAAACTTGGTTTTCTCTTTCGCTCTCGGCATTAATTTTCTTCCAAACAGCTGCTCACTCTGTATAAATCGCAAATCTGCCCTACCATGGAATATTGTTCCCACATCTGGGGTGGTGCTCCCAAAACCTCTCTCTCTCTCAGGCTTCTTGATTCCATTCAGAAGAGGGCAGTTAGATTAATTAATGATTCATCTCTAACAGAGTCTGTCCACTCGCTGTCTCATAGATGTACTGTTTCTGCTGCATGCCTCTTCTACAGATAGTTCCATGGGCACTGTTCTTCCAAATTGGCTTCTATAATTCCTGCTCTCTCTTTCAAAACAGTCTGAAAAAGTGCAGCCACCAGCTAACATCCATTTACTGTCCAACTTCAAACTCACAGAACCAACTTTTCATCTTCCTCGTTTATTCATTCAACTGCCGCTTTCTGGAACAAATTTCCTTCATACGTATTTCCTGAAAATTACAATCTACAGAAGTTCAAGTCCAATATCAACAAATATCTTCTTTCATCTTCTCAACCTCCAACCCAAGCACGGTACTAAGTACTATAGGTTCTAATACCTCTTGTGTTTGGGGTTTACATTAAAAAAAAAAAAAAAAAAAACTCATAACATAACTCATTATTTATAAATATCAGTTAAATACCATAGTTGTTTTTTTTTTGAGAAACTAGAATATTTAATCTAGCATAAATTGAATATTTACTGCATTTAATTGCATATATTTTTTGGAGTTATTTGAGTTAGTGCAATATTGAAGCAACTTATTGTGAAGGTTATTGTTCTTCTCATTACAGAAAATGGGTTTTGTTCTTTTTTTTTCCTAATACCGGTAGTCTCCGTTTTATGAATTAGTTGCATTGTAAAAGTTCATTCTTAAGTTGGATGTTCAGAACGCAGACATTTATTGTAGAACAATAAAAGTCTGACTCTTATTTAACTTATAATGTAGCAAAACTGTTATATATTTCCAGTGAAAGCCAAAAACAATATTGCTCAGAATAATTTTAAAGTTAAAGAAAAAATCTTGAAAAATAAATGTTTTTCATGTTTTTTTCCCCCCCTCCACAAATACAGGTGCATGATATGGTAATAGTCATTGAGACAAGACCACATTTTAAACACTGAAGTGACAATTAATAGCATGGCATAAATAAGGTCAGTAGATTCTATTGCTTTT
Organism: Mastigoproctus giganteus; assembly: GCF_048544385.1. Lineage (NCBI taxonomy): Eukaryota > Metazoa > Arthropoda > Arachnida > Uropygi > Thelyphonidae > Mastigoproctus > Mastigoproctus giganteus. Next base: position 84,177,537 of record NC_143580.1, on the reverse strand, counting down.
CAAGAGTGAAATTAGCAGCTCATTGATATTTATCAATGGTTAACTCAGAGATCACAAGTCCTGTGGTTTTTACAAAGCATTAGGGCTGGCCTAATACATTCACTGGACAGTAAAAAACTTTAGACTAGAGGACCAATAAATAGAGCACAAATATGCCTTGTTGCATTTATGGAAATCAAGAATGGTACCACATGGTCATGTTAGATAAACATAGTATGTGACCTCACTTAAACAGAAGTTTGTTTTACCATAGTAAAACAAGCTTCTGTTATGTATTTTTGCATTTGTTATGTATTACCACATAACCCGCAAAATATCATTAGGAGGAAAATTATTTTAATATATAGAAAGAAATATAAAAAAAAAAAATTTCCACTACTTTTTTGTTTAGTTCATGCTCCCAGTTTTTTAAGGCACTAAATAATATATTTTTATATTTAAAAAGCAGTTTTTTTAAAAATTATTGTGCATTCTTTGAAATCCTATATTGATCAACTAAACTATATGACTGGAATGTATGTTTTCATTGGAGTGTAATGAAATTTGTTTACATGAGATGCTCGAGGTATTTTAATTGACAATACCATTAACATAAAAATTAAAAAAAGCCTGAAAGGTCAGTGTGTCAAACTTATTTATGTAGAACTTTTAAAATTGTGAAAATTTTTAGTCATCACCTGAATTATTAATAATTGCATGCTCTACAGTAAGGCATTCTGTAGTGGGAATCGTAATGAAGGACACTTGATTGAAATTATGAAATGAAAACAGAACTTTTGAGGAAATAGGCTTTTCCTTTTTTTATATAAAGCTATAGGAAGGATTGATGTGGAAGAGGAAAAACAGTTTTCCTCTTCCCCATCCAATTTATGGATTTATTATCCAGTGTGACATACATATGTTGTTTTCATTCAGTAACCACATTTACACTTTGACTTAAAGAGTTATGTGTATTTGAACTGTCTTATATATTATGATATTTCAATTTTTAATTTAAAAAATTTTAGATAAATGATATTTAAAATTTTATTTTTAGATGACATATTTGGTGGTACACCGCAACATAGTATTGATGAAGAATTAGAATTGTTAAGAGTTTGGCATGAAAATTCTGTTGACCTGGTAAGATCTGATCTTGATTAATTTTTAAAATCAGAAATGTTAAATTTAAAAAAAATAAATAAAAATATAGTTTTAATAAGTAAATAGATATTAAAATATTTTTGTCAAGATTAGATTAAAAAATCACCTTGCAACAAATTGGGTTTTTACCCAATCTCAAAAGCATAAGTAGAAGAACAAATAAGCTGTTAATTCTTAATTTTTAATGATAATAATAGCAATTATATAAACAAGCAAACTGCCCTTTCTTAATTAAGCTGAGATAAGCCAGAGTCTAGAGACTCTGGCTTATCTGAGCCGAGGAGATGTTAAGAGGTCTTTAAGCAGTTTCATAGTTTTCTTGGGAGCACTGCATCTCACAAGCCTCATATCAGTATCAAATACTCTGTGTTGCCTTGTCCATTTATGGACTTTGGTGGAATAAGTGAAAGAGGTTCTGCAGAGCAAAGAGTTTCACACATCTATAGATTTTTAGTATGTCTCGAGAACTACAATAGCAATGCATCATCTCAACAATGAAATCTGTTGGGCCGCTTTTTATTGGTCAGGTTGGAACCATTAGAATTAGCACCACTTTCACCTCACTACCTCCTAAAGTAGATCCTATCTTGCGTGTCTGTTAATTCTCTGAAAGTTGGCCTTTAATGTTATCATCATCGTTGGTGATGATAACATTAAGGGCCAACTACCAAGGGCAGGGCCACGCATGTGGTCAACAACTACTTCTCTATTATCTTTCTCCTTGTACTTAGTCCTCCTTTTCATCTCCCCATATCCACCATTCCCCTCAATTCAGCTATCATAGTTTCCTCAATCTCCCTTTAGGCCTCTTCCCCTGAACTTTTCTGTTCATCAATCTCTCACCTCACCTTTCCAATCATCGGATATATTTCATTCTCAATGTTTATGTCTCTGTTCCATAAAGTACTACATACCATACCAAAAGTCATAATAGTTTTTTCTCAAACCAGTTCATTATCTTTCATATAATATTCTTTGTTTCTCAAAAGCTTTTTTACCCATTGCTATTTCTATGCTATTGTAATCATGGTAGATCCTTCTCCAAAGAACCTTTGTCACATGCAGTTTTGAAAGAAGTTGCTTGTTCAGCTATACAGGGTGTCTCAAAAATATTGGTACAAACGTTTAGGGGAGGTAGGTAACATCTAAGGGAATGTGAATCACATAGGAACCCATTACCAGAAATGTCACGGGAAAGTAGTAACAGAAGCACAAGAAGCAGAAATAACACAAGAATGTAATTAGTGGCAAACATTTATTTGACATAATATTAACAATGGAGTATGAGATGGATGCATTTCATGATGTTACAACAGATGCTCGAAGGTTCCACCACGAGACACTATGCATGCATGACACTGACGCAGCATGGATTGGCGGATACTGTCGAACACGCCTGGAGTTTCTTTGACAGTAGCAGCAGCACAGACGAGTCTCACCACGAGATCCATTTCCATCTCCACAGGCGATTCATACACGATAGATTTGAGGGGTCCACCACAGAAAGAAATCAAGGCTTGATAAATCAGGTGAGCGTGGGGGCCAGACAACGGGTCCACCACGGCCAATCCATCAGCGCCCAAAACGTCTGTTTAAATGGTCACGAACACACCTTCCATAATGGGCAGGCGCCCCGTCATGTTGAAACCAAATGTGGCGTCACATTTGCTGGAACATCGTCAAGTAACTCTGGTAGAACTTGTTCAAGAAAGATCCGATATTTAGCGGAGTTCATGCAGGATGGTAACAGGTATGGGTCGACTAAGCAGTCACCAACCATACCTGCCCACACATTTATTGCAAAGCGATGTTGTGCCACATGGGGGCGCACACCGTGTGAGTTGTCGTGAGCCCATATATGAGCATTGTGCTGATTGAATAAGCCTTCCCGAGTGAAATAAGCCTCATCTGTGAACAAAACATAGGCTGGAAAATTCAAGTCTTGAACACTTTCTTGGAGAAACCGCTGCGCAAAAGCCACACGTGCCGGATGATCTTGGTGGAGCAGTAACTGAACCCTTTGGAGATGAAAGGAGTGTAAGGAATCGTCGTGCCAGACACGCTGTACACTGCAATGAGACACTCCTAAGGCAGAGGCAACGGCACGTGTGCTGGTAGTAGGATTATTCTGGGCGGCATTCAACACACTTTCTTCCATGGCGGGATTTCACGTCAAACGTGGTCTGCCCGCACTACTCCTGTTACCTCTAAATGACCCATATTCGCACAAATTTTGATGCACACATGCAAACAAACGGTGGTCCGGCACATGTCTGTCTGGGAAGTGTTCTCCATAAATTCGTTGAGCAGCTAGTCCATTGCCCTCTGCTAATTCATACACTAGGTGTATATCTGCCAGCTCACAGTTCGTATATCGATGTATGCTCTTCGTGCGGCGACTACTGCTTGAATGAGTAAACCAGAAATTTTCCCTCTCGCGAACTGATGAACAGCGCCATCTACCGACTTAAGGTGACGGTTCCGATCCACATTCCTTTAGATGTAAGTAACATCAAAAGGAATGTGAATCAAATGCGATTCACATTCCTTTAGATGTTACCTACCTCCCCTAAATGTTTGTTCCAATATTTTTGAGACACCCTGTATATGTCCAAAATAAGAACATTGTCTAGAAAGAGGCTAGGTTTGGATGCTGAAGACTGGCCGTCCTCATTTTATAATCAAAGATAACAATCCAAATAAAAAGAAGTAGCCTATGCCGTGTGTAGTAATAGAAATGGGAGGGAAAAAAAGTTTGGTATTGTGAGAAATACACCTGAATACCAGAATTGGCAGGATTTTGAAAGTTTCAAGAAATACCACACACTAAAATAATATAAATAATTAACATTTAAAATGTCTAAAGAGCACAAACTTTTTTGAGATTATCCAAGAGCCCATTATTAAAAAATTAGTTTAATAAAATTTAAGAGATTATTTTAACTGAGAACGACCCTTAGATGAAATTCTCAAAATTTGTGAGCTTGGTGCTTCTGCCAATATGATACCTCTGGCTTTCACAAACTTTCCATACAGTTGTGAAATCCTTACATTGTGTCAAAATGTAAGGATTGATAGGTGGAACAGGACCAGGGTATGTCTGCCAGGAGAAAAGGTTGATGACATTGTAGAGCGAATATCATCTTTTAAGGGCACAAAAGGTGATATAGTTGTACACGTTGGCACTAATAATATTAAGAGTAGGAGACCGGCAGAATTACTTAACAAGTACAGGTCACTGTTGAACAAAAGCCGAGAATTAGGGTTGAATTTGAAAGTGTCTGCAATTCTGCCCAGACACGATAGGAGGGAGTATATGATGAGAGCCTTGTCAATCAATTCGGCCCTGGAAAGATTGTGCAAGGCTCAAGGGGTAGAATTTTTTTCAGCCTGGACTGTACTTGTTAACAGGAGAGATTGCTTCTACAGGGATGGGATACACTTAAATAGAAAGGGTGCAAGAATATTTGCTGATGCTATCGAGGCAGTGTTAGGTGGGTCGGAAAACTGCTAGCTTGGGGGGAGACAAAGACCAATAGATTGACAGTAGCCACTAGCAGAGGTGAAAGAGATTCTTGCACTGCTTCTATTAGAATGAGCAGAAGCCTGAAAAACAAGACGCATGGTATTTCAGAGACTGCTGGGAGCCATTGCGGTACAAGTAAACACATGGGTTGTGTTAGGGTAGCTAAGAATGGAAACAGGTGCAGGTATACTTGCGTGTACACCAATGCTAGGAGTTTAGTAAATAAATTTGATGAATTTGAGGTATTGCTCAAAACATCAAAGGCAGATATTGTTGGGATATCAGAGACGTGGTGTCACACAGATATAAGGGATGCAGAACTGCAATTTGGGGAGTACAACTTCTACAGAAAGGATAGACAGGATAGAAAGGGGGGAGGGGTTATGCTATTAGTTAAGAAACACATAAAAACCAAGGAAGTGAAGCCAGTCGACATCGCTGGACAGTCAGTGTTGAGTCAGTTTGGTGTGACATAAGCATTGGGAGATCAAAATTGAGAGTAGGAGTGTGCTATAGGCCTAATGACTCTGATGAGTATAATAAGGAACTGTACAGGGAAATAGAGTGGGCCAGTAAATCAGAGAGTCTTATAATGGGAGATTTTAATTTCCCAGATATTGACTGGAATTTGGGGGCTGGTTACTCACACACTAGCAGGGCTTTTGTGGATTTATTGGATGATTGTTTTCTACATCAGCATGTTCGGGAGGCAACTAGAGGGAGTAATACTCTTGAGCTGATTATCAGCAGTGATTCTTCATGCATTAAGAATCTGCAGATAAATGAACCACTAGGTGGCAGTGATCACAGTGTGCTGAAGTGGGATTTACTGAAAGAGGTAACTACCATTAGGGGTAAAGGGAAGGGTTATTGCTTCCGTAAAGGCGACTACGATGGACTGAGACAGTATTTAAATTCTATACAGTGGGACCAACTGATGATGTTACCAACAGCAAATTCAAAATGGGAAGCATTCAAAGAACTTATCTTGGAAGCTACTAGGCTTTACATACCAACTAAGAAATATTGTTCAAGGTTTAGGCCAAAATGGATGTCAGATGAACTAATGAGGCATATGGCAGAGAAGAAAAATGCATGGGATACTTACAAATTAGCACATGACACAGAAGCCTATGATAGATACAAGTTGATATGCAACCAAGTTACAAAGGAGGTTAGGCAGGCGAAGGCAGATTACGAGAAATCCTTGGCAAGGGATGCAAAGAAAAACAGCAAAGAGTTCTTTACTTTTGTAAACTCTAGAAGGGAGGGGATGAATCAGATTGGTCCACTTGATATTGATGGGTCAACTGTTGATGATCCTGCTCAGGTAGCTAACAAACTAAATGAATATTTTGCATCGACATTCACACATGAGGAGTTATTCAGCAAGGGGAATGCCTGAGGTGTATTCAACTCTAGCAGTAAGCTACAGAATCTTGAAATAACTGGGAGTAAAGTGGAGGAGAAACTGTTGAAGATAAACACAAGAAAGGCACCCAGGGTGGATGGGATCTATCCAGTTATATTAAAGGAGGCAGCAAAGGAAGTAAGCAAACCCTTAGCCATAGTTATGAGAGCTTCCTTGGACTCAGGGGAGGTACCCATGGACTGGAAATGTGCAAATGTGACCCCAATTCACAAAGGAGGATCAAAGGCTGAAACAAGTAATTATAGACCTGTGAGCTTAACTTCTGTTCCAGGAAAATTAATGGAGGCACTGGTTAAAGAAGCACTGCAGGATCATTTAGACAAGACTTCGGTTATAGCTCAGACACAGCATGGTTTTGTTAAGGGGAAGTCTTGCCTGACCAACTTGATTGGATACTATGATGCAGTCACAAAAGAGCTGGATGCAGGGAATAACTTTGATATTATATACTTGGATCTTAGAAAGGCTTTTGATACTGTTGCACATGGAAGACTGCTACACAAATTGGAGCAGTGTGACATTGGAGGCAAATTGCTGCTATGGATAAAGGGGTGGTTGAGGGGGAGAAGACAGAGAGTGGTAATCAATGGACACTGCTCATCGTGGACTGATGTTATTAGTGGAGTCCCTCAGGGCTCAGTGTTGGGTCCATTGTTGTTTTCTGTATTTATAAATGATATTGATGATGGTATATCAAGCCTAATGTCCAAGTTTGCAGATGATACAAAGGTTGGCAGGGTTGTCAAGGACACTACTGACACTATGCTGCTGCAACAGGATCTGGAAAGGTTGAGCAGATGGGCTGAGAGGTGGCAAATGAAATTTAACATTGACAAATGTAAAGTACTACACATGGGAAACAGCAACCCCAGAGCAACGTATCAACTCTGTGGTACTACACTGACAGTGGTAGAGAATGAAAGGGACTTGGGGGTGATTGTGCAGGCAGATATGAAGTTCTCTGAGCAGTGCAGACGGGCTGCAAGAGTAGCTCATGGAGTATTGTCAATGATATACAGGAATTTTTCCATCAGGGATAAGGAGGTGATTATTCCATTGTATAAGGCAATGGTCAGGCCACACCTAGAGTACTGTATACAGGTCTGGAGGCCTCATTTCAAGAAGGATGTAGAGTTGCTGGAATGAGTACAGAGAAGGGCAACAAGATTAGTGAATGGAACAAAGGGGTGCTCTTACGAAGAAAGGCTTACATTTTGCAAATTACAGTGTCTGGAGACTAGGCACCAGCGAGGTGATCTGATAGAGGTGTATAAAGTCTTGAATGGTTTGAGCATGCTCAATGCTGATGGGATTCTCCCTCTAGCTCAGAAAAATCACCTGAGAGGGCATAAATTCAAATTGAGGAAAGACAGATGTAGGATAGACGTGCGGAAATTTGCCTTTAGCCAGCGGGTGGTTGGTTGGTGGAACAGACTGCCATCCCTTGTGGTGGAGGTTGATAGCCTAAATAAGTTTAAGGCTCAGCTGGACAGGTATTTTGAACGAACAGAGGGGTGAAGTGGAAGTGGGTTTTTTTTTTTTTTTTTGGCTGATGCTGCATAAGCTTGCTTTCTTGCATCAAATGCCTCTACTAATGCTAAAAATGCACAAGAGTGCAGATTTCAAGTTTGAATTAATTAGGTAATTCAGCTTGGTAGTTCTAGCTCTTTTCTCACTGTAGCTTGCTTCTGCTCCCTATCTGCAACTAACAGGATCATCACTTTCCTAGTTTTTACATCTTATTTTCCTTTTTTTTGGTGTTATTTTTTTACTTCAGTTTTTGTTTTTGTCTGGATTAATTCACTCTAAACGTGTGACCACCATCCTCTTTCCAAAATTACTGCTTTCTGTCTGTCTGCCTTTCCTTCAACTGTATACTTTGCCATAATTGCCTATTGGAAGAGATAGTAGAATATAGGATTGAAAGATAACTGAGTGGGCTGACCACAAGCTGTAATTGACAGTTTACAACATTTATAATGTAGGTAGTGACAGCTACACAAAGAAAACTGTCTATTAAATTCTCTCTGTGTAGAAAATTAACCTCAATATATGTTATTTACAAAACTATTAGGTAACCCTTGTGCTTTTGAAAATGTTATCATATTTCAAAATGCAATTGTTAAATATTTTATAATTTGCAGGATTGCTTTTTTGAATAAATATTCATTGTATCAATTTTAACAGTATTTTCTATTTTATGAAGATATTTGGTCTTAATTTACATAGATCTCTATAGCATTTTGTGAGTGAGCCCTGTTATTTTCTGTGACAGTGGTTTTACTTACAAGTCTGTAGCTACCCACTTCATTCTTTGAATCACACTTGGGAATAGGAGATACATTCGCACATCTCCAATCTGCAGGTGCTTCTCCTGAATGTAATGATGCTCTCAGGGCTTAACTACCCCGTTTGCAGCTTATTTTAATATAATTGTTAGATCCCATCATCTCTAGGTGCTTTGTTGACTTTTAGTAGCAATTTCTCTTCCATCTTCCAATTTCCCATTAGAGTATAGGACCTTAAACCCATCTCTTCGTCATGGGAAAAGTAGAAATAAAATATTTATTCAGTTTATGAGCAGTCAGTTCAGGACCAGTTATACCATTCATGTCCAGTGGGCCAATATGATTCATCCCCTTTCTTATATTGTTAACATGCATAAAAAATGAATGCAAAGAAAAGCAGCAAAGAATTCTTTGCATTCTTAGTCAGATATACTTCTCATAATCTCCTTAGCTTTGCTAGCCTTCTGAGTTATTTGATTACACCTTAGTTTATATTTATTGTAGGACTCTGTATTCCCTGATAATTTGTAATTATTTCATGCATTTTCCTTCTGTGCCACTAAGCTCATCAGTTTTATCTGCCATCTCTAAATCCTAAACAGTATCTCATAGTTGGTATAAACTGCTTACTGGTCTCAATGATTACTTCTCAGAACACATCTCATTTGCCAGTTATATTTTTCAACATCAGTTGGTACTACTGTAAAGAGTTTAAAAAATGTGACAGCCACCTTTGCAAAACATGAACCTTTCCTTTAATCCTTGAACCCATCGTGCCATCTAAATCCAAAATCAATATGCTATAATTACTGCTACTTAAGATTCCTTTACTTTTAAAATTTTCATTAAATTATGAATCACTGCTAATAAACAGATCAAGAATATTGTTTTCTCTTGTTGCCTCACTCTAACCTGTTTGGGTAATAAGCAGTCATACAGCAAATCAAGAACGGTTTTGCTACTGGGTGAGCTGCAAATCTCACTGGATCAAGAGTTTGATATCTGGAGAGTTAAATTTTAATTAGCCCACTTCCCCATGATAGAATATTCTAATTTGCTGCTCCACTTTGTTTGTATAGTTATTCATTATGCTCATCCAGTCATTTGACTTTGCAACAGACTAGTCTCATTTTTATTATTTGTCTTTCATATGCAACAAAACATAAAAAAACCTTATCAGATTTATTATTCTTCAATGTTAAATGTAACATTTCAAAACACCAGATGAGAAATTCCTCCTTCTCCCCACTGGTATCACAATGTTAAATTGGCCTAATTCCTTGTTTGATTGGGTTCTTACTAGTTTTAGTTTTTATGTTAATGTTAATGTTTATATTAATAAGTGACCTTATTAATGGCCAAGACATCCAACAAAAATTAAATTCTGCCAAAAGATTTCCTAATTAAGGATAATTTATGGTGTATAATTTATCTAGCATTAGTAGAGGCATATGATGCAAGAAAGCAAGCTTATGCAGCATCAGCCAAAAAAAAAAAACACGCTCTCATTTCACCCCTCCATTCATTCCAAATGGCTGTCCAGCTCAGCCTTAAATTTATTTAGGCTATTAGCTTCCACAACAAAAGATGGAAGCCTGTTCCACCAATCAACTATCCACTGGCTAAATGCAAATTTCTGCACATCTATTCCACAACTATCTTTTCTCAGTTTGAAACTGTGCCCCCTCAGGTTCTTAGTCTCAGCAAGATGAAGAATCCCATCAGCATTCAGCTTGCTCAACCCATTCAAAGCCTTATACACCTCAATCATATCACCTCACAGGTGCCTACTCTCCAGGTGCTGCAATTTGCAGAACTTAAGCCCTTCTTGGTAAGAGCACCCCTTTGTTCCCCTCACCAATCTTGTTGCCCTTCTTTGTACTCGTTCTAGCAACTCTGTATCCTTCCTAAAATGAGGCCTCCAGACCTTACATAGTACTCTAGGTGTGGCCTGACCATTGCCTTGTATAACGGGATTATCGCCTTCCTGTCCCTGCTAGCAAAATTCCTATATATCATTAACAAGGCTCCATGACCTGCCCTGGCAGCCTATCTGCACTACTCAGCAAACTTCATATTTGGCTGCACAATTACCCCCAGGTCTTTTCCACTTCCCTGAGTGTAGTACCACCCAGTTGGTATATTTCTCTTCGGTTATTGCTAACCATATGCAGTACTTTGCATCTGTCAATGTAGCCACTTCTCAGCCCATTTGGACATTATCACAAATTCTTTAAAATTGAGCACAGCCGGAGATTGAGAGTTGCTGAATTTTGGAGAGTTATACTTAGTTTCAGCAGATTTTAATAAAAATTAAATAAAGACAAATGAACTTATATATACATATATCAGCGTTTTATAATGACTATCTTGTCCTTTCATCTCCTTTTGCAGGCAGAAGCATTTAAACTAGATACCTAATAACAGTAGTATTAGTATTAGCAATGGCCACATAGTTCAAGGAAGCTTATGGTTTATGCTGCACCAGCCAAAAAAAAAAAAAAAGATTAAAATAATAAATAAGAAGAAAATTTAAGAAAAAAATAAATAAATAAAAGAAAAGAAAATAGGCAACTTATGCATTTCCAGATGACCTTTGAATTTCCCAAAACTATCAGCCTCTACCATCCATGTAGGTAACTTATTCCAATAGTCTATAACTTGCTGGCTAAAATAAAACTTCCCGCAATCCAGGCTGAACATCTCCCCCATAACTTGAATTTATGGCCCTAGTTCTAGAATTATTTATAACTGCAAAAATTTTGTCCTCATTCATTTTACTTGTGCCTCTCAGATCCTTAAAACACCTCAATCAAATCTCCTCTAAGTGCCTAGTTTCCAAGCTCCGCAACCCACATTCGAAGTCTTTCCTCACATCGATGCCCTTTTGACGACTCACCAGGTGAGTTATCCGTCTTTGGACCCTTTTAAGAAGATAAATGTCTTTCTTTAGGTGCAGTCTCCATACTTGAACACGATATTCCAAGTGTGGTCTTTTTAGCCAGATATTTTTCGTAGTTTTCAAGCATTGACCCGCCATGTTCCTAGGTGGTGTACTTCTTGTGCTTCTTTTCTAGTTGCGAATTTTTACAAATGGTTGACTAGGATGTTCCCACACTTGACACTATAGCTCTTTGGGTTTTTGGATTTTCACCGACAACGAGCAACTGCACTTTTCATACTATCTTCCTCATTCGACTAGGTGCCTCCATAGCCAGGTGGGCAGGAGCAGCAGTGCGTAGCACACGCTTCTTGATTAGACTGGGGTTCGAGCCCATGACCACCAAATACGGAGGATGCGGAAAGGTCAGGGAATGACTGCCGCATATCCCCGGAGCAATATGGCCTTAGTTGCTAAGGCCATATTGGGATGCTCCTAATTTTTAGGAGCATCCTAAAAATTAAATAACAAACAACTCCTACCTATTCAGATGACCTTTGAATTTCCCAAAACTATCAGACTCTACCATCCATGTAGGTAACTTATTAACTAACTAAACCGACCGAGTACGCCCCTCGTACAATGCCACCAATTTCTAATCAACATCTAAAAATTCAACTGTTTTCTCGTAAACCTCTTTCAGCCTTTCCAAATTCTAGTCCCCCCCCTCACCCCTGTTGTTTGTTTGTTTTTTTTTTTTTTTTAATAGGTCTTGCCACTGAAATCCTCAGAAAATAGGTGTTGAGACCTGCCAGAGTACCTAAATAATCTACTAGGTGTCTGACTTGCCTCTTCGTGTCAAAGTATGGCAACAGTGGGCCATAATAGGGTTCCAACTGCTAAATGGTCAGAGAAACAATAGAACATAGTACTACACAACAGACCACTATTCCCCACACACTTTTTAAATCTCTGGCCTCCACAGAGTTTTGTCACTTACAAAGAATACAACGAGGAGATGGGGGAACCCCTGGTGCTGTCAGACAACTAACACACTTTACTTTACTACTCATTAAAATATAAATTTGTACGGAGGGTTGATTCAGCCTTTTGATAATGATTTTGACAGTCCTTTAAAACTACGAAATTCCGTACCGCCGCCACCGGTTGTGTTCTATTTGTTTTCCCTGCTCATGGACTATCACACAGCATCGCAATTTCTATTGAAGTAATGTCCGCTGGAAAACTGCCAAGTCGATCTTGTCCCATTCCTGCTGGCAGACTTTCTACAAACTTTCAACAGTTCTGGTGCGGCGGTTTCCGAGAGCTCTTTTCAAAATTCCGAATGCGCAAAAATCCATGGGTGCGGCGTGAGGTGATTTAACAGATATATCTTCAAATGGGATCGAATGAATACCTTTCACTGCTTCCATTCTCTGCAAAAAAGCACGGGTGGAACGTGACTGTGGCTGGACGCCTTATCCTGGTGCGCTCAGACCTTTTCACAGTCAGAACCGTACAGTGTGGGTATTTCACGTTCAAACAATGGCTGTAGAACTTCAGTCTGGTAATACACTAAGTTGACTTTCACGTTTTTAGCGACTCTGCGCAACTCAAATTTGCTGTTATAACAAAAATAGGCTACAACCATAAAACCTCGGCAAAAACTTTCATTGCACTGATGCACCCATGTTGGAAAGGCCTTTTCACCCTATGGACGGTAATAAATTGACCAAATTTTGTTGCAATAGGAGAGCTACACCCATGCTTCGTCCAGTGTTGCTACTAAATTCCACCTTTCTGCTGCCAGATATTTTTCGCAGAGTTTTCAAGTATTGACCCGCCACTCTGCAATGTGCTATGCTCCTAGGTGGTGTACGAGGGCCTTGTGCTTCTCTAGTTGCAAATTTTCTTTGCTTATGCGACAAACGGTTGACTGGGATGTTCCCACACTTGACACTATAGCTCTTTGGGTTTTTGGATTTTCACTGACAATGATCAACTGCACTTTTCGTACTATCTCCCTCATTCGACTAGGTGTATCCATAGCCAGGTGGGCAGGAGCAGCAGTGCGTAGCACGTGCTTCTTGATTAGACTGGGGTTCGAGCCCATGACCACCAAATACGGAGGATGCGGAAAGGTCAGGGAATGACCACTGCATATCCCCAGAGCAATATGGCCTTAGTTGTTAATGCTCCTAAAAACCAAACAACAACAACCTCATTTGACTTGGAGCAGGTTGCAGTTTCTTTGGTATTTTCCGCCCACTTGCAGCAGCTTCGCGGAATTTTCCTTTGCCATTCAAAACCGTATGGATACTGAACTTTGATACACTAAAATTTTTCGATTTGCACCTAGTTGCATTGTTTCCTAATATATCAATTGCATTGGAGCAAATTTGCGCTTCAAAAATGCGCACTGTAGCAGAACTGAATGTATTAGTTTTTCGTGGTCACTCCCTATCTCTTGGCATAAAATTTTTAACATTTTTATAAATTTAGTGCATGGGATTTAATAAAATTAACAATCTTAACTGACTGATTTAAAACAGTTTTCAGTTCTTCTGGTATTGCTTTTGCAACCAAGGCTTCACAGTGAATAAAACGATTTAACCAATGAGTGAACTTAGCTCCATCAGTATACACACAATGCAGTTCTTCCAAAAAATATTGTGTTACATCATAAAATTGTCCAATTTTTTAAATATTTTGTTTGCAATTGTTTTACTAAATGCTTACACAGACTTTTACTAAATCCTCAATGCTGCACAGTAACTTACTAAAGCAACAAGGCGTACTGATAGCAAACATTCATGTAAGTTTTCCAGGAAGGAATAGAAAACAATGCGAGAGAAGACTTGGTCGTGATTTTAAGCTTTCCAAGAAATATATAGCAATCCGCTTGGAGGTTGAGCAAACAAAATATGATGTTTTATTTTTGATAATTTCATAAATTCAACTGTCCGTTATTGACATACCATCAAATCTTTTTCCACATACCACCAGTTGAGAAATTCTGGTCTCGAATATTCTTTTTTCTAGTACTTTCCCCTCACATGTTGGTACAAATAAAAATCATTTAGTTAGTTGATTTTAAAATTTTGTACCCCATGTGGAGCTTCTTTCCAATCATTTAGAGCAGGGCTTCTTAAACTTTTTTCATTCACGACCCCATTTATGATTGCGAGTTTCTTGGCGACCCCATATAAATATAAAAGAAAGATAAATTAATATTTTTTGATGATTTATTTATTAGGTAACAATATACATATGAAAATATATAGTTTTAGAATTCGTTTTGAAACATACAAAAATCTAAAATTAAAAATTGCACAAAAAATTGTAAAATTGTATTTATTATAGTTACAAAAATTATATGCCCTATTTTTCATCAAAATTGCATTTTTTGCAATAACATAAATAAAAGGGGATTCGGACCGTCTTAGTTCGCTCGAATATATTCGAACGCAGTCGTTGAGTGGTAAGTATTAAATTAAAATTAAAGTAAAAAATTTAATGAGATGGATGTGCCTGTTTTTTATTGCATAACAAATTAAATCTTGGTGGAATGTTTGACACTGCTGGACGTAAGACCTCTTCAACATTTTTTAGCGCTGAACGATACTGGGATTTAATATGTATTAAAGCTGAGAAAGTAACTTCACATAAATATGTGGTGTTGAATGGCAGAAGTACATTTAACGCCATATCAGCGATTGTGGGAAATTCAGTTCTAGTTCCGATCCAGAATTCAGTCAAGGACTTTTTTTGAAATTGTAGTTTTAAGTTTGAGTCACTCGAAAGCTCAGCAAATTCCTCTTGAGCTTTAAGTGGCAGGTGATCAATCTCACTTAAGCCAATCCAAAACGGCTTTTGAATCCAAACTATTTTTTGGAAATCAATATTTAATATAAAATATGTACGGAACTGTGTTTCTAGCGCTTTTAAGTGATCTACAATAATTTTTGCAATAAAAGTTTTACAATGAATTTTCTCGATTATAAAATTGTCGACACTGAAAAACATTTCGAACGAATTTTTTTCTACCCCACTTTTCCAAATGTTGAACTTTTTGATAAAACTTTCAATTTTATCATTCGAAGTAAATATATCGCAATTTTTTCCTTGGAGAGACAAGTTGATCGTTTAATTTTGCAAAAATATCTGACAAATAACACAGCCTGGATAGCCATAAGTCATTTTGAAAAAAAGCAGCAAGTTCACATTTTCGTTTGGTTAAAAATATTTCGATCTCGTCCTTTAATAGCAATAATCTTCTTAAACTTTGACCTCTTGACAACCATCTTACTTCTGCATGTAATAATAAAGTTGTGTAGTTGGAATCCGTATCCTTACAGAGATTTGAAAATAAGCGGCTGTTAAGGGCATGGCTCTTAATAAAATTTATAATCTTAACAGCATCCTGAAGCACATCGTTCAATTCTGGTGCTAATTTTTTTGCTGCAAGGGCCTCTCGGTGAATAAGGCAGTGAGTAAAAGTTATATGATCATAATGAGCAGCTTGAAAAAATGATTTAAAACCAAAGTTTTTGCCGGTCATCGCTCTTGCACCATCTGTGCATATTCCACAGCAATTTTTCCATTCTAAACCTTCAGTTTTTAAAAATTCGTCAACTTTACAATATATGTCTTTCCCTGTAGTATGGTCTTCCATAGGACGACAAAATAACAATTCTTCCTCCACGCTTTCTTTATAAACGTACCTGACATATACTAACAACTGAGCCAATTTAGTAATATCAGTTGTTTCGTCCAACTGAATTGAAAATTTTGGGCTTTCTTTAATTCTTGTAATAAGTTTCACTAATTGGTCCTTGTTAATATCAGAAATTCTATTCGAGACAGTGTCGTTCGACAAAGGAATTTTTCGAATATCATCGCCATATTTACTTCCATGTAGTGGCGCCTCCGTAGCCAGGTGGGAAGGAGCAGCAGCAGTGCGTAGCACACGCTTCTTGATTAGACCGGGGTTCGAGCCCGTCACCACCAAATACGGAGGATGCGGAAAGGTCAAGGAATGACCACCGCATATCCCGGAGCAATATGGCCTTAGTTGCTAATGCTCCTAAAAAACCAAATAACTAACTAACTAACTTCCATGTAGTATTTCTACCATTTTAATAGCAGCAGGTAATACAAGATCTTCTCCAATGGTGAACGGCTTTTTATTTTTAGCAATACAGTATGAAACTTCATATGACGCTAGTAAACATTTTTCACTAACGGTTATAAATTTTTCAAAGGATTTTTTTTCTTTATTTAAAGATTTATACAGTCTTTCAAAATATTCTTTTGGTTTATTGACATACGAAACATGCTTTGATTCAAGATGTCTTTTTAATTTTGATGGTTTCATACTCTCCGGAGCCAATAATTAATTGCAGATCAAACAAAGAGGTTGTTCATTACCCTTACAATTTTGAAATGTAAAGCCAAATTGCAGAAAAGACTCATCATATTTTCTTTTTCGCACATAAGATGCCTGTTTTTGAATATTTTGTCCTGCCTGAGAAGAGTTTGTAGCATTATTATCTGCGTCATTGCTATTCTTATTTAAGTTCAGCCATTTATCCATGGCCAAAAGTTATTTTGATCCTAAAATACAATAAATATATAAAAATAACATATTGCATATAATAATTGATTTATTAATTACCGAATAAATAAAAAAAACTAAAATCTCGTTACGGCGGAACACTGACAATTGACTACACTAGAAGAGCATCAATACTACACTAGTTCACATTACAGTCAGTGTTATTGAATCATAGTCTCGCTGCACGTGTGCGCGTGCATTCCTTTGTTTGTGTGCAGGTGCGTGAGTGTGACTCTGCACAAATACACATCTAGATGTTATAAAATCGTGTATTTAAATATTTGACATTAAAATCTCTCGCGACCCCAGAATTTTGCTACGCGACCCCAAATGGGGTCGCGACCCATAGTTTAAGAAGGCCTGATTTAGAGGCAAATTAAAATCGCCCATAATGAGGCTCTCATAATCTTCACTTGGCCTATAGATTACTCCCACTCTCATTATGCCTTTTCTTACAACTATCTCACACCATACAGATTCTATACTAGCATGCTAAACATCTGAATCTGGAAAAGCTTTCATCACACTCAGGCTGCTTTTGATAAGAAGCATGACCCTATCACCCCTTCTATTGCCCTATCCTTCCTAAAAAACATTATACTGAAACTCATCATTCCCTATTTCCGAGTGGCGCCATGTTTCTATATGCCCTGTTATGTCAAGTGTTACTTATCCTAGCCAGCAGTCATTCACTCATTTTATTGACGACACTTCTGACATTACTGTATAAACAATTCAGACTTAGTGTTCTTGTATAGTTAACTACCCCAATACACCCCTTAAAGTTATTTAAGCTTGTTTCCCTGGCATTAACTACTTACTCATTTGAAACAATTCTTCCCTCAGAACATCTTACTAATATGTTCTGTTGCGGTAACAAACAAGAACTCTTGAGGTATGTGCAAGCATTACTTTAACCATATTATCTGATAAACCCATATCTATATTACCCTTTCCTCCCCAAACTAGCAGTTTTCCTGAACCTTTAAGGTATCCTTAATAATACTGGCAAAAACCCTTGCACCACCTTTGTTTAAATGTATCCCGTTTCTACAAAACATTCCTTCTACCTACAAGTGCAGACCAAGCTGATAAAAAAAAAAAAAAAAAAATCCCCCCCCCCCAAAAGCCTTTCAGAGTCCTTCAAGTCTTTAGCCAGCAGGTAGTTGATTGCTGGAACAGACTTCCATTTGTTGTTGTTGTGGAAGTTGATAGCTTAAATAAATTTAAGGCTGGAGTGACCGGATAGGTGAAACGGGAAGGGTTTTTTTTTTTTTTTTTTTTTTGGCTGATGCTCTATAAGCTTGCTTTCTTGCATCATGTGCCTCAACTAATGCTAAACCTTGAATTAATCCACAAGGCTTTCAGCATATAATCCCTCCTGCCATGTCTGGGCAGAATTGCAGGCACAGACATTGATACCTAACTTGCGGCATTTCTTCAGCATGGTCCTATATTTTTCTAACAAATCATCAGATCGTGTGTTCTTAATATCATTAGTCCCCACATGAATAATAATATTCTCTTTATCCTCCTTAAAATCTGACAGTATGCTGGTGACATCATTAATTGCAGCTCCCGGCAGGCAAACTGATTCTAGTCCACCTATCCGTATTACAAAAAAATTTCCCATCCGTGACAATGGAGTCTCCTAATAGAACTAAGTCCTTTTGAACCAGAGTAGTTTGCATATGGTTATTCTGTTCTGGGGCCCGAATTGGGAGTGCATCACTTGGTAGGTTACTGGAGCCTTGAGTCCCTGACGAGCTCCCAGTTACATTATTCTCGAGGACAAGCACCCTTTTTATTTCAGTGTCTCAAATTGTTTTAACCATATTGTTTTAATCATACGCTATGATTACCCACTAGGTCGACCTTGGAATACACGCCACAGGTTCTGCAAAAGATAAAATCATGACTCACCCAGAAATCGGCATTGGCTGTTTCCATCTGTCGAGATACCCACTGACAAAGTGTTCGAGGCGTACTTGTAACCACCATTGTAAAATTTAGTAGTAGTAGTAGTAGAGTGGAAAATGATGCAAGAAAGCAAGCTTATATAGAATCATCAAAAAAAAAAAAAAAGCATACAAACACTTCATCCATCCTTACCCTCCAAGAATTTGTCGACTTCTTCCCTGAATTTGTTCAAACCATCCATTTTCCATGACAGTAAATGGAAGCCTATTCCAACAATCAACCAGTTACTGGCTGAAGGCAAACCTCTACATATCTGTCTTGCAACCATTCTTTCTCAACTTAAATTTATCCACTCCTCATGTGTGTAGTCTCAGCAAGAGGAAAAATGCCATTCACATTCAGCTTATTCAATCCATTCAAAGCCTTTAACACTTTCATCAGATCACACCACTGGTGCCTAGTCTTAAATCTCACAGCAGAACAACCTTGCCTTTGTAGTGAGTAGTATTAGTACCACTCACTTTCAACAGATTAGCTAGCTGTTACAACTTTGGAACCCTGATTTCATACACCACCAACAACTTACATCTACCAACTTTTTTACAACTGTTGTTTTGTCTGCATTGTAATTACCTTCTTTCTAATGAGGGACCAAATATTCGTTAAACATGCTGTCATAGCAGCTCATCTTTTAAACAAAAGGCCAATTAATCTGTTGGCAAGCTATCTGCTTGTATGAGGACAACTCATTGCAAAGACAAGTTTGAGAATTAGGACCATTGCATTATCTGTGTAGCTTAAATCCTGCTGGCTGAAAAAACAGATTAAAGGACAAAGTAATTCTTCAAGCATCTTATAAAGAAAGAAATGTCTTCCTTTTTTCTGGATTCTCCAAGACTAATGCAATTGATGTTCTAAGTGTGAGATTATTTTCTTTATATTTTCAAATTGTAAAATATTGAATTTTTTTTTTTTTGTAAAATGTGCAGGACTTAAGTATTATGGATTTGTGTGTTAATATTATTCTTCTGTGTTCACTCTGCTAATGAAGTTCAAATATTTCTATAGTTTAATTATATTTTTTCCAAAAGTTATTTCCCTATTGAAAGATGCCTACCTTGTTTTAAAGTTCACATTTCATAATCTTTAAAAATGTTCAAAAAATTTGGCTAGAAATATAAATGAGAAATAAGCATTTGTTTCCAAATTAAAGCATAACTAATGCTGCATGACCGTGTAGAAATCATAAGGTTTTTTTTTTGTAAAAACTCCAAGCACAAGAGATATTAAAAGCACTCAGTACTGCACATGGGTTTAAGGTTGAGAAGATTAAAGAAGATACTTGTTGACATTAGACTTGAATATCTGTAAATTGTAATTCTCAAGAAATACATATGAAGGGAAGTTGTTCCTGAAAACAGAAGTTGAAGAAATAAATGAGGAAGAAGAAAAATTGGTTCTGTGTGTTTGAAGTTGGACAGTAAAAGAATATTATTATTTATTATTATTATTCTTTTACTATATGGCACAAGGAAGCCTGAGGCTTATGCTGCACCAGCCAAAAAAAAAAAAAAAAAAAAAATCCTGAGTTATGCTGAGATAGAGAGAGAGTTAAACTAGAAGGGAATCACCAAGAAAGAGAAGAATGATGATATCCAACTCAGGACCCTGGGTGTGCCAAGCCCATATTCACTAGATGTGAGCCCCTGATACCCCTGATATGGACTGGTTTGGAAGGGAGAGTGGGAATTATAAGAATTAGAGTTTGTTTGAACTCTCCTGCCCTTTCATGTGGTTTTGTAGACAGCAGGAGTTACATATAGCACTATCTTATCTTTTAAACAAATGGCCAATTAACCTTTTGGTAAGGCATTTGTTTGAAAGTAATGCCATACCAGAGAAACTCATTATGAAAGCAATGTTTGTTCTGGTGTGAGCATTAAGACCATTGCATTAACTAAGCAGTTTAAATCCTGCTGTCTTCAAAAACACATGAAAGGACAGAATATATTTTTTATAAGTGTGTGTGCGTGTGCATGCATGTTTTGTTGTTAAAAAGAGCTTTTTGTATTTCTATAGAAAAACATGGAAAAAGTTTGTAACAATGCTTATAAGAAGTATATGAAATCAAGACCAGCACCATCCAAAGAATCTGTTAAGAGGATCAAGAGTATTACACATTTCACAAAACCAGGAGTGCATCCAGTGTTTCAAGGTCTGTTCAAGAGTTTAAAGAATATATATATATATATGAATAAATTTTGAATATGTTAATGTTATGTTGTGACTAGTTTTTCAATGTATATTTTCAGTAAAAGTTTGAAATTTTCTCTTCAATTTATTTTTCCTGTTCTGTAGAGTTTTACCTTAAAACTAAACTATCAATAACTGTATTGTTTACACTAAGATGCATTTAGGGCTAAAGCCTCAAGCTGCAAGCAAATTTAGACTGTGTATATATTAAGTGCAATAGCATCATTAATACACAGCCATTTCTGAATAAACAAAATATTTATAAGGTGGCATCGTTTTAAGTTATATCTCATGTTGTGAATACCGTCACAAAGAGTTGCCATAATATTGCACTACTTCAAATAAGTAATGCTTCACCTAAGGAGAAGAGTAATGTTACTTATTCTCAGATAGGTACCACCACCACCCAGACAGCACCATTTCAGGGCTATTTGGCCCTTCTTCGGTGGGTGGGTAGGTACCCAAGTGATGCAATGATGGCAGAAGATGGTTATGAAGTATAACTCTACAATATGAGAGATGCCTGATGGTATATGATGTATTTAGACTAAGATGCATTTAGGGCTAAAACCTCAAGCTGCGAGCAAATTTAGACTATGTATATATTAAGTGCAATAGCATCATTAATACACAGCCATTTCTGAATAAACAGAATATTTATTCAGAAAGGGTTGTGATTTATTCATCATATTCTGTTTATTCAGAAATGGCTGTGTATTAATGATTCTATTGCACTTAATATATACATAGTCTAAATTTGCTCGCAGCTTGAGGCTTTAGCCCTAAATGCATCTTAGTCTAAATACATCATATACCATCAGGCATCGCTCATATTGTGGAGTTATACTTCATAACTGTTTTGCCATCATTGCATCACTTGGGTACCTACCCATCCACCCACCGAAAAAAGGGCCAAATAGCCCTGAAACGGTGCCGTCTGGATGGTGGTACCTATCTGAGAATAAGTAACATTAGTCTTCTCCTTAGATGAAGCGTTACTTATTCAAAGTAGTGCAATATCATGGCAACTCGTGAAAGTATTCACAATATGAGATATAACTTAAAACTATGCCGCCTTATAAATATTCTGTTTATTCAGAAATGGCTGTGTATTAATGATGCTATTGCATCATTAATACACAGCCATATTAATACATATATACATAGTCTGTATTGTTTACTAAAAAAAAAAGCACTTTACCAACCATCCTAACCTTAGTAATTGCATTTGCTGATTTTGACACCCAACAATTATAAGCTTATAATGCGACCACAAAGAGCAGTAACAGATTTTTTTTTTTTTTTTTTTTTAATTTTTTCCTTGTTAAAGTACTTTCAATAAAGGTGTTATAATGAACTCTTTCCAAAAATTTAAGCCACTAGTAGAAGGGTATATCATGTATAATGTTATTGCATAGATCTTTTTGATCCTCAAATTTATAAGTTTATAGCAGAGTTCTTTATACATTGCTTGAAAAAATTGGCAGAACACATAGAAAAACGTGGTGAAACTCGTGCATCTTGCTATGAAGTGGGACAGAATTTGGTATGGTAGTTTACCATGGAATAATGATGCAATGAGGAGACAGCGAG